>NC_137462.1:115879151-116291651 GCF_964235325.1 Thermobia domestica | reverse complement strand
TATTAGCTTCCCGCCAATTATAGCTCTCTGAAGTTGTATTTTGAATGTTTAAAGTACCTTACGCTACTCGGAAGCATCACGAAAAAAAATTTCGATTATTGTCCTGCAATAATCAATCAATTTGTGAATTCATTCAAGTGAGATATGCAAATAATCGAACTAAATAATGTACCATAGCATATTAGTTATAATTTTCAATAGGAGTAATAGGCCTAACATTCGAAGCAAAACAAATTAGGACACGTTCCCTCATAGTCGGTTTGAATGAATGTAACGGAAAAAATAGGTTTCTTCTCCACAATAACAATTTTTTTCAAAACACACAAAACTGAAAACCAATTGTTACAAAATGCATCCAATTTAGTTCATTGGGTAATCATAATTAATCAACTGAAACAGTTTCAACTACAAAAAGGCTTCCTTAGTAAGTTCTTGTCCTGATGCTTATTATTCAAAATTAGAAATTTATTACCTGCGTCATCTTGATACCCACATAGTCAAAAAATATACGTGTTTGACCTAATTATCACTTTTTTTAAAAAAGTATTTTGGGTCACTCGGATGATGCAACACACATACAAATGTCTACATCGGGAATCCTCGCGCTCTCTCGTGAGCTAAGTAATAGTCACATCTATACACATGAGCAATTTAATTATTATTATCATTTCTAATACCTAAGTTCTTTCCTCATTTTTTTTAAAGCTACTCTTCACATGTTTTTAATTACACGATTCTAATTTTGTAAAATTATTAATTCTTTCGATTCACGTTGTCCATTCTAGTATCTCACTCTAGTCTGCTTTATTATGATGTAGTAGTAGAATGGTTCCTGCATTTTAGTTGGATTTTCACGTAGTAGCAGCAAAAGGAAACGCTAATAAAATTTTCTGCATGCTTAAATTTATCTATCAAGATGGATATTGAATAAGTAAGTCAGCGGAAAGGAAAAAGTTGGAAGGGATTCGCGTGAGAATATCAGGATGTTATACCGGATTCATGTTATTGTACAGTAACCTATCTAAATTTTAAACCTCCAAAAATAACTAAAAATATCATTCTACAGAATTCGTAGATAATCTGCCAATCCAAATATAATAATAATAATATAAATATTCAGACTATTCATAATTATTTAAATGGTAACTTTAATAGTGTTCAGTTTCAAGTTATGTACGGCTGGTCCTCAGCATGCCTGAATAAGCCGTTTCCAGTGGGAGGCATTCCCTTCTTGGGCTGCTGGCTCAGCGCCGGGTCCCGTAATAATCCCGATTAACTAGCTCTCATTCCTCACGTCTCCCTCTCTCCTTCGTTGTACAAAATATAGCCGGTTGTGGTAAATAATTAGATTATAGTATTTTAGCGTTTGATGTGTCTTTGATCGTAATGTTGTAAGTTTTCTCTTCTTACTTACAAATTTAATTATCACGCAAGAACAGTCTATGTCCTAATGTCTTTGTAGTTACTGCAATTACGTAATAGATGGGTAATATTCGCTTGGTTTTGTAAGGATGGTCTTCCGTGAATATACAAATTATTTCAATTTTCTTCCACTTGCCAATTTGATGTTTACAACGTTGCAAGTTAAGTTTTCCTAGTACGTTTTGCGAAGCTCGAGATACCTCTGTTACCGTCGTTCTGTTGAATGCTGCGTCAGCTGTCCATAGTTTCACTTCGCATTTCAGTACAAAATTATTAGTATTAATGAATAATCAGGAGTTTTATGGTTGAATGGAAGTTGCAGTTTTAGTACTTTCGGGTGTGTCTCCAATTTAATCTGGTCGTATAGTGTATTTGTACTGCATTTCTTGGAACAGAGATGACTTACGTGATATATGAAATCCTCTGTTTTCGTTTGCTCTCGTTTGGTGACGCCTAAACTAGTTATGCACTTCCACTTCCAGGTCCCGACACGCGTTTTGGCGGGACATAATAAATAAGCCTGTTCCATATTTCACATGTATGTAATGTTATATGTAAAAATACAAGGTTTCATGGTGATTAATTTGAGTATGTAAACTTCTTGGAGAGTATATAGGCAGTTCAATGTGACTACGAATTCTAGAACGACGAAACTCCTAGTGATCATTTTGAACTAAATTATAGTGAATAATTGGTGAAGTCAACCAAAATTAAACCTTCGGCAATTAACTATTCAAATTAAGTGGAATTATTTTGGACTAAATAACTATTCATTTTCAAGGAAGAAATATACTTGTGGAAATTTGATAGAATATTCGAACTAAAAGTTAACCATGCGAAATCTGTTCAAGCTTATACTAACCTCAGTAATTGTAATTTTTTTTCTTTCTTTTATTTGGATACCTGTGATATATAAATCTGTGATAAGTTCTTGCTGTGATAATGGATATTGAGTTGTTAGATAATATATGTACACCTTAAAAGATATTGCTTATATCATTTCAAGTTTGATTACCCGCTTAAGTTATAAGGTAATTAAAACCAGTATTAAGCAAATTAATCGTTTTCTTCGAAATATTGTTTCAAAGTATTTGCTATTCAAGAAGATTTTTTTTTCTTTTGTTCGCTCTTCTATTTGTGCTGCGTCTTCTAAAGGAAAGATCCTAGTTCAAAATTTATTATTTTTTTTTCTTTCTTATAAAACTTTAGTATTATAAATTCCGTTGCGCTTGCTACTGTCTTATCGGCTCCTATCAGGATTGCCAGGATCCCGAGCCAGGAGTTAATAAGATTGGGCTAAAGTTAGACTTGTTATATCCGAAATATAATAAACTATATTTAAATTGTGCATATACATTTGTTAAATGCAATAAAGACCTTATTATGCCTATTATTCCTTAGATTTGCCCATCCTACTGCCGTAAAATACTAAAAATTCAACACATTCAAGTTATCAATATAGGCCTACATTAAACAACTTGTTTACAATCAATAACAATTGTCTGTAATCATACTCTACAGCGTTCTACCTTACTTTGCTTCGGTTTTCATTCCAAATAACGTACTATATTCCTCCTAGATCGTAATGTTAGTAATAATTACTTGTATTTAATAACTTACAGAGTAAAAAAAGTGATTTGACTGGACTGGGAGTCGAACTCGGGATCTCCGGCATACCGTGCCGATGCGTTAACCACTACGCCACCCAGTCCGCTTCCCAGAACAGCCAAACACTCTCTCACTCCTGCAGTCGGTGCTCTCCACTCTGACCACATGGCTTGTACCACAGCCTACCTGCTGTGCTTGGGCAATCCAGTGTCCATATATTGAGAACACCTTTTGACGGTTGTGATTTCATATATATTAATGAAGGGAGAAAGCTTTCCGGTCCAGTTAACTAACTTTTTTTCTTTTTGTAAGTTATTGAATTCGCACCTACAGAGGATTGTGGTGTGTAAAATAAGTTTATATCGGTTATTTCCTTATTTCATGAATATACTGGTATTTACATCAAATATAGCAGAAATCTGCATGCATATGGCACATCATTTATCACGATCATTGTATGATTATATAACCACGAACTACATATTTAAGGAAACTTATACTTTATTAAATACTATTACACGCGAATGAAGTTACACTACGAACTCAACAAAACTAACTATGTTATAAACATGTATCCTTGTACATATGTTACGTACTTTAATAAATAGTGCTCAGAGGTAAACAAAACTAAAATCATCAACAATACGTATATTTATTAATAGTTATTTATTTTAATGGTACGACTTGCGAAAAGCAGGGTCGAACACATTTGCTCTTAATAAGAACACAGATGTTTTGTGTCCCTGATAATAGCTCAGTTGGTGGAACATCCGCACAGCAGGCGAAAACTGGGATTCTACTTTCGCCTGTTCAGTGCAAATAATAAAAATATTCGTTTTTAATACATAATTTACTTGATCCGAAGTCCCTTCCGAGATATCCGCATTGCAATTAAATCTAGTGAGTTTCCCGAGCACATTACTGAAACTACATGTTTGTCACTGAAATGTTTTTCTTGTGCGTGTGTGTGTGTCAATGTGTATTAGTAATATCTGTAAAATCACAATGTAAATTTTGTTAATAAATCGTGGAATATGCAACATCTCTGATGTGCTTGAAATATGGATGATTTATGGATCAAACAGTATATAAAAAAACATAGTCTATACTTACAAGCTCAATTCACCTGATGCCATTGGATCTCTACTGCTGATAATTCTTCATATAGTCTTCTGTAAATATGGAAAGCAAATAATTTAAGTATTTTATTTAAAGCATGTGTAACAACTACTTTATATATATATACATGTTTTATAAGTTAAGAAAATTGCTTTAAAAAACTGCTCAAAATGTGGATTTCATGGATGCCAGAAAATAACACGTCATACTTCACACAAAGGACATAAATTGTAACCACGTGAGAGACACTGGTACTTTCCTGAAAAGAGATTAATCATCGGTGGGCTGAACATCCAAAAGCAGCTTACAAGTGAATTCTGGTGTTCGTTGGGTGGATAAATATCAAATGTAAAGGAAGAATAGATCCGATACAGAATGTATTTGGACGACAATACGCCTGGCCGTATTTTCGGAAGACAAGAAATGAGACAAAGTCAAAGAGCTGTGGGTGCGGAATTAAATGTGGATTGTAGTGTAATTAAGATTTCACGAGGGCGAAAACACTCGAAAATAATATGGGGCAGATCACCCACGTACTACAATCGAGCGCAAGGACCGTTAACCTCCATTAAGTGCCCGATGACGTCCAACCACCCTAGCACTGTATCTGCATTAGCTCGAGATCTTCTGCAGCCGCTGGGACTCATGTCTCCCGGCAAATAGTATAACGATGGCTATACGAGATGACTCTTTATGCAAGGTATGACGCATTCTACTCTCGCCATGTGCACCGTTAGGACCGCTGAACATCGTATCTAGCCCACCATGAATGGCCTAAAAACAGTAGGGTGTGGTTCACTTCACTGGTGAGTATCGGTTCAATCTGGAGTGTGATTCTCCACGTCTGTACATCTTGCGGCTACCAGGCACAGGATATAACATTGCCAATTTTATGGAACGAAATCGTTATGGTGTTGCCAGGGTTTGGTCTAAAATGGCATCATGTTAAAAGGTGCGGACACCCTTGTCCGTATTCCCGCAGGGTACTATGACAGGTGCGATTTATCAAGATGTTATCCTGCAACAACATGTTACATGCAACTCTTCCGTGGTCCATATGGCCCTAGGTTTTGTCTAATGGACGATAATAGTCGTTCACACGGGACGCATGTGGAGATGGAATACCTGGAACACTAGGATATCATGTATTTCAATTAGCTGTACCGCTCTCCACATTCATATCCGATTGAACATGTCTGGAACGCCCTTGGACGTCGGACTGCAACCTGAAATCCACCACCCGGATTCTAGATGACAATGGACGGTTGCTTGTGCAAAACCGGGATGCACAACCGCAGGAGATGAATGAATGGACTCATCCACACCGTATGGGAACACATGGAATCTCTATAGCAATGTTCAATCAACAGGATAAACCCATACTAGGTAAGTGCCTTAAGTCATAATTTGTGTGTTTGCCATTTGACCTTCAGCGTAGTCCTGCGTATTTCTCCCACATTTCCGATTCCGCGCTTCGGCACCAGTCCCTCGTTGTTATTTGTATCACCTTCCTATGGTGTTTCCTAATTTTTGTACACAAGCATACATATAAAACACAAACTTGGGATGATTGATTTGGAGTTTTGAGTCCCTTTCAGCATCCAGGTCATATGAGAAGTGAACCTACAGCTTAACGTGGATGTAAACCATATGTGCTCTCACTGCGAATCAAACGCAGGTCTACCGCACCGAAGACGTGTACACCAAACATATAAGCACAAGAAAAATGAAATGAAATCTTTCAGTTTTACGTCCCACGCTTATGCCGGTTAGGCTAAAGGAGACGGTGATTATGAGAAATGAATGAAATGGTGGAATGAAGAAAGTGGTAGGAAACGAGAGAACCCCAAGAAAACCCAGGAGCACGATGTTTGTCTACCACAGTCCACACGGCGCGAGCTGGGATCGGACAGCAACCCCAAGCACAGGAGGTGAACGCTCTACCACTGCGCCCCTCTATGGGCACAAGAGTACTATATAGGCACTAAACATATATCAAAAAAGTCAGGAAATAACAAATATAGCAATTAATTAAAGAAATGGCATTTCGCCGTAACTTCCGCTCTATAGCTATCACTTACGACTGTTAACACTTGTGACCTTGTTTTGAAAATGTGTGACTCCTGCAAAAATTGAAACTTAGTTATTACTTCAGTGATGCCCTTGTACTTCTTGTAGCAGAATCACAGACCAGTTCTCAGCAAAATCACAGTGAAGCACTACACATAGCTGTCAAGTTCTTTACACGTTCCTTCGCTTCTGCAATGTGTCGTTGTTGCAATTTCTTCAAATATTGGTGTATTACTGGTTTTAATATTCATTCCGCAGTTCGTCAATGAAGGCATCAATTGCAACAATTTTCTTAATGAGTTTACTTTTTCCTATGTTTCATATGTAACCTCAGAAGAGTCATCTCCAGTTTGCCAGACCAAATGTCTGTAAGGCGAGTCTTTTTCCAGGACAGTCACCAACTTTCTGAAACATACAGACTACTAACGACTTTACATGTCAAAGATGTGCCATGTCACGCATTCAAGTAAGTTCTTCAAAGTAACCAAGCAAAGTTCAAAATTGGCACAATACATACATAAATAGATATCTCTAGGTGCGTGTGGAACCACTCACTCAGGTCATAGTGCACAGAATTGTGATTTTCCAATATGGAATACTGAATATTCCTTCTTATATACGCCGAAAACTTCTTTAATGTTGCGGGTCATGTATCTTTTCACTTTCACAATTTTTTCTACTGTAGCTGTTATGGTGATAGCAGGGTTTGAAAAAACCAGTTTTTTTAAAAAAAAGCCCAACCCACCTGGGCCCATATGGTTTTTTCTAGTTTTTTTTTCAAAATATTTCAATGTCTTTGGGGTCAAAGTGTTAAAATGTGATATATATTTCAAGATTATCATGTTATAGCTTGCAACAATTTTGTATTCACTGCTGTTTTTTTTAAAAAAATGAAATCTTTAAGTTTAACGTCCCACGGTTATGCTGGTTAGGCTAAAGGAGACGGTGATTAAGAGAAATGAATGAAATGGTGGAATGAAGAGTGGGAGGAAACGGGAGAACCCCGAGAAAACCCACGCACACGGTGTTTGTCCACCACAAAGTTCACTTGGCAGGAGTTGGGATCGAACCCGGGACCGCACACACCAGAGGTGAACGCTCTACCATTGAGCCACCGCAGCCCCTGTTTCTTTTTAAAATTGCCGCCATTTTGAAATTTTACGTTGGCCACCAACATGTATACAGCTAATTTAGAGTGTCTCGTGCTCGTACTCTGAAAATTTCAACCTAAAAAACCGTAAATTGCGCTTTGTAGCGTGGATACCTGCTCTTTTGAAAAAATGGTAGCCATTTTGAAATTTTACGTTGGTGTGCCGCTAAAATCTATACAGGAAATTAGTGTCTCGTGCTTGTACCCTGAAAATTTACACTTAAAGACCGAAAGTCCTGTAGTATGTATAATACATGCAGACGAACGAACAAATGTAGATCGAACCATCGCAGTAGCCTCAGTACAGGGCCGTAACTTGTGGGGGGAGGGGGCAGGGGGAAACTGTCCCCAAGGAAGCTCCCGACGTTCGATGGGGGGGAGGGGGCACTTTAAAACAAAATTTTCTTACTCCATATACGATACGATCATGAATTTATAAATGAAGCATCAAACAGGTTCACTACATTACATAAACAGAACAGCACACAAAAGGTAAATTAAACAAAAATTAGTCATGGGCCCATTTCAGTTAAAAAAAATGTCTACTATTAGGGGCCCTAGAAATAATATTTATTCGTATGGCTTTGAAATTTGTCAACATTGTCCCCTTAATTAATTTGTCATGTATGGAACGCCCCCGCAGGGTGTAACTAACGGCCCCGCAGACCTTGCCGTGCGGGAGGGCCCACAGGCTTCGGGGGGCCCATAAAGAGTGAGAGAAAGATGGAAAGTGGGGGCCCAAGTATTAGTAAAACAACTTTTTCTAGGGGGCCGAAATACACGTATTAATACTTGACCACCAGTAAAAAATCTAAGACAGGACTATCTCAGTGACGTTCGCCAAATAAAAAGATCAAATATATTAATTTAAAACAAAAATATAATTCATATTTATAAAATACATGTTTCAAAATGTAATATGAGACATAAATATTTTCCAGCGTAAAATAAATGGTTTTATTGTTGAAGCTCACTTTTGATGCTTTGTGCGTTCAATTACGGAAATTTCCGGAGCACTTGTTGCAAGACGGTTCTTTCCAGAAAATTAATTTAAAACAACTAAACGGGTAATTTGGATAAGGGCGTATCGACCTATTTTCGGTAAAATGAGATATACATATTTTCTGCAAGTTTGAGCATGTCCGTACGTGTCTAGGTGGTGTTAAGATAATACGTTTGCTCCGTAGCGAACGCCTGTCTCCAAAAATAGTGTGTGAATAAGTTGGTTAAATAAATAAGGGCGCTTGTTTCTCTGCTCTCCTGAAAAATTGAAGAACTGCTAGTTACGCCCTTATCCAAATTTACCCCTCAATTAACGAAGATATAATTCATATTTTATAAAGTAAATGTTTAAAATATCTTAAATGATAATTAAATACCTTCCATCGTAAAATAAATAGTTTTACTGTTGTAGTATTCAGTTCAGATGCTTTGTACGTTCAACTGTGGGAATTTCCCTAGCACTTCATTTGCGACGTTTTTCTTCTTCTTCGAAAATGCAGCTGTCTTTACTGTACATCGAAATTTCCAGTAGTACGGAAATTTCAATTCAGCATTTGAAATATAAGCGTTAGTAGTTTTCTGAACTCTGAGCATTCTAAGCTTCTTAAATTTGAATGAATTTTTAGGCTATTGCTGGCGTTGATTCTACAGAATGCTTATTCGAAGAGTAGCAACAAATAACTGAATTAAACTACTGTTGCTGGAAAACCAAATTTTACTAAAGAATACTTGTGTTACCATCAAAGGTAATGAAAAATAATACTAATAGTTTTACGAATGCACTACATATTCACTGGTCGTACCAGCCCCTATGGCCTTAAACCGATCAAACGTATGAGGGCTAACGTCCCTCGGCGTCGCCGAGTCGACGAGCACACTACTCACGGAAAGTATTTTCTAAAATATAAAATTGCATATTTTACTTCAAATAGGCTATATTCATAATCTACACATTAATTTGTTTTATAATTATCTCAGTCTAAGGTAAAGTAATGTTTTTGTATTCATTCAGTGGATTCAGAACCTTACAAAGGTCTTATGTTGAATATTGTTGTATACCTTAACGTGAAAGCATCTAATTCGCCCAAGAAAGTCCAAAATCTGACAAAATTCACTTTCAATGTGATCACCTTAGTTGTATCAACAATATACTAACAAAAAGCTCAAAAACTCAGGTGGGTTTTAAGGTGGGTCCAACCCGAAAAAACCCTGTGGGTTCTTTCGGGCTGAGCCCTCTTGGGCAAACCCTGAGTGATAGTGATTTTGTTGCTGCTCTGGTGAGAACAATTCCACTTATTTTCCTGATAAAATGACTGCAATCTGAACATGCCTTATGCAGACCTCACATTTCTTGTTTTGTCGACCATGTACCGTATTTTGTTGCAAATAGAATGTGGTGCACAATTTGTACCTTTGAAAACGACACTGGGATAACATAGAATTTGCATTTCGTATCTTACATAACAGAGAGAGAGAGAGAGAGAGAGAGAAAAGAAGCAATCAAGATATTACCTACGGAAGTTAAAACATGAACATTGTCAATAAACAGTAAATCAGGAGTTCCGGGTGTGACAGTCTAACACTAGAAAGCTAAATATTTTTAAAATCATGAACCGTTAGAGCAATGAGGAGATTTCAAGCTTTCGTAAGATGTATATATTTTCGAGAAAGCATGCTTACATCTTCCTCTCAAAAAATTAGAAAAAGGTTCCGGATGTGACCTCTGAGATGACCTTGTAAGTTAACTCTGTTTAATACAAGTATTTTAACTACGAGTTTGAGCAAACGGTTTAAAAGGAGGTTTAAACATAGTATTCTTTTAACACGAACTGATATATATATTGATTGTTAAAAATTACATGGCACAGAAAACAACTCTTTAATAAACTGAAGCAACTTTTCAGTGAATCTGACTTACATATTAATAAAAAAATACATTTTAAACAGTAACAAATTAAGCACCTTAAATTCAACTAGTTGATCAGTTTATTCCTAGAAAAATGGCTAAATATTAAACTTGTCCTACACTAAAATGCTAAATCGTTATTGTGTCACAGAAGTACACTAATATCACAAAACTGACAGTTTCTATGTTAGTTTTGTAACACAATATTTTACACAGAAACTTCTGTAAAAGTATACAACACTCTGTCTAAGCCTTGCATTTCAATTTGCGGAGGAGAAATTATTTTTTCTAATTTCATTTAAAGAAACCACCCACTCTTTATTACGAGCTGTGTATTTCGAATGCAATTCTCCAAATGTTTCAAGAAATATCACTTTCATCTTCGTTTCGGACACGCCCACTGGCAAGTGCTAACATATTTTTTTCTTTGTGTTAGTTTTGTCACTAACCAATTCCACATCACAAATTTCCCCGCCTGCAAAATCTATTCACTTATTTCACTGAAGGAATGGAAAAATGAAATGAAATGAAATCTTTGAGTTTTATGTCCCACGGTTATGCCGGCTAGGCTAAAGGAGACGGTGATGATGAATAATGAATGAAACGGTGGAATGAAGAAAGTGGAAGGAAATGGGAAAACACCGAGAAAACCCACGCACACGGTGTTTGTCCACCACAAAGTTCATTTGGCGGGGGCTGGGATCGAACCCGTGACCCCAAGCACCAGAGGTGAACGCTCTACCACTGAGCCACCGCGGCCCCACTGAAGGAATGGAACAGGATTCAACTTCATCGCTTGACCCTCGTTAGAATCTGAGTAGACATCTGCAAGGTCTAAAGGCGAAATATTTCTGATGGTAGAACGACAGAAAACAACAATGGTTTTGGGTAGGTAACTAATAGTTCTTCCTACAGTAAGGGAGGTTTCGTCATTGCTGCAGAACACGTGAAGTGACTTCAAACCTTCAATTGAGTGCAGATTCTTCCAGCGTTCGTTGAGTATCGGCTTGCAGGTTTGAATTTCTTCCTTCGCAACCAGAATGCAGCAAACATCTCTCATTACTCCCCTGGCATATTGGGGCCGCGGTGGCTCAGTGGTAGAATTCATCTCTGGTGTTTGGGGTCCTTGGTTCGATCATAGTTCGCGCCAAGTGAACTTTGTGGTAGACAAACACCGTGTGCGTGGGTTTCCTTGGGGTTCTTCCGTTTCCTCCCATTCCTTCATTTCTTATCATCACCACCTCCTTTAGCCTAGCCGACATAAACGTGGGATGTAAAACTCGTTCATTTTTTTATTGGCATATGCTGTAAGACTTTGCGTCATCAACACTGTACTTTTTTGAACGATCAGCATGCCAAATTGATCTTTTAACAGTCCCGCCAACTCCGTCAACTGATCCTTTTTAGTGGGATGATGTGAAGGAACAAATGCTGTGATGTACTAGTTTTAAGAAAAGCTACTCTCAGTAAGTCTACCGCACAGAACTTAACCCGTCGTCTAACCTATTTCACGTTAATATTGCTCTGAAACTTATCAATAATTTAATTCCGAAAGAGACCCGGAATCTTCACCCAGCCCTAGTTAATCCATATGAAACACTTATAATGAATACTCTCAAAAATCGGATGGGTTTACTTAGAATGTTTATGTTGTTCAGACTTCAAATTATTTTCCAATCTTATGAATTAACAGAAAGAAAGAAACAGAACAAAAATATCACACCCGGAACTTAATATATTTGTAACACGGAACCCTCATTTTACAATTAACAATAGTCAGAGAAAAAAATAGACATTGACATAGGTTTGGAACATCATAAAACTCATTCTCACGTATTTTGCTGTTAAAGTAAAGTAATTAACTTGTTTTCGAGTAAACAAAATTTTAGCTAAATTTGGTTCCGGGTGTGACATGGACACAGATCACTTTAAAGGACATAAATTTTACAATAACTAATCTCAATTTTCTAAAACTTGTTGAAGCAACCTTTAGCCCTTTTAAAATATATCGTAATTTTTACTACGAAATGATAGTGTCTTTAAAATTCGATTAAAAGAGAACTAAGAAAGCTATTTAGTTCTTTTTTTTTTTTTTAATTTTACAATAGAGGAGTCATTAAAGAAAGCCTTGGAAGGGTCTATACACTTCCGAGCGTCAGAACATAGGGGGGTATGACGTCATCACTTTACAAATTCCCTTTTATTAGTGAGGTCTAACCAACATTTTTTGGTGAGCTTCTCTTTAACCTTAGATTTCTGGAGTTTTACACAAACAATCAGTGGACCCTTTAGTTTTTATCTTATCTTTTTGTCAACACAGAAGGAGGTTTCAGAGGGGCTAAAGGTTAAAAAAGGGATATTTCTTGACCAAAAATCCCACTTTCGCAATTATTGCTCCGCTCGGGTACATGACAGGGATATCTGAGTGGTACTTTCTGAAAGCCTACTTGATTCTGAACAAAACGACGTATGAATCATCATTCTACGATAATTAGGGACGTGTCAGGGATTTTTTTACATAATATCCTTTTCGTTACTACTGTAATTTGGAGCGCTTTGCGCGCTTTTTCACGTGGAAAAAAATTTTTCCCACCCTTAGTATTGAATACAGGAGAGTGGCATCTGTCACAAGTAATTAGTACCACAAATACTATTTTTCCAAGTGATTTCCAGATCTGTATGTTTACCTCAGCCCGCGCCAGAGGACCCCAAAATGGGAAAAAAGGGATTCACAAAAATCCGTATTTCCTCCAATTTTTCCCTCCTTAGGGACATGTGAGTGGTACTGTATGAAAGCTTACTCTATTCTGAAGAGAACGACGTATGAATAATCATCCTACAATAATTAGGGACGTGTGAGGAAAATTTTAAAATTTCTATAGGATCTTTGGCAAATTCTGGGGATATTCGCAGCAGAGGGAAATAATTTTCCTCACCCTTAGTTTTGAAGATAGGAGATTGGTACTTGTCACAAGTAATCAGTACCACAAATACTATTTTTGCAAGTGATTTCCAGATCTGTACGTTTACCCAG
The DNA here is from genome assembly GCF_964235325.1 of Thermobia domestica. Classification (NCBI taxonomy): domain Eukaryota; kingdom Metazoa; phylum Arthropoda; class Insecta; order Zygentoma; family Lepismatidae; genus Thermobia; species Thermobia domestica. The sequence goes on along the minus strand of NC_137462.1, from coordinate 116,278,340 downwards.
GGCCGCGCCAGAGGGCCTCAAAATGGGGGGAAAGGGATTTTTTGTAAATCCCTATTTTCCTACACTTTTCCCTCCTTAAGGACGTCCGAGGAACATGTGAGTGGTACTGTCTGAAAGCCTACTCTATTCTGAAGAGAACGGCGTATGAATCGTGATCCTACGATAATTAGGGACGTGCAGGGTTGGCAAAAACCATGGTTTTTATTTAAAAAAACCAAAAAAACCGGTTTTTTGGTTTAAACCAGGTTTTTATGGTTTACATGATTTGCTCTACATATTCATATCATATATGGACAGAAATAAGTTTATTTCGCCTTGATGTTATTATGCAACAACTGGGTTATGCTGGAAGGGGTCACATAAGCTTAAAGCGGAATAAAAACCGCTTCTCGAGTTACATCCGAGAGAAATTGTCCTCCATTTGAACTCGGAACCAGGACTAATTGGCCACAAATGCGATACGTCTGCCGACTCACTCACGAAGGAATCCTGATAAAAATACGTTGTACTGATCTTTACATGCTTTTTAATATAACTGTCAAGAGTCATTTCAGAAGGACAAAAAGATAAACTATTTGCACAAGTGAAACTATTACACAGAATTACATATGAACAATTTCAAAGTACTACGGAGTACAGAAGAACTAATTTAGTTCAAGTTAGTTAATAACGACTTTTATTCGTGCAAATTAAAGAAATACACCGACTTAATCTGCATATCAATAAGAAAAGGGAATAAAGATACGAATTATTTGAGTCCACTTTGGCTCAGGCTCATTTATACATAAATATAGATACCAAAGATACTTATTTCACTAAATGCCTCTCGTGGGGTCTGTATGATCCCCCCCCACACACAAAAAGTACGGCATTTTCGATGTATTTTATCAATAGTAAACATTGAAACGAAACAATATTTAGAATTTTTCTTCGATTGCAATTACATGACAATAATAGCAACTACAAAAAATCACAAAATAAACATTTATACACTTTTTTAAAAAAAGTTGCTTTTGTAGTATAATCTTTTTGAGTAATGAATGGGGAATTTAGGTCTGAATATAATACGAATAACATACGGAAGTGAAACGTGATAACCCACAAATGTGTGTTCATCAAGATTTTACAAACACTTACACTTTTGTGAACATTTTTTTTTTTTTTTTTTTTTTTTTTTTTTTTTTTTTTTTTTTTTAACCAGCCAACCCTGTCAGGTAATTTTTAAATTTTGTAGGGTGATTTTAGGGAAATTTTGGGCGTTTTTTGATACTGACCGAACATGGGTAAAAAATTTTCTCGCCCTTACTTTTGAAGACAGGAAATTCTAATTTGTCAAAAGTAATCAGTACACTACGTAGTATTTTTCAAGATTTTTTTTTTTCAGGTTTGTGGACAGACCTGGGGTGGGGCTCAAGGGGCCCCAAACTTTGAAAAATGTTTTTTTGGTCAAAAATTCCGATTTCCCTTCAAAAAATCCCTTCAGGTACATGATAGGGACCTGTCTGAAAGCCTACTTAATACAATAATTAGGGATGATGCTGTACCTTCTTGACAAAATCAACAAAAACATCTAAAAAAAAACATATCTTAAAAGGGTTAACATAACTGCTTGTTAGTATTCTATCTTGAAGGGAAACAAATGAATAGCTATTCCACTCAGCGTTTTCGAATCAACTTTTATATATATATATATATATATATATATATATATATATATATATATATATATATATATATATATATATATATATATATATATATATATATAACGCTAACCTTTCACTATTGTCATACAAACATGATTAAATCTTGAGAAAATCATTCAAAGTTTTAAATTTTTACGTTGGTTTATCAAACTAGAGACATAAATCTTTTGTATTTTCCCGGTTAAATATTATTTGAACTAATCTGAATTTTTAGTGTAACAGGATTTTTATTCTGGATTGGCCGTAAAACTCGTTAAACTCAAAAGTATCAGTTCCCTTTTTCAGGTCGTACTGTATGGTACTGATCAATAGTAAAAAGGAAAAAAATTGGGATGGTATATGTAAAATAATAACAATATTTAAAAAAAAAAAAAAATCAGAATGCTACAGCACGAGAACTTGGACATATACTTGCAAACAAAGGATATCATTTTAATCAATAAGTTATTATCTTTCAAACAAACAGATACCAACGAAATATCTTGAACTGTTCCACGAACAGAACAATTTAACATTATGCCGAAAATTCGCACTAAGAAATGGGTTTCGAGACGCCTTTTTTGGTGGCCTGTATCTCGGGTTAGGACTTTTTTGTTTGTTTACAAAAAAAAAAAAAAAAAAAAATCGAGTTTCTTACTTTGTCCTGAATTTTAACAACACCTGTTAAATTCAATATCATCAGACACTATCAAGATTGATATGGACTATGCTAAATCCAATTGGTGGGTGACAGTAGCAGAAGTTGGGTAACAATTTTCTTTTAGCTGGCCTGCGTCAAAATTTGTCAAGAAAACGCTATATTCATAAGAATAACGTTTAAATTGCAACGAGTAAGGCAATGCTCCCTTTAATATGATTGTTTAAGGCAGGGCATATATACTCTAGTTGGGGCTTAATCCTACCTTTACCAACATATAGTGCGTTTAAAAAGTCGCTCCGCAGTAAATTACGGCAAAGATAGATAGAAGCACTCCACTACAGTAAATGTTGAAAATCAGATAGAAACACTCCACTACAGTAAATGCTGAAAATGACTTATCTTAGTTTGAAGGCAAACGTCAATTCTACGTATTTTTGCGAACACTCGAAGAAAAGATTGGTGATCGATAAATTGTATGTACCTTATATGAGATAGTGTCCCTCAGTACTTTAATAGTTTTAAGCCGATCCTGATACTATTCAACGAATATTGTTGAATCACTCTTCACTGAATAATGTTTCACATGTTTTCTATACTTATCACCAACCAAAAAACACTTGTTGCTCCATTGTTAACACTGCAATACATACATCTGTATTACTGGATACTTAACAGAACTCTGACAACTAGTTAAACTACAACGCATCGGTATAACAGGAATACTTCTTGAATTAAGAAACTGTCCGACTATTCTTATTGTCCAACTAGCTGCGCAATTGTAACCTCGGTTAAAAAAGGGAAAAAACACTGATTATGCATTCTGTGTGGTGGACGATCTCGTTTCGTGAAGGATCTTTTGCACATAAAATAAATAAATAAAAATGCTGATATTCCTATCTATCATCAAATGACGATGCATGCAGAATACTATTAATATTGGTTGGTACACTTTCATTTGATAGTATGGTTGCTAATGCTTGGCGCTTCTAGTAAAGTTTCTCATTTGGCTAGATAATGTGACTTTATTCTTAGTCACATCATATGTCAATAAAATCTAGGGGAAGTTGTTCAACCAAGGGACAGTATGTATCAGGGGATATGGCAATTACAGCCGTCCTGAATTTCCTAGGTAATTCTTTCAACTTTCCACTGAACTCACTATTCCAAGGGTGAGTTGCGTACCATGATATAATTGTACACGGTAATAAAATAGGTTAGGGAGAAGACCATTTCTTTTTCAAGTATAAAACTAATTTTCGTCTTTGAGAGTTAGACCTATTTTTTCTTCCTGTATATAAATGAAGCTGACAAGGAAATATTGCAGTATCTTGAAGCCATCTACCTACTTTTTCTATATTTAGATAATTTTAATTTCTTATGCACTTCTTTTCTAGAATTTGATTGTGTTTATGAATAGAGCGATGGTTGTAGCAAGAGACATACGTCTTAGTGTACCAAGAGAAATATTTTGGGTATAATGTAATGATCTTATGAATATACTAGTTTTGAAACCAAGATGCTTACTTGTATATTCATTGAATGCTTTTTCAGCAAATGATCTAATAAAACTGCAATATTATTTGCTTTTATACACATCCAAGGTAAAAATGAAATGAAATCTTTAAGTTTAACGTCCCACGCTTATGCCGGTTAGGCTAAAGGGGACGGTGATAATGAGAAATGAGGGAAATGGTGGAATGAAGAAAGTGGGAGGAAACGGGAGAACCCCGAGAAAACCCACGAGCACGGTGTTTGTCCACCACGAAGTCCACACGGGGCGAGCTGGGATCGAACCAAGGACCCCAAGCACCACATCCAAGGTGTTTTTATTTCATACCCAGACTGATATAAAAAAAAATACCTTTGGGACGACTTACGGTGTTTGCCGCCTTTCAAAATACTTTGCTGCTACATCTATACGCGATTCCAACGTTGTCGCCATCGCTGAAAGCAGTCCTGGAACGCCTCTTGTAGAATGCGCGACTCATTTATTTATTACCATCTATTCGATCTACAATTAATACTATCTGAGATAGGAACTTAATGCACAGTAATTGTACTGTTTCATTTTACTTTATAAAGAATGAAATTAAACTTTAATGAAAAAGACAAAGCAGGCTAAATCTGACTATTTGAATTTGTATATAGTGAAGCTAGAAAAAAAAAAAAAGAAAGAAAGAAAAAGAAATTTGTTGGTTAAACGTCCTACCTAATCCCCTTTAGGCTAAAGGAGATGCCTGAGTAATGAAAGTGAATGATCGTGAAATTAAATTTTTTGAGCTCTCCTGTTGGGAATCGAGACCAGACTATGTGCACCAAAGACACATGAGCTCGCCACCAGTCAAGCGGGAAAGGTTGGATAGTTAGGGAAAAGAGCAAAAAGATTATGTTGTGAGATATAAAAAAAAAAAAAAAAAAAAAAAAAAAAACCCTCAAAAATGGCTCTGATTAGTGTAAAGCAAGGCTTAATGAACGTCAAAAATGAAATCATTTGTACTACAATTTAAAAATATACAGAAAATTATAATTAAATATACATTTAAACGTTAGTTTCAATAAGAACTTCAAGGAAATTATATTTTAGAAACGAACACACACAGCTTGGCACGTCAATATATTTTTATATTGAATATAATTATCAATCTGGATGGCTAGAATCCGGATAATTGAGGTAACACACGGTAGGTTATTTTGTAGCATACACATTAGTCGTTGAAAACACTTGGCAATAGATTTAATACTGTCTGTAGTTACTAAAATCTCCGTCCTTCGTTACATACCCAGTATGTGCAAGCAACAAAATAACCTCCTTGGTAAAAATTACTCTGATGCTATTTTAATTAACGCAATATTCTTGTAACTTTTACAATGTGAAGTTGAAAAATATAGTTATCAGGAAAATGTTTTTCCTTTAGCCTTGCACAAATATACGCATTTCTTTAAAGCAGAACACAAAAAGTGTCCCTTGGTTAGGCAACTTCCCCTATCTCATTTATACCTAAACATTAACCTATGGTACCGGTAGCCCTTCCCACTGGCTAAAGGGCGTGGCTTTGTTGAATGTAGTTCCGGGTTCAATTTCAAGTGGGAAAGCAAAACAAAAAATAATAATTTTCACCTTCATTTACTTTCACATCATCCATCTCCGTTAGCAAGGGTCGTTAAACTAAAAACAAAAATAAATAAAACAAATAAATAAAAGCTAAAAAAAAAAAAAAAAAAAACTATGCTGAAAGAAACAAATTATAGAAGAGAACATGCCTCATACAACAGTACTATCCCACAATTTTGCCATGATTTGATGAAACTACAGGACAATATCGGAGAAACTCTTTCACCCGGCACTTTCCTAATAAGAACAAAAATTCATTTTTCATTGCGTATAATACAAAGTACGTAGTTATACCTATTCTCAACCTTAATAACTTACTACAAGCAACCGACGTACTGTATTTTTACACGCTACCTCTAGTGGTCCCCTTAAACTTAAATCTAATAACACACCAGAAACACAGTGCAAATTCACAGCGGGTATTCCTGATTGAAGTATTGACAAGGAACGGACATGAACGTGTCATCCGGACATCCGAATCAAACCTAGTCCATTCGATAAACATAACAAAGATATGTTCATGCACAAAAAAAAAAAATAGGTGCCATGAACGGCTGAGTTAAGTCTCCGGGGCCCATTAACTCTGTTAGTATAAAGAAAATAGTCGACTCGCAGTGAAATAGCTATTGCATCAACACTGTTCATTGAAAAGGTATGGTTTACAGATCATTCTCTTCAGAATGAAACACGCTTTCCAAGGTGCTATGTATTGGAGCTCGTAACGTACTTGAACAAGTAAAATTGGGAGAATGTCGGGAAAATTCCCCCAAGAAATCCCCACGTCAACTTTGGACCCGTCTGGAATGGCCCCGGGTAAAAGCACAGTCCAAATGTATCTTGAAATATACTCTAGGGGATAAGAAATGTGTGTACCAAGTTTTGTTTTCATATACGGAATAGATGAGGGAAAAGCTTGTATACCAATACACGCTTTCCCCTCATAGCTATTTTGATTCCCGGAGTAGCTTAGTGAACATTTGCCAAAGATGATTTTATTCTCCGGAATATTCTGGAGCGAGTTTCTCGTAACCGTTGTCTGCTTCGAGGAACTAATTCTCCGATTGCTCTGATGAATTGAATCGTTCTTGGGAAATGATTCGTGAAGTGAACCAGGTCAGATGAATTAGTTTCAGAGAATGTTTTAGCCAAATTAAAAGCTTGCTTAAGTTTAAAGTACTGAATGTCTTGTTCAAGGTATGCAGAGTTCCAGAACTCTGATCAACAAATCAATTGAGTGGTGATAAATAAAGCACTCAAACCTGGCTACTAACCCGCCTTTACCTGCTATCACTCACTCGGCATTTCTGTAAATTGTGTTGATTTTAACGTCCCTTTCAGCAGCGAGGCTAAAAAACGGGACCTACTGATTAACGTGGAATCCGAACAGGAGCTCATGCAGGGAATCGAACCCGAAACTACCACGCCTAAGATGCGTACGCTAACCGCTTACACTGTGAATTAAATATTGAGCTTTTATAAAGGAACCAATGTAGCTATTGACTTATCTTCACTTATATGTGCGGATTAGCAATCTAGAAACTTCCGTTGCTCAAGCTTTTTCTGACAGAGCACAACCAGGATAAGACATACACAATGAAATTGGTACTTTAGAACATTATTGGTGGTACCTTTCAACTATTCTTGTGCCAAGTGCGGTGTCAGCATGTAGTAAACAAGTGTAGAAGGTTTTAGCACACTATTTTCATGAAGATATTTGAGCTTCCGTTATATAAAATCTGACCCCGTATTCTTAATCTGCGTAGAAATTCACTTACTTTTTACAATATTATTGTATTTTTATACGTGGAACTTAATAATTCGTCTTCTTTTAAATCCTATTTCCAATATTTAACACAATGCTCACATTATGTCACTTAAACCAAAGATGTGTAATAACAGATGCGTAGCTTGTCTCTTAAGATTAAAACTAAATTGTTTCCTAAACAATACACACTATCCTGGTTCCGCCGGTCTTCTTTTTCTTCTTCTTCTTCTGAGGTGTAATTTAGTGAAGATCGCACTCCCGGCAATTATAGACGGTGTTATAAAAAAAAAAAAACAGATGAGATGAATCTTTAAAGATGCTGATAAGATGCTAAATAACGTAGATCTTTGTAAATAAAGATAATAGGCAGTAAGAAAAGGTGGGGATACGGTGAAAATGAACGAATCTACATTAAAAGGACCAGAACCGTGAAATTTATAAAGAATAGAGAGAAATGGCGTGCGATATTGTTGATAGAGAGGGCAAGAAAAAATGATATGACCGATGGAGCCTGTATCGAGACCACAGTTACAAAGTGGAGTAGTACGTTTTCGGAGAAGATATATGCGCTGGAAAGTATACAGAATGTGAAGTCTGTTACGGAGCAGAAAATGGAGGTAGGAGGGAAGGAAAGTATGTTGAATGAACCAAGATGGAGAGCGGAGAGAACAAGGATGGTGCCAGTACCAACGTGCCTTAGTACATGAGGCATTATAAGCAGTCCAGCGTTGATAATGAAGTGTAATAAGTCGTGGAAAAAGGTCAATAGGCGAGACTAAAAGATCTATGGGAGTGCCGTGCAGGGTTCGGAAAGGGGCTGCGGCATCAGCTAGAGAATACCCGAGGATGTTGACATGACCTTTGGACCAAATTAAGCAAGTAATATAGTTGAGGGAAGTCCGACGGTATAGAAGAAAATGATTTCATAAAGAATCCAGGAGGATTTTGAAGTCCAGGGGGAAGATTGTAGAGATTGGAGGAGAGATTTAGAATCAGTGGTGATACAGATAGATATATACTGATGCTGTAGAGAATGAAGAAGAGTCGCAAACAAGGCATAAGCTTCAGTGAGAAAGGTAGAGTTATGATGGGGCAGTTTAAAGCTGAAACATTGCTGAAGAGAGGAATCGTAGAAGGCTGATCCAAAATACAAGCCCTGGCCAGAACCATCGCAGTACAAATGAACAGTGTGCTGAGGGAGAGGAGGAAGGGATGAGGGAAAACAATGTTGGTAAGATACGGGAGGGAAAAGGTGGCTGGGAGGGTATTGGGGAAAAATGATAGAAAAAGATTGGGAAAAACTGGATAGTCGTGCAAGTAGCAAGGGAGTGTATACGTTTGCTGGATGATGTGTAACAGATGTGGTGCAAGATCTAGGTAGCTGGTGTATATAAAAGGGAGAGATGCAAGATATGGAGAATGTTTGCGGCCTGTATGAAGGTGTCGGAGCAGAGTGAGTTTAGGGAGGAGAGAAGATCGTGTAAATTGGAAACGTTGAAGACAGAATTTGTCTGAGAGGTGTTTCAACTGAATTGCTAAAGGTGGAACTTGGGTCTCAGAATAAAGCGCAGTAGCAGCAGTGGTGGAAGGAAGACTAAGAGTACGGCAGAGAGTAGTATATTGAAGGGATTGGAATTTATGAAAGACTTTAGAAGAAGAAGGAGATAGAAAAAACATCATACGTTAAAATAGGTAAGTAAACCTGTTTATATAACAGGAGGAGAACACGGAAATCTGTAGACCTAGTAGAAGTGGAAATAGAACGAATTAAACGTAAAAGGGATGATGTTTTTTTGATGTAGAAGGTGATAATGGGGGTCCAACGTAAAGAAGAGTCTAAGACGATTCCGATGTATTCAACAGAAGGACGGCGAGGAAGAGTAATACCGGTAAAAGTAAGGTTGGGTAGGGCGGAAGTGCGTTTGCGAGTAAAGACTAGAAAGGAAGTTTTGTTCCAGTTTATTCTTGAGCCATGTTTGGAACACCAGGTGGAGAATGTGGTGAAAGCTGAAATGAGTTGGGGTAAAGCAAGTTGAAGGGAGGGAAAAGTAATATAGAAGGCTAAATCATCACAATAGGAAAGAACCCGTACAGTGTTACTCATTTGGCGAAGAATAGGGGCCAGAAAGAGATTGAACAAAAGAGGAGATAATACAGAACCTTGAGGAAGACCTTGGGAAGTGGTGCGACCTTTAGAGAGTTGGGAACCGAGGCGAAGATACAATGTGCGTTGGACCAGAAGGTTTAAATAATACGGAGATATTTCGAAGGGATGCCTTGTTGCCAAAGTATATATATGAGATCATAAAGGGGAATATAGTCATAAGCCTGAGAAAGGACAATGAATACGGCAAAAACAAACTGGGTACGGGAAAAAAGCAAGCCAAATATCAGAGATAAGAACAGACAGACAGTCAGAAACACTGGAACCAAGACGACAACCGTATTGTTGTTTGTAAAATAAAAGATGGTGTTCAGAGAACCATTGGAGGCGTTCTTTCAGGAGATGTTCGAAGACCTTTAAAAGACACGAGGAGAGGGCAATAGGGCGGTAATGTTCAGCGATACCAGGTTGTTTTGTAGGTTTGAAAATGGGAGTAATAACATAATCTTTCCACGGAGGGGGAATTCGTTCAGAAGACCAGACAGAGTTAAATAAGGTGAGTAGGAAGTTCTAGTACAGTGGAGGAAGATGTTGTAGGTGTCGGTAATGTATGCCGTCTTTGCCAGATGAAGAGTTGGGATGACGGGATAAGATGGGAGAAAGTTCAGACATAGTGAAAGGAAGATGGATAGGGGTAGATGGTTCCGGAGAATAAAGAGGAGAGAGCCAGAGAGGAGGGAAAAGACACGTGGATGGTGCTAACTGGGAATGGAATTGATGGAGCCAGGGAGAAGAAATAGATTCACCAGAGGGAGGACGACATGTCTTATTACGAAGGGACCGGTAAAATTTCGAAATGGAGGATAAAGAGGAACCATAACTTAGGTTTGAACAAAATTGTCGCCAGGCATTACGACGGGTTTGTTGAAGAATACGGGTCGTAGTGGCTTGGGTTTGTTGATATACCAGGAAATTGGAATAGGAGCGAGTGGCGAGGTATGTTTTAAGGGCCTGACGCCGTCGGAAAATCCATTGCTGACATTCCCTAGTCCACCATTTAGGATAAGGAGAATGGACAATAGAAGAACGAATTGAGGGAGAGGGATCATGGTGGGAGTGTGATACTGAGTGGGAAAGGCGAGAACAGAAAGCAGTGTAAAGATGGAGAGGATCACTGGACGAGGGAGGGGGAAGAAATGATCAAAGCAGGAAGAATAAAGGGACCAATCGAGGTTAGTAGAATATGGACGACATATAGGGGAGGAGGAAGGAAAAGGGGGAGAAGTAGAGTTATGTAAAATGATGGGGAAGTGATCACTGCCGTAGGGGTCGGAAGAAACAATCCATGTAAGAAGGCTAGAGTAAGCAGGAGAACAAAAGATGAGATCAGGAGCGGTAGGAAGTTCGCGGGGACAGGGAAGTCGTGTAGGAGTACCGGTATTCAGAACAGTACAGGGTAAGGTAGGAAGTAGGCGATACAGGGCAAAGCCAGCGGGGTCGGAAAAAGGAGCCCCCCAGAACGGGTGTTTACAATTTACGTCATCGCCTACAATCCAGGAAGGGGAAAGGAAATTAAAAAGATAGAGCCAGAGATGATCAGGAAGGTGAACGTGAGGGGGAATATAAAGGTTAACCAGGGTGAGAGAGTGAACGGTGACCATTTGACATTGAACTTCTGGGTATTGGATGGAAGGAGGGTGTAGAACGTAGGGTAAAGAATTATGAATGCCGAGAGAGAGTCCCCCTCGACCGTCTGGGCGAACACCATGAAGCCAGTGGTAGGAAGGGTTGTTAAAACTGTAGGAATCTGTAAGCCAGGTTTCTTGGAGTAAGAGAAAAGACGGATGGAGTTGAGATATGAGGTGATGTAAGGCATACATTTTACTGCGAGAACTCCTCATGTTCCATTGTAAGAGATTTAAAAAGCGTGAACCAGATGATGTATAATGAATGTGATTGTAATAGCTTGAGTATGGTGATGCAAGTTTTATAGTCGGGAGGAGAAAATTTATGTTGCGATTTTTCTAAAATAGAAAGGATAAAAGAAACAGCGGAGGAAAAAGAAGGTATAGGATCTGCCACATGAGACGGTTTCTGAAAAGCTGTGACGGTGCTGGGAAGGGAAGAAAATGCTAAAGGAGATCGTTCAGTTGGAAGAGATGGGGGACGGGCTGAAAGAGAAGGCGAAAAGTGAGAAGCGGACTAAGATAGCGTATTTTTCTAACACCGGAAGGAGAGGACGGAGAATGAGAAGTGGAAGGCCGAGAGATAACAGCTGAATATGAAAAGGAAGCAGAGGTTGGGATAGAGGACGGAGTAAAGCTAGAAGTGGCAAGAGAGGACGAAGTATAATGGGGAGGTGGATCTCCCTTTAAGGAGTGTTGTGCAAGATTCGGGGTTAAATAGCGTCGTTTAGCATCGGTATAGGATAGATGGTCTGTAGCCATTGGACTATTAATTTGAATTTGTATGAGGCGTTCAGGACACTGAGGGAAGGTAGCCACGTGGTCACCAGCACAGTGCTTGCACTTAGGAGGTGCAGTGCAGGAGGAAGAGGGGTGGCCGGGTAGGCCGCACGTAACACAAGATTGTTTACCACGCTGCTGCTTAAAATGGCCGTAAAATAGGCAGTTAGTACATTGTTTTAGTCTCGGGATATATGTTTCTCGGGATATATAAGGTAAAAATAGAAAAGGGTGCCATGGGAGGGACCCGCCTTCTTCTTTCTTTCTTATCAAGTAATTAAAAGAGAAAATTTCAATGAAAGATAAAATCCGAGACGGCTGTAATAGCAATGTTCTCTATTACACTGAGAATTGGTAAAATAAAATTGTAGGGTCCGAATTTTTGCGAAAAATTTAATATCTCACAAGCCGTTCAACTTGAAGAGCTGAAATTCAGTATATTAATTCTTTATTATAAATAAACAGAACATGTCCTAGCATTTTTTTAAAATTCTCTTTTATTGAGGGGGGCATTTTCTGTATTGTGCCGGACAGGTCTTTGATCAGGTAATAGCGATTGCTTTGAAACAAATGCAGAGTATGAGAATTTAATCTGTAGTTTGGGTGGAGAAGAAACAAACTTGTGAATCAAAGGTTTAAGAACAACTCATGTTATTCGATCACACAGACAATCATGATATCACTTTGATATATTCACCACGTATTTGGAACTTACCTCCTCACAATTCAAAGCTGATATTTGAAGATGATGAAAGATGAGCTCACATTTTAAACCAATATATTTATATACCTAGTTTCACCTTCCTCTTACAGCACACATGTTAATGAATGTAACATTATAAAAATTTGATTAGAGGCAAATGCTACATACGGCAAAGTAAAAAACAAATCATTTCAAGCAGATCATCCGTTTTAACGTGGACACAAGACACAAGCTCGATTTCATTGTTAAATGAACAAAAGTTATAGAAATTGACCCTCTTCCTCACTTCATATCGAAATTTATCAAAATGCTTGAATATGTGCTTACTTGTTTTTAATAAGGATTTTATATACCGTAAGACGGGGTTACTTTGCACATCAGGGGTTACTTTGCACAAAATATGAAAAGAGTTTAACAGTCCTCTGTCGGCAAAACCATGAACAGAAAAGAAGAAGTTTCAACTGGCACTGTAAGATAGAACATCTAACTGTATTTTGGCTATAATGTTGGCGGTTAAGATCAGTTCTAATTACAGAGGGTTCATTGTTGTAGAGGTATGGAAAGCAGTCACTGTAAAGGCCTTCAAAATTTGAAAGATATCACGTTCGAGATTTTCCGTCAAAATTAAGTCAGTTTCGTAGAATACTACTGTGTATAATGGAACTTTGATGCAATACTTGAAATTGAAATGTGAAACGTTTTAAAGTCATAAAAAAGTAAAACTGGGATAAGGCAGTTTCAGTCTCTACTCGGGGTTACTTTGCACTGGTCCAAAATACCGATTAGATAGGAAATTATTACTACTGGAAACTCTTGCATTCTAAATTTAGGTAAATTTCCTATTTAGGAAGATGCTGGAATGAATTTCTTGTTGTAAAATAAATTATGAACAATGGCGGATCTAGAAAAGTAGTTTGAGAGAGGCTTCACTCACAAAGACTTGGTTTTTTTTTTTTGTTTTTTTTTTAAGAAATGACTAGACTTTTTGGGGTGGAGGGCCTTCACCTTATACGCATAGGAATGACTAACATTAGATTTTTTAAAAAAGAAATCATGCAATTTGGGTGGGTTTCAGCCTGAAAGTCCCAAATCCCGTAAATCTCCCACTAATTACAGTTGGTATGATATTCTTGGACATAAGGAATAACCAAGTCAAATCAGTTCACGGGGATTTTTTCTGTTTCTGAGTTGGCATTTTTGTGGGATATATGCTAAACTATTAGAATGCGGTTCTTGTGCCGGTAGCAGAAAATACATCATTTTCTTTACAAATATCGATAATTCAAACTAAATACTGATACCAATAGCATCATTCTAATACCAATATTTGCAGACTGCATGTAGTTTTGTGTAGAAATTAAATGTATAAATACTGAAGGGGAAAACTGCACAGAAACGTTATGTTCGTATGGCGAACATATTTTTTGTGTGTTGTGCAAAGTAACCCCAGTTACCCCGGTAACCCCGGGGCTACTTTGCACCAAAGTTTATATTTCAATAACTATGATTATACTGAATGTTTACTAATGAACTTGCACTAATGTTTTCCTTATATATCTAGCTATTATATGTTTAAAATACAGTGTTCTAAATCATTACGTTTGTAAGTAGCATGCGATTTTCTTTAAAATGGCTTAAATCTTCTGCAAAGTAACCTCGTCTTACGGTATTAAGTTTCATCTCACTAACGCAAAGTACTCTATTTGTTATCTATTTTTAACCCCCTCTCCTCTATTAGGATACGCAATTTAATAAATATGACGTGACAAAACCCAGTTTGAGGTAGGTGTTAACCATGTTAAAAACTTAACACCGATCGGTTCAACCATTTCCTTTACGTTAAACAATGTCTTTTTCATTTGTATAATACAGACGTAGATTAATAGTATTGGTGCTGTCTTGCATGCGTAAGCTACTTCTTGATATTAAATATGAGTTGTTATGTTTAATGTGGTGAACAATACATAACAACACTTTCTATGTAATCAACAGTTACGCACTGAATTTTGTCTGTTACATATACATCTTACATTGAATATTAGTATCGCAATAGTATTAAATTAATCTTGAATGCTGCAACATTCTTCAGTTTCATTTCTCAAGAGATTTATGGAAATAATTGAAATAGGAAGAAATAGTTAATTTGAACCACATCCTGTTGATTGTAAAAAAAAAGCCGTATCCTGATATCTCCTACATAGGCGGCGTCACAGTGGATGCAGTGGGTGCAGCTGCACCCACCTTAACTTCGATTTTCAGATTTCCCTGCAATAATCCTTTCTATTTGTATATTTCTTGTTTCCTACGTTTGGATATATTTAAGTGACTTCTTAAGTTTCTCATAAGTTACTTGCTATCATACCGTATTTTTCTAGTGTTTTCTTTGAATAAAACTTCAATAGTGCAGAACGTTCTGCTAACACTGTTGGGATGTGTTGTCCCATAATAGCCTCCACCCACATTACCAAAATCCTGGCGCCGCCCATGATCTCCTATTATTTTGATCTATGGAAATAAGAATTGAAATAGGAAGTAATAGTTAATTTGAACCACTTCCTGTTGATTGTAAAAAAAACCGTATCTTGATATCTCCTATTGTTTTGATCTATGGTAATAAAAACCACTTCCTGGTCCGGTAGGGTGTTGACAATAATTATGGTATGTTGCCTTGAGACGTTAAATCGTTTGGACAAAATGTTCTCGCTATATGTTACTGTTTTCGTTCTATGGCGAGGAACATTCAAACAGAATATAGCTAATATTAACAACTGCTTTGATCAAAGCTGCCACGGAGAAGGAGGAGGCTATTCTTAAGACGATGAATCGATTGCAAAAAGCCAGTTTTTAATATCTTTTACCATTTTTGCTCTACGGAAATCAATATTGGAACCGGAAGTACTAGTAAATTTGAATAATTTCTAGTTTTGGTAGAGTTATATGGATAGTAACGATATGTTTGTTGAGAGGCTGAATCGTTTGCCTAAAACTGCTTCTCGGTATCTGCTACCGTTTTCGTTCTATAGAGATAAACGTTGAAACCGTTATTGAAACCAGAAGTTACAGTATATACTAACTACAGCCAAAATTTGGTAGAGTGTTGTAGATAGTCACGATATGTTGCCTTTACATTCTAAATCGTTTGCAGAAAACGCTTCTTACTATCCGTTATCATTTTCTTTGTATATCGACAAACGTTGAAACCGGAAATGGCTAATTTGAAGGAATTCCGGTTTGAGTAGAAGGTTAACGGAGAAAATAAAATCTATTCTTTGAACACTGAATTAGTTGCAAAAGACCACATCTTGGAGCATTTACTATTTCTATTAGGCGGAAATCGGAAATTGAAACCCAAAGTAATAGTAAATTTCAACCATTCATGGTTTCGGTAGAGTATTTTGGATACTCATGATGTTCTTTAGATGGTAATTCCTTTTCAAAAGTCAGTTCTCACTGTGCTACCATTTCATGCTATGACGATAAAAGCCGAAACTGGTATTGAAACCTGAAGTATTAATAAACGTAAACAATTTTCAATTTTAGTAGAGTATTGTGGATGACCATGATATGATGCTTATACACACGAAATCATTTACGAAAAAAACATCTTCTCCATGTATGTTGCCGTTTTAATCTATGGGTTAAATGTTAGAACGGGAAATAGCTAATGTTGCCACGAGACGAGACGAGACTTCAGGCTGTCTCGTCTCGTTTTGTCTCGTAAAAAATATAGCAGCATATCATGGGAACGAAAGTCAAATGTAGCAGACTGCACCCTGCTAATCACGATACAACAAAGTTATTACCCAGAACGCACGACAAAAATTCTCACGGTAGTTTTGCCGTAAAGCCTTCACTTCTCGTGCGTGTTGTAGGCAGTTCGATCTCGGTTAGTGCCATATGAGCTTTGTGGTGGAAAAACATCGAGTGTGTTCTCTCGGCGTTATCTTATATCCTACCACTTTCCTTATTCCACTGATTCTCCCACCATCATCCATTCGGCGTGAGCCAAAGTTGCCTAAAGGTCTTAAAAATAAATTCAATAAGTTCACAAGGCAAGGAAAAATAATTTACTAGATAATATTTCTTTGCAGTTAATTGTCTGAGGCATTGGCGCAAGTCCCGGGTGATGAGGACAAGTCTCCCCTCCCATCTTGGAACAGGGAGGACTGTCCCTCTCAGTAACTCGATTTGAAATGTATTTTTTGGGGAGAAATGTGATAATTTATGTCCGACTGCCACTTCATCTACATCGCCATATAATATACAACAGGTTCACCTCAGAAATCAGATTCATTTACCGTAATATGAGTCTCATCTCCCTCCCTTCAGAATAAGCCTCAAATCTTCCCGCCTCCAAATGTTGAAGATAATTCTGTTCCTTGATCCTCCACAATGTTGTTTTTCAACTTATACATATTTTGAACATCTCTTAAAAAATACGGGAACGGTCTTACTCGTCCCCTCCCTCCAAATATTGAAGACAGATTTGCGCCACTTGTTTGAAGCTCCTCAACCCTGAACTTTCTTTTACATTCTGAAACATTGAAATTTGTTTTACCAGCACGAATACACGAATATAAATTGCTCATAGATACGTCGAAAACGAAGACATTAATGTCAAGTAATGTTAAGGCGACAAGTAAAGTTCGATGTGACTGCACTGACCCCAGAGAATACTGACTGTTGGGAGAAGCGAGTAAAGCGGCACGTTTAGAGAGTGGCAAACAACTGAAAATAAGAGCTCCTACGAAGTAAAATTCCAAATTGAATTGAAATAGGCCTTCCTGAACGTGTTCAAGATTTCGATACCGACTCATTATTTAAATAGTATTCCGTACAACCTATCTTACTCTCTAAAACCGCGAGTGAAGTCAGATAGGCATGTCTACTGCGATACTGGAGTTAGTAATAACACACGGGAATTATAATAGTAAAGACGGTCTTAAGAAAGGTTAAAAATGGCAACGTGGCTTTCCTAATTTTCACTAATCGTTCCCAAATCTTAACACACTTATATTAGATATGATAATAGAACTATAAGAATGTTTCTGACAGGTAAAGTGTAGAACAAAATGGAACTTGGCATATTTCAATTACGACCGTATTTACTATTATGATTCGACGCTAATAATAATCATGCTATGATTGGCTCCAGAGACAATAACAAAAGCGTGATCAAAGAAAATGTTTTGACCGTCGCGTCGCCAGGTCGTGTAGTGGCTTAAAATAAATAAAACTACAGAAAAGGTACTGAAAGGGATAGGGAATTGTGCTTCTTAGTTGACAACTGAAAAAGTAATTGAATCATGGTATAGTCGTGAGAGTAATTTTGTGTTTGGTGTTCAGCAACATTCTTTTATCTCTATACCGTTACAAGTATTTTTTTCTGTCTGATGAGTTAACCAAGTAGGTAAGACGCTCGACTTCTAACTGGGTAATCCATGTTCAAATCTCCCTGCAGGTAACATTTTTCTCTCACTACCGAAATCAACACCGTGTGTTGTGTTGATTTAACACAAAAAGTGGTAGTCACGCTGGGTCACCGCATTCTGTTGAACATGGGCGGAGTTAGGAATTGTCTGCTGAGGGGGCAGACCTTTTGTCGGTCTCGGACCTGTAGAATGGTTCCTAGACGAGTATGACGATTAATATGAATAACTAATTTTTTGTCAAAAAGTTGGGGGGCAATGCCCTCCATGCGCCCTATAGCTACGCACATGGTGTTGAATCAACACACCTATTTTTTATTGTGCAGGACATACGTTGTAAAAAGTAAGGTTAAGGACACATACAAAAGTCATCCAGGGCAGGGGTTCGAATTCACAAATACGTGAAGAAATTTCATTTCCTCAGTCAAAATTAAATGTGTTGCAAGACCTACTATTGAGAATAAAATGCAATGGAACCAAAAGTTAAATTTCAATTATAAATGCCAGACTCAAATTACTGTACGAAATTAAGTAGTGTATACTAGAAACAGCTGAAAAAATAAATATGAAGAAATAATTTAATAAAAACAAGCCAACAAGGCTATCACACTTAGCATTATTTTAAGAAAAGAAAAAACGCAGAGCAAACGTAACGGTTTCAATGTTCTAACATCTTAATGTGTCATCCGAGTAACATCGAAAACATTACGTTTGCTGTGTGTGTTTTAAATTCAAAAACTGTGTTTGCAATTTCGAGATAGGAGACAAGATGAGACATTTCACGAGATGTCTCGTCTCGAAAACGAGACGAAACAAATAGTCTGTCTCGTCTCGTCCGAAAGGGTTTTGTCTCGTCTCGTGGCAACACTAGAAATAGCTAATTTGAACCACTTCTGACATGAATATGGAGTTAACGGATGAGATGGAACCTATTCTTTGGATACGATATCACTTACTGTCTTTGCTCTGGTATCTGTCACACACACACACGGATGAAACCACTCTATAAGACTTCCGTCTTTTATTCACGGCATAGTTTGGAAGTTTAAAACCTGTCTAGTTTCATAAATATTAGTAACACTAACATATCAATAATACTCTTGTGTATAATTGAAAAAGTTAGCCGGGAAATTTATGCCGGATTTGAAGCAGTTGTGGGAGGGTCTCTTGCTATATCAGATTTGTGGGTGTTCAGGTAAAACCAATGTAATCTTTCTATTTTACATCGGGTTAATAATGCTTAGGTCATTTCTACTGTATATCAACTTCACGGGCAAAAGCGACTCGGAACTCAATGAAAATCCATTTGTTGGTTCTTCAAGGTCAATACAACAACAAAATAGCTAATACTAGGAGTACATGCGACCCATTACTTTGATAGAAGAGGCAGATTCAAATGACGTGTTTAGGTATAGAAGACTCAGGCACTTAGTAGAAGGCTTAACTGGGTGGAAGCAACATAGCAACGTTCTATGCCAAAGAACGCTGTGCTATGTAAAAAAAATGCTCTGGGTTGTTCTATCTGTTGTGTATATGAAATACGAGTTTGTTTGTGTGTCTGTCTGTGTGCGGCCTGCGAATCAGACGAGTTGACCGAAAGTTACTAAATTTTGGTCACGGATACCTTTATCCAGGCTCCAGACCAGGACGAAGCGGTTTCTTTTAATTCGAACCAGGGGTCTCAGGGGAAGGGGCATTTACCGGAATATGTAAAAATATTAGAAAATGACCGATATTTGTGTTGAATTCATAGTTAGCACGGTCGCTGAGATCCATGGTGACACTTCCATTAGCGATGGCTTTCAAAATCGGCTAGCTTTGTATGCGGGTCGGTGGCACCCGGGGGGTGGGGTACCGAAATATATAAAAATATTCCAAAATGACCTATATTAGTGTCAAATCCTTAGTTTTCACGGTCGCTGAGATAAAAGGTGATTCTTCCAGAGGCATTGACTTCCAAATACAGCCCAATCACCTGGGGGCGAGAGGCGTTCTTTTAAATTACGAACCAGGGGGTCTCAAGGGGCGTTTACCGGGATATGTAAAAGTAGTAGAAAATGACCGATATCTTTTTGTTTCGTTGTTCAGTTTGTTTACATAGATGTTTCATCTGACCTATGCGAAAAGTGAGTATTTCAGCTAGTTACTAATAAATGCAAGAAATAAATTATTAGTAATATAGATGGTGGCCCAAAAATAAGTATAGAGTACCGTACTATTAAGCCCATTGCATTTTATATAATTTCTTATTTGTATGCATCAGGTAGACTTAGTTTCTTTATTACACTGGTCAACAGTGAAAATGCTTAGGAGATAAAAGTAACCAATTCTTACTAATTTTAGGGTGCTGATAACGAATATGAAATTAGTTTTTGCAGATTGGTTCGGATTTCGAAGAAATACGTTATTAAAGGATGTGCTCCGGTGGACAAGCTTATTTCAATGAATTTCTATTGTTTGAGTTTCCGCGAAATTCCACAAATTGCTGAGCTAAAATCAGGTAGGGAATCCTTATTAGCCCTCAAATTTGCTAACTCCTCAATGATCCTGAATTTGATGCAGTGTTAGAAGGTAAGGAAAGGATTGCATGAGATTCCTTCCGAAAAGCGGTGATGAATGTGTTGGGAAACGAACAGTCTCAGAACTATAAGGAAGTAGTGGATCACCTAATATCTTCTACCAAGCAATGGAGTGTAATACGTCACTTGAAATGCATATATTCTTTCCAAAAAATTGCGGAGCAGTCATTGATGAACATTGGGAACATTTCTACTAAGTTATATCTGTGATGGAGAAATGATATCATGACCACTGGAGTAACTCTGCTCTTGCCGATTGATGTTGGACAATCGCTAGATATGTTCCAGAACCACAATACAAGAGACAGGCCATTTGTAATATCCATGTAAGTTATATTTTATCACTTTCATTTTTTATATAGTTTTAATCTCTTATTGACGCTTTTATATTCTTTGGAACAAATGCTTTGCCAAACACGCACGTAATCAATTATCGTACCGTATAACCTATATGCCGAGTGAATTTTTGTCTTATATGTACAGGGTTTAACGTTATAACAAATTTCCTTTTCTTACGTACGAACATCCTTTTATATATTTTTATTTTATATCTCGTTTTTCCCTATAAAAATTTGGTGTTGTCAAGCATGATTGAGAAATACTTTTCCCTCATAATTACTTTAGATATTCCAATGAAACTTGGCACATGTATTGCATATGAACCACAGTATTCTCAAGGTATGTTGTATTTTAGTACCTGTAGCTGGGGCCGCACCAGAGTTCACTACATTTGAAGAAAAGAATTTTTTGGACGGTAAATTCCCAATTTTTCCGTTTCTCGTACATCACACACACATACATTCTCATGATGTCATTTGAAAGCCTGTTTTATTCTCAAAAGAATGACTTATAAATCATGATACTCAAATAAATAGTACTGTTTGGATTCTTTTTATTTTATATCTCACTTTTCACTATATGAAATTTCGTATTGTCAAACAGAACTGAGAAATATTTTTCACTCACAACTATTGTAGATATTACAATGAAACTTGGCACATGTATTACGTATAAACTACAATAGTTTTAAAAGTATATTATGTGTGGGTACCTTCAGCCGGGGCCGTACCAGGGTGTGCTACATTTGGAAAAGGGGATTTTTGGACGGCAATTTCCCAATTTTACCTCAAATTTCCTTCCTCTTATATATTATGTACACATGCGTATAGTACCATTTTCATGTCTTGGTTTCTTCAGAAGCGAATGACATATGAGCCACGGTATTCGGATGAACAAAATTGAAGCAATAGCTTCTTAAGTGAAAGGTCAAATAGAAAATTCCAAAATCTAAAAGTGTCAACACTACATAACACATATTTCTGTCGATTACACTTAAACTCGAACTAATTCAGCATTTTTATTTTCATTTTCGTATTCAGCATCCTCATTTGCAAAAGAAAATGTACTTTTGTTTTCCGAAGCAAGAAAAAAGTTAAAATTTGTTGTCGAGTGTTATGTGTTCTTAATATGTTTTTACTTACATCTTAAGCTCAGAAGAGCTGAAGCAAATAAACTCATAAACTAGAATGTTATAGTTGATCAATGCAGAAGTGTATGCCTACTTTTGGACTACGTGAACAGATAGGAGTGTATTTTGAAAGAAAGAAACGAAAGTGTAAACATACATAACCGTATTTCACTTTATGTAATATATCCTAAACCATGGTCACTAATCTAGAATAATGTAGGGAAAAAATGCAAGAAAGTAATTAATAATAATAAATATGAGCATATAAAAATGTTTTTTGAGAGAAAAAAGGTCCCCTGGAAGAACTTGTTTACTCCAGATGTCGAAGCGTTAATCAGAGTTGGAGTGGGTCAGTGGATCTAGTTTTCTGAGTGGGTCGTGGGTCAACAGCATGTGACCCACTGCGACCCACCACCCACCATGACCCACTCCGAACCATTGTGACCAACTCCGACCCACCAAAACCCATCGTCAACAGCTGTGATCCATGATCCACGCCCTCTTGTAAATTAAATAAAGTTTACAATTTTAATAAAACAATGCTGTAAAATTATAACTAATCGGAGTTTGAATTTCTAAGGTTCAACGCTCAAGCACCGCTTTGTTACACTACCGGTGGATCTGATCTTTACGATATACAATGGTAAAGTGTTTGTCATGGGCCAAATTGCGATCAATTTAAATTTAATTACCATATATAATTATTTCTTTGTTCACTTACAGACATTTTCAGTGGAAAATAGGATGAAATTTCAAAGTCTCAAATCAGAGTAAAGTAGACCAAAGTAAAGAGAAGTAAAAAAAAAATAGTAATATAATTAAGCATACCGTTAAAATTTAAAATTCCCACGTAATTAAGTACAAATTGTATGTCCATTTTCCTCACAACTTTATGACGTGATACCCTTATGCTGTGAACGCTCCATATATAAACACAAGTTTCAGCAATTATTATAATAAAAAACCGTAGATGTAAAATGCGTAACACTGTAGTTTTTATTTCTCAATAATTGTCTTTTAATTTGTTTCTGAACTAATACCGATCGTTTTCGATTATTTTTAGAAATCAACCCTATATATAGAAAATGCCCCATCCCAATAAGAGAGAGTTTTAAAAAATGATATTGAGATTAGGGCCTAACTATGTATATGCCAAATGTAATTTCAGTTGACTTTGCCATTTTTTATCATGATGATCACACACACACAATTATATTCATTTTTTTTATATAATACTTCA
Source organism: Thermobia domestica (assembly GCF_964235325.1). NCBI lineage: Eukaryota > Metazoa > Arthropoda > Insecta > Zygentoma > Lepismatidae > Thermobia > Thermobia domestica. The sequence goes on along the minus strand of NC_137462.1, from coordinate 116,255,129 downwards.
TACATTATAGGTGATTCACAATTTATTTTTCCAGTAGTTAGCTCCTTTAAAAACTCACAGGATGTGTCTGAAAAGTCAAGAAGTCCTATTGCTATTATTACAATTCCAAATATGGTCAATTACCTGAAGTTCTACAAGAGTGCCTGAAGTTCTTTCTTCAATAGAAACAAATGGAAAAAGAAGAAAAAGGGTGGCCTTGAAAGTAAAAGGTAGACAAATTCAACAGTGCTCAGAAGAAGCTGTCTACAATGCACTGAAGAGAATGGGTTGGTGAGTCAGAGTGGGTTGTTGGGTTAGAGTGGGTCACGGTGGGTTGTGTGTCGCAGTGAGTGACATTCTGTTGACCCACTTACAAATCTTGATCCAATTGACCCACTGACTCACTCCATCTCTGAACTGCACACACGTATAAAGCAGTCATATATTTATCTTAACCTTCCTGACTATACTTAACCTCCACTAATTTAAGTTAATCTACAAAACATGCAATAAAGCAATTTATTAGTGACAAATACAAACATATAGAAATGTATTTTGAGAGAAAGAAAAATCAAAGTGAACCAACCGAGATTTAAACCCGCGTTGCTCCACTCAAGAAGCAGACATGTTACCGACTTACCCACGGCAGAACTAGTAACTTCTGGTTTTGAAGCTTTATTTATATTACGTGTGTTAAGTAACAATGCTACGAGATGTCATTACTGTTGCGACGACCTCCTTCATTTCGTAAATTTACGAAATAACTCATTTAATCCTTAATCAATCCGATAATATATATATAGGGTGCCCGGGAAATAAGGACGAATTTGAATTTCGCACCATTTTGTCATATGACGGTTGTGAACCGTGGTTTTACCATATTTGTTATCCTCTATCCCTCCGATTAGTAGCCTGTGTGGTGAGCATTATTGGTTGGTGTTTATGTTGGCATGGAGCGTTTAACAACAAAGCAACGCATCCAAGAGATTAAAAGTTAATACAAAAACAAGGAAAGTCACTGTGAACGGCGACCGTTACAGATATATGCTTTCAGATTGGTTTTTCCCAGTTTAGGATGAAATGGAAATTGAAAATGACAATTTTTGGTTTCAACAAGATGGTGCGATCTGTCACACATCCTGTGAAACAATTGGTGTGCTGAATGGAAAGTTTCCTCAAAAAATTATCTCTTTGAGAGGAAATCAGGAATAGCCTGCCAGATCATGCGATCTTGCCCCTTGTGACTTTTATGTGGGAATTTGTGAAATCTAAAGTGTAGGTGAACGAACCACAGACAATACAACTGAAAGATGAAATTAAGAGGGTTATTGACGGCATCACACCAGATGTTTGAGAACGCGTCATCGCAAATTTCAATGAACGCATTGCTCATTGCCGTGCAGCATTAGGTGGTCATATGCCGGATACAATTTTTCATACATAAATGTGAGAAAATTACCTAATGTGTATGGATACATAAATGGGAGAAGTTAATCAATGTGTTTATAATTTTTTCAATACATTTTATATTAGTTTTATAGCACTTTAATATTCGTCCCTATTTCCCGGACACTTTCTATATATATATATATATATATATATATATATATATATATATATATATATATGATGTATGTGTTGTTTATGTGCAGTGATGTAATGCTAATTTTTAGGTGGATATATGCTCCATTCCTTGTTACACACAGACACACACACACACACACACACACATATATATATATATATATATATATATATATATATATATATATATATATTGGATGTCTTATAATTCTAATTACAGGGGTTGAAAGTAGACACGAAAACAAGCAAAAAAAATGTTTATTACAGTGAAGTCGCAAGAGGCGTTCTTTGCGGGTTATGAGCGCGGGAAAGTGCAGAAAATTGAACTCTGAACATTAACAGCACAACAACTAGAAAAAACAGTATGGTGAATTTCAGACGAAACCATTCTTCTATTTTCGAAAAATGTCACATTAAAGATATTGGGGAAATTACGGAAGATTTGATTAAACCTTGCCTCATTCAATCCACAATCATCTATGAGATCTTAACTTAATTTGTGAAATTATATATCTACTTTCCCCATTCTTTTGAACTTGGTATTTTCTGACAAGACAAGTGTGTTTCCTCTGAAATTCACCATACTGTTTCTTCTATTACTATCAATCTTTGCGCTGTTAATGCTCAGAATTCAATTTTGTGCACTTTCCCACTTTCATAACTTTGAAAGGAAGCAGTTTTCAACTTCGGTGTAATAAACTTTTTCGCTTGTTTCCGTGTTTACTGGTAGTTTCTACCCTTGAAGCATTTTTTTACCAAGTCATTTTAAATAAAATTTTCTTTTGTAGAAAGTAATTGAGAACACAGTTCTTAAATGAAGGAATCAAGCATTATACTTTGTGCTTTATTTTGGAACATTATGCTTTATTATGCTTTTAAAGATATCAAACTTGCATATATAAGTAACTGTCAAAACTAGGAATAAGGTAACAACCATGAGTGAAATATTATGTTATACTTTTTTAAGCTTTATCGTTGCACTGCCAATCAGTGTTTCCTTATTTAATACTAAAGAAAAATCGGTCCTTATATTTAACAAATAGCTATATCTTACAAGTTATGGAATATCCTTGCTTATAGGCAACTGACTGGCTCTGCGCGTATCGGTTGCATTAACAATCTGGATATATGTATGAGATAACAAGAAGAAAACCTTGATAGAAATATGCATTTTGGAGAATAGTAACCGAACCACTTAATCTATTAACCAGAGGCAGAGAAAAAGATTACCTTCAGTATTAGAAATTAATTTAAGACCTTATTTGGCTCTCTGCTTTAGGCCAATTTATTGCTGAAATAATCCCTGGTGCCAAGTTACAGTCGGGTGGTATCGGTATTCCCATCTAAAACTTTAGTTCAATAATTTATTTCGATTCGACGTTTCCCGTCAGCACCGAATCAAAAAGAAAAATCACAAACTACAATCTTACCGAGCAAAGTATCTCAAGTGGTAGAATTTTGGCTTCGCGTTCGGGATGATGTGGGTTCGATTCCTATTGCTGACCATCCTGACTAGGGTTTTCCTCGGTTCTATCAGGCAAATGCCGGGATAGTACGTACTAAACATGCTAGCCGATACCTTACCAAATTGTGGGCCGCGGAGGCTCAGTGGTAGAGCGTTCACCTCTGATACGTAAGGTTCTAGGGATTCTCCCGTTTTCTCCCACTTTCTTCATTTCACCATTTTTATTCATTTCTCATCATTACCGTGTCCTTTAGCCTAGCCGGAATAATCGTGGGACGTGAAACTTGACGAATTTATTTTCTTCCTTCCTAAATCCTTTCCATTGTTTTTATTGTTGTTAGATATCCAGTATAAAATGGCATCTGAGCGGTACGTGGTGATTGTTAAATAAAATAAAATACAATAAAACAAATACACACCCTGGAAAAAAGAAAAGTAGCTAAAGATAACAAATGCTGTCCTCTTAAAAGCCTCATGTAGCCTCATTTCCAATGCCTTTAACGAAGGACGTTATTCCTCTGATATCTTCGTCATCAATCCGGAGATGCAATAACAACCTTTATAATATGAAATAAACTTACGTCTTTCTCTGAAGTAGTAGCTGGCAAATTAATATGTTCTTTGGATTTTTCTTTACTATTTCTCGATGTCTTTGCCTTTACATTTCCGTCAACGGAATTTACACAGCTATTGTCTCTTTTCCTTTTTAACCAATTTTCTAACACCTTCTTGGACATCTTAGAAATTGCGAATCATATCTTAATTGGTCAATCCAAAATGCTAAACATATATTTTGGAAGTGACGGCTGTACTGAAATGATCAAAAATTGCTGTAACATGCTCATACGCTACAAGTCTCTCTGACTTTTCTTTTCTACTCTCTTCTATTAACAAATTTTCTTCAATTTTTTTTATCTCAACAAAAACAAAACAACGAAGAAAAGTGTTTACTTTTATCCTCTCCCTTTTTTCCCAGTAGGTTGCGGAAAAACTACTACTAATATTAGCTGCGGAGTATTTATCGAAATCAATCGTCGCTTTGTTTGATGTCAATTGCGGCTACAAATGAGCACTACTAATCCGAGGTTCGCTGTTGTAGTTGATTGTATTGGGAACGATGGTGAATGCTTCAAATTAAACCGACGATAGGTTTTGTTACTTTTGTGGGGGTTAACGATTTCTTGGCGCAAATATATTCATTTAATTTCCGCTTAACCCTTGAACTAAAGTAAAGCGCACATTTTTTCGGAAAATCCTTCCGCGATTAGAAAGGAACTGGCTCCATCCCGTATTGCCTTACTCAAAGTGTATCCAGTTGGCAAACTTTGAATTTGGATCAAAGAGGGAGTGAAAAGTTTCATCGTTATGTCAAAACAGAACAAGTTCAATGTCACCACTTGAATATAGACCCTACTCAGTGGCGTAAATAAAGGCCTCGTAGACCCATGCACCAAGCAGGAGGGCCCCAAGCAATGCGGGGTACCCAAATCGTGAAGTAGGAGGTAGAGAAGGGGCCCTACTCAAAGCTGTCTGGAGGAGAGCTACCAAGCCTTTAGTTACCTCACTGACCCTACTCCTCCCTCCTCAACACTTAACTTTATCTTTCACTCACCTTTAGAAACAAAAGAGTTCCCAATACAAACATTTTAAAATAATACCAGAGGTCAGCTTTCTGAAAGTGGGACAACACAATGTAACATCTCGAGGAAAAAGCGTTGCACATTCAGAGTGATGTTTTTCATTATAAAGGTATTCTCGGAAAATTCGATTCCTACATCCAGAAAACGAAAACATTTTAAAAGAATTTAAACATAATTCGCAGCAACAACCTGACGACCAGCTGTTTAGTGAGATTTTTTGTTTCGAAATGCAGTACATGAAAAGCAATTGTTGCTTGTTCCAATGAAGTGACTATACCCTGGATCAAATGTTGCATATACCCGCGTACTTCCTAAATGTTAGGTGGCAATACGATAGTTTCCAAAAATTAGAGGTGGGTATACACCGTATACCTGCGTATACCTTCCATTACATCCCTGTTTATGAGTGTGTTGGTGCACCCAAGAGATTAATTCATAATAGATTAATTTATTCTTGATCATGGGCGCCCGCATAATTTTTCCAAAAGGGGGAACAAACACTATATATATGATATATATGTGTGTGTGTGTGTGTTGGTGCACCCAAAAGATTAATTCATAATAGATCAATTTCTTCTTGATTATGGACGCCCGCAGGATTTTTTCCAAGAGTATTCAACTTTGTAGATTAGTATCCAATTTTCGATCTTTATAATTGCTGGAATGAAACCTAACAAAACAAAACTTCATTGTTATCGGCATCACGTTTGCAAAACAAGCAAATAAGAGCGAAATTATCTTTTTAGCTCAACTGACGGATACTATCATTCAAAATACCTTGCCATTACATTCATCAGGCTGAATATAATCATTACTGAAAAAAATAAAACATCACACGGGGAGGGTAGTAGGATAAAATATTGGAGATGGGTTCGATTAATTTTTTTACTTCTAATCATGTATTTGAATGTTGATTTTAAAACCAATTTTTGTCACCAGAAGAGCCTATAAATGTTAAACTTTTTCGAAAATCCAGGGAGGGGTAATTGCTCCCTCTTACCCTCCTCTGTAGGCGCCCATGTTCTTGATTTTAATCTACAGAACAAATGATTTTAATGAAAACATGGGGCCTGTTGCCGTAGATGTCTAAAGCCGTAAATAAAATTCAAACTTCAAGTGTAATTGGAGTAACTCACCGACAATGGCTGATTTAACACGTTTGATAACAGCGCGTGTAATGGCTGATTTATAAACGTAGTTGACAGGGCCTGAGTAGATAAGTGGGTACCGTGTGTGACTGTCGTTATAAGGATTCTGTGTTCGAGTCTCAGCTTAGACTGAGTTACATTTTTCAAGGAATTAAACACTATAAATGATGTTCGCGTTTCATACTGAAAGAGATTTATCCTATGAAGGGAGAAAAACCAAGACAATACAGGGGTCAGAGGGAAAGACGGAGAATGTTTATCCTTAAATGTTAAAATTTAATTTATTCCCAATTCTTTTGCTCTTTCCTTTCCCTCTTTCCTTCTTTTCTCATTTTGTTTAGCTATGCAAAATTTTTCGGTCTCTGCATGATGCGCATGATTCTTTTCGTTTTCTTTGCATTAATTCCTATCTCTTTGAACATAACGTGAATGGAATTTCTGCAGATTTATCTCGTGGTTGTTTCTCTAAGCTATGCTTTCAAATAGTAAGGCTAGTTTCAGACGGAAGCATTTATCATAGCATTTCTCATAGCAAAAATCGTATCATCGATATCCTACCGTGTAAAGTAGCAAATGCTATAGCATTTCCCATGCCATGGCATATCCTATTGCATTTCTTGTCGATAGAACCTGCTCTATTTCGTAGCATTTTCCCCAGCATTTCTGGTCCGATTGCAGCGTCGTGGTGTGTTAAAAAGAAGCAAAAGATTTTGTGCCAAATATCCATGCTCTATGTTTTGTATGGGAAATTGAATTGTAATAAACAAAAAATGAGTTGGATTAGGGATGCTCTTTGTCCACATACTTCTTTGTGATTTTAGTTTTTTAATATGGCCGGCGAGAAGTGTTGTTACAATTACTACAGCTTTAGCTACCTCACGCTTAATTTCAGAGCCATAATTGCGCTCTTCTCCAGTAATTTGTTTGCTTCGTCACGATAGATGCTTATCAAAATGCTACCGTTTAAAAGCACCATATACTTTTGATGCCATAGAATATTATATGAAATTTTTGACAGCACGTCTGCTACGAGAAATGCTACGATAAATGCTTCCGTCTAAAACTAGCCTAAGACTTTTTCCTCCAAGTGGAGGAATATCCTGGCATGTTATGTTTTCGAGCATGTATTTCCTGTCATGTTGGTTGTCCAACTATCAGACATACAGTGAAACTATGGTGTTACTGGAAAAAGCTATCATTTCTTACCAACCTCCACTTTCTAGTGTTCGTAGCTGTACAACAGCTACTGTGATCTAGGCCGAAGAAGATGTCCAAATACGGAATATTTTTATAGGGTGTATCGTCGATTTTAATAGAGGAAATATACCATTACATGAGAACACCCTACGACTTACAATCATCCTAAATACCAGAGTGTCATGATGTACTCCCATGCGCAAAAAAAATTGCGCGTATACTGTAACTCAAGATTTTTTTGCATTTATTCAATTTTCCTTACGTTTATGGGTAAAATTCAATTATTAGTATGTAAAGATAATAGAAAGCAATCCATCTAAGGAGATATTTCCAAAAAATATAATAAAATAATAAAAATATAAGCAAAAAACAAAATTATGCTCGGTTTTGTGTATACTGGCAACGATGATTTCTAGGGAAATTTTCAGTAGCAGATCACAATTGCGGAGGGAATTCAGTAGGGGAATCGAGGAGTTGGATCAAGGAACTGGATAGTGGACTAAAATGTTGCATTTATTGGTTAAAACCTGGTGTGTAGATTGCCTGCCAAATATAAATTTGCTTCTGTAACTAAGATGTCGTACGAAGATGTAGAATTAAACAGAAAAACTCTTATCTTAAGGTTCGAAGCGATACGCACCATGGTTATGAAGATTATTTCTTAAAAAAAAAAAGAGCCAACACAACGTAGCCTCCGTGGTTAGGTGGATAGAGTGGCGGAGTCGTAGTTATTTTATTATTTTGACACAACATCGAATCCCATCCCATCCCATTTTTTTTACAAAACATTATAGGAAGTGTATAATTTTGATGTTAATAAGAACCGAAACAATATAATAATGAAATAATTTATTGGTAGTATCCTTTAATCGACGTATTTATTCAGTATTAGAATACATGTACTATTGGAAGCAGTTATTGTTTTCAGTTTATAGTCTTGTATGTTACTTCCCGTTCTTGAACAGCAGACAACTCACATCGGGTTTGTGTGTCAGGAAGAACATACGCGACCTTGAAAGTCTGTCCAGTCTTACCCCTTGTTACATCGACCTGATGTTAAATGATCGTTTATGTGTGTGTGTGTGTGTGTGCTTGTTTTTTGCTTTTTAGAGTATTGACTTTCTCTCTCTTTTTTTCATATCCACAAGTGCAAGAATGCTTTCGTTGAACGTAACTAAATTATACAGATCTATGTATACGGAACACGAATATTTGCAAATATAGAATGAATATGAACGATAATCATACCATATTTCTACATTATATAGTAGCGTGAAAAACTGATATTAAAATGATATAACAAACAGGCATAAGCTTTTTTTCTAGCATGGCAACACATTAAACGTAACTCATTAAATTTTGGGAATTACAAATTATCACCTTACGTGTCGTTGTATTCCTATTCTTTTTCACGTTCAAGCGACGAAAGAAGAAATTGTAGTAATAGTGATAAAAATCGAATTCGAGATTTCAATGAATTCAAGTTTCACGCCCCCACATATCGAAAAAGTGATTTTGATGTCTGTCCATCTGTTCGTTTGTTGCTTCGTCACGCTTTTACATGCATTCAAATATAGACCATACTGTTCGACGTATCTGGACCTAAGTCTAGACATGAAGTTTTTATAACACTTCATCGTTTCGAATTCTATATTCTCCGACACCTAAAAAAAGGGTAGTTTACTGAAGGATGAAAATTTAAAATAATTAAATTGTTTAAAAAATAGCTGTAAAGATTTTGCTTATTTTTTTTACAAATATAGTTTGAATCATTGCTCTGAAAAAAAATACATAAGGTGTAATTTACTGCATGGGATGCGTTTTTTCGAGCAATTTTCTCAATCACATTTCATAAATAATTGTATCATTAATAACCTAACAATATGACACAACTCGTTCGTCCTGTAAACATTCAGAAGAGGTAGTTTACTCTTCTCCGACGATTTTCCCATTAACGCCTGACGCAATTTTGTTCATATTTCATAAATGAATGTCACATAAATAACCTAACGATATGGTATAATTCCATCATCCTAAAAAGCTAGAAGTGGTATATTACTTTTCGGGGCAATTTTTACCCTACGATTTTGTCGAGAATGACTCTGGCAATTTTGTTCGTATTTCATAAATAGCCTAACTCGTTTGTCCTGAAAAGATACACAAGGGATATTTTATTCTTGGGGATGACTTTTTTGACGATTTCTCAGAAAGTACTCAGACGCTTTTGCTCATAGTTCACATACAATTATTTCTTTAATAATTCTAATATATGGCATAAGTTATTTCTAACAGAAATATGACCAATGGGTACTTTACTTTTGGACATAAGTTGCTTCGAACAAAGTTTTCCAAAAACACATTATTTTATTCGCATTTCCCAAATAAATATTTCAGTAATAGCTGCAGCCTAACACGAGTCAGTTTAAGAAATTTGAGCGAGAAAATTCAGTGCGTTTCATCCGTACCCATTCTTAAATATATTTTTAAATGTTACACCTAATCACAATTTTCCTAACAAAATCGAAACTTCTATTTAAATGTGCCTTGTTGTTGCCAAATGGTTCAAGTCCATTGGTTCTGGATTTGATTCCCGGTGAGAGCTAGTGTATTTTTATCCAACGTTAAGGTATAGGTAATAAGTAGGTGCAAAGAGAAAAGTGTTGAAACAAGCCTAACCAACCTAATAAATAATACAAAGAAATAATACAATATTACGAAATTATAGAAAAAACGTTGTTAATATTAGATATTTGCGTGTGAAATTGTCCAAACGATGACTGTCAACTCCAAAGGTAAGAAAGTGAAACATCCAATACCAGGTTAATCAGTGGTCTCTAGGTAAAGCTATCCTACTAGGAAGTGATTGAGATACCAAAAAATGTTGTAATCGCTGGGAGACATGTTAGGAGAATACATTGGGTGAGAGACTTTAATTCATGAATAGTCTGCACCTTCGTTGGTGTATTGAAGTGCGTAGGTGGTGTGTGTTTAGCACATCGGGTTCCTTTGTTGTTAGTCCCAGCTTTCTAGACCGGATGCAGTTATTCCCGGTTGAAAATAAAAAAATATACATTTCTATTACTATTAAAGTAAATAATTACACTCATTACCTCAATGTGATACTTGTTTGTTTAATTGTATACAGAGAGGTGATCCGTGGAAGAATCGTTCATAATAATAAATAAAATAAACTCGACAAATATTCTTGTAAATAATAGGCAAAAGTTTGCGGTTATCCGGTTGTGGCATACTGAAATATAGGGTATGGCTTTCTAATTTTTCCCAACTATTTTAACTGCTTCAATTGAAATGAATTTATAATAATAAGAGAGTGAATTTAGTCTTCTTACCCTTCGATTTAGAAATAAGGTCCGCTAGAATTGTATATATAAAAAATAAGAATACTCAGCATTTTATAGAGTAGTTTGTTTTATTCGAAATGACATACTTCCTGCAACTGTTTGGGTTGGAATTATTTGAAATCAAATCTTTAAGTTTTACGACCCACGGTTATACCGGCTAGGCTAAAGGACACGGTGATGATGAGAAATGAATGCAATGGTGGAATGAAAAAAGTGGGAGAAAACGGGAGAACCCCGAGAAAACCCATGCACATGGTGTTTCTCCACCACAAAATTCACTTGGTGCAAGCTGGGGTCGAACCAAGGATCCCATGCACCAAAGGTGAACGCTTTATCACTGAGCCACCGCGGCCCCTCTGAAATTATTTATAGGAGAGAGTGACTACTTTTATGAAAACTTGATATCGAACACATTTGTTTAAAAATACCAGCTTTTTGTGAAATATTGCTTAATATTCAGGAAAACCTAAGTCAATAATAATAAAATAATAATAATAATAATAATAATAATAATAATAATAATAATAATAATAATAATAATAATAATAATAATAATAATAATTATTATTATTATTATTATTATTATTATTATTATTATTATTATTATTATTATTATCTTAAATTAAAAACTCTCTGGACCTAGTGCATTGGCACAATTCCACGAATTAAAAAGAATGTGTTTACTTATCATATAAGTGTAGAAGGACTTAATCCCTGTTGCTTTCAATATAAAAAGGAAGTGTCTAACTGTCAAATGATATGCTACATAAAATGCTCTATGCAACATAATGTAGTATAGAGTCATCATTCCAGGTTGTCTAAAGAACACTTTCGTTTTAGCAAAAAAGGAAGAAAATAGAAAATACTGAGTTTTAACCTAGTAGAAAGTTTGCATATTTAAGGGAAAATGCACAGAGTTGTTGGATATAAAATGTAGTTCGGATTAATGGAGTAAGACACCGTAAATATTTTATTGTTTGAAATATACTGGGAGTGACCAAGCCATTACATATGGAAATATCGAAAGAGATACGTTAATGGTGTTATTTGCAAACATTTTTAGAAATGAAAAAATTAAGGAAATCTCTAAAACTTTGATATCACAGATCCAAATTGACTGACTGTTAAGTAAAACTGCTAAATCTGAGTAAAGCAAAAAAAAAAAGTATTAATGACCTGTGTTAGTTTCAGACCTATCATTCTCATATGAAAACTACGATAGAAGTAAATTATGAATAAAGGTGAATTCACAGTTCTGGAATACCAACAAATGATTTTGCTAGATGTAACTTTTCAGAAAACTTTTTTATAAGGCTTTAGATTTATTATTTTTTTTGTTTGTTTATTAACTTCCCCATGCCGTAAACGTCGCCAACTCCTAGTGGCTCACTTGCCGGTAAATGGCGTTCGTCGATATAGCGACGCGTCGAAGGATTGCCGTTAGCGTGCCACTAGTGGCAGGGATTCGTCGAGTCGAAGCAGATATCTAGAATCGGGGGTATTGAAGTTACCACAACGTAAGAACGAGGACTTCATTTTGGTCCACGCTCGTTTAATTTGTCACGGAGAATCGTAAAGGGACCAACATGAACTATCGCCAGTCATGTGCATGCGGTTATTATTATATATTATTTTTCCCTGACGAATTGTTATTATAAGGACAATATTTGAGCTCCGGGGGTCAAGAGTAACTCCTGCCTTTACATCATGAAGTGAAAAATCTTGAGGTGGGTGCGTATAATTGTATGAATTTAGTTGGCAACTGTCGCCGATCACTAGCAAGTGAATATGGGAGAACTATGAAAAAAGTAAATAGACGCTTACCATTTTGTTATAAAATTACATGACGAGTGCATTTGATTTGATTCCGAACAGTTGTCTTCAAATGTACACGGTTAAAGAAGCACTCTGATTAGAAATATTAAAAAGACTTCAACGATTTATCACTCTACAAGCTGTGTCTTCATAATCGCCTCCGTGACGAATTCGGAAGAACACGCAATTAGTAACCCTAAGGTTGATGGTTCACGCCCAGCTCAGGGCACTTTCGTTTTTGTACTCATAATATAATTTCCCAAAATTGTACTCATAATATAATTTCCCATCATGGATTTGAAAAAATCAAAGTTGGAACAAAGAAAGATCTCCGATCCACATGTCTCTTCATGTTTGATATGGAAGTCTCTTTTTCATTATTGACCCTTAATTTATTTTAGTCCTAGGCAACGCGAATCGACGGGATGGCTCTAAGTGAAAACATTCATTTAGATGGTTAAGTAATCAGGAAATTCCTGCTGTTATTTCACGAAACACAACAGATCTTGAAGGAAAAAAAAACAATTTTGTTTACCAGGGGGAGGGAGTAAATCATCTGCTTACGTTTGCTTAACTAGGAAGAAGGCAAGGGCGCCGATCCTGGGGGGCCGGGCCCGCTCAAAGCTCATGTAGGCCTCCTTTGTATTTATGAATATACAATATTTGGCATAATTTGAGTGTAATTTGTCTTAAAAATCCTCATATATATATCTTCTGCATTTGAATGCCCCCCCCCCCCCCATTGACAGAGACATTGGCGTCCTTGGAAGATCTAGTGAAATGAATAAAAATGTGATAACGTAATACTTGAACAACTCTATCTAATGGAGGAAAGTAAATTAGTATTCAACACTTCTTTCAGTTTTAAGCATTTCAAAGATTCTCGTAATTTAGTAGCGTCCCGGATTTGCATTTTTGAAGTACGGGAACTTTATCTAAACCTTAACTTGAGAATCGGTTTCGGACCATGCACTTAAGCCGCTTTGCCATAAGAGGCACAAGGAGATTTTCTTTCGATTTCCTTAGGAATATTGCGAATGGTATAACTTTTAAAACTATGTTTAAAAGAGAATACACATCGACATAATAAGATGATAATCTGATACCTAGGAAATATATTGAATGGTTTTTAATTTGTTCTCACGCTTCCAAAACAGTACTTATGCTTTTTTTATTCCAGCCTTTTAATATAAGCATTTCAGACTATTGTCTGTTCTAGGACGATACAATTCTAGTTCATGTATATGCTAGCTTTGGAAATACAGTAGAGTTTCGCTTATCCGACATAAACAGGCAGGCAGAACGCTGGATAATATGGATGTGTTAAGAAAAGACCTATTAAAAGTAAAACTTATGATATAATTTTACATATTACGCATCTAATAATAATGTTTTATAACAAATAACTGCACTGCACTGAATCAGGGACGTATCCAGCGTGAGGGCCTGAGAGCTGTCTCTCTCCGAAACTCAAGCACTTTTTAATAAACTTGCCTTTACCCTTTTGAGGTTCTTTTATATCAGTTTACTAGTAGTCAGTGTCCAAACTTTGGGCAATGTGCTGTTGTCTTGTTATAATTCTAAGAACATACCATAATGCCATTATACCAGGTGCAGTGGCGTATTTAGGGGGGTGGCTTCCGGGCTTAAGCCCCCCACGAAATCTTACTTAGTATAGTAAAGTATTTTATTAGTATAGTAAAGTATTGCAGAATTTTCACATTTCCAGGCAAAGCCCCCTCTCCGAAAGTTAGCAAAGCCCCTCCCGAAACAAAATCGTAAATACGCCACTGACCAGGTGGAATTAAAGAATAGTGTTAAATAGGATTAACATTTCGTTTCCGTTCTGTTTTTAACTTTAATATATTAGAACGATACACTCCATGTCTTGCCATTTTTGTTATGTGATATACGTAGCAGACAGTTTTCTTTAGTTACATTTCTCTCGAAAATATGTTTCATTTTGTTTGTTCTATAATGCAGTTTCCAAAATAAACCGGTTTATAAATGAAAAGTAGGAAAAAGTTTAAGAGAGGTACAGAACTGTTGCATTATTATTATTATTATTATTATTATTATTATTATTATTATTATTATTATTATTATTATTATTATTATTATTATTATTAATTATTAATTATTATTATTATTGATATTTAAAAACATTAGAATTACGTGCTTACGAGGATTCGTGTTGGGCCCCCTCCGAATATTAAACCTGGATACGTGTCTGCACTGAATGATAGACGTATGAGTCAAGGTGTAGACGGGCGCGCTAGGCGATAGACTCCACAGCATGAAAAATAGATTAAGACCACAACTTGCAGATCTTTTTGCCGATTGGTGCTATTTGCAATGATACATCGGATCATATGGTATGTGGAACAAAGGATGGTCGGATAAGCGAGACCATGGTGTATTGGTGTTTCACGCACCTAAACCTGTAAAATGTTTGTATAAACAATTATCTTTCACTCATTAGCTAAATTTGTGGGTATGATCACACATCTTGCCTCATAAAGTATAGTCTTATAAAGAAAAAAATATTTTTTTTTAGCTAAAACCTAAAGAAAAGCCAACTTCATTTTTTTTTAATAATGGCAAACTAGTCCACTTCATCACGATAAATCACTTTTGGTACTAAGATGTCTTTTTCTGTCCGTATATATCCACACTTCGTTGGAGACAAAATTGTTTTTTCCCCAAGAAAACAGGATGAGAGAAACTATACAACAGAATGAACAGAAAACAATAGCTATTAACAATAGTTTTCTAATCCTGGATAAATACGTCATTACAGCAAAATATCAGTAAGTTGTCCTTATTATATTGCTTCGGTTCTTATTAACATGAAGATTATAATGTTTTGTAAACAAAAAAAAAGAGAAAAAGAAATGGGATGGGATTCGATGTGGTGTCAAAATAATAAAATAACTACGACTCCGCCACTCTACCCACCGAACCACGGAGGCTACACGCTGTTAGCTCCTTTTTTTAAAGAAATAATCTTCATAACTATGGTGCGTATTGCTTTGAACCTTAAGATAAGAGTTTTTCTGTTTAATTCTATATTTTCGTACGACATCTTAGTTACAGAAGCAAATTTATATTTGGCAGGCAATCTACACACCAGGTTTTAACCAATAAATGCAACATTTTAGTCCACTATCCAGTTCCTTGATCTAACTCCTCGATTCCCCTACTGAATTCCCTCCGCAATTGTGATCTGCTACTGAAAATTTCCCTAGAAATCATCGTTGCCAGTATACACAAAACCGAGCATAATTTTGTTTTTTGCTTATATTTTTATTATTTTATTATATTTTTTGGAAATATCTCCTTGGATTGCTTTCTATTATCTCCACATACTAATAACTGAATTTTACCCATAAAAGTAAGGAAAATTAAATAAATGCAAAAAATCTTAAGTTACAGTATACGCGCAATTTTTTTTTGCGCATGGGAGTACATCATTATAAAGCTTATAGAACGCAGATTCCAACGATGTAACATGTAACATTGTTTCCCATTTTGCCCACCGATTAGAAGAAGAAAAAATTTTTAAAAATCACAATTTTACAAAAAAAAATTATAAAATTAAAATAAAATAAGATTATGATGATGAATGTGTGTGATCTAATTTCTGTTTGATGTTCACTTTTGTTAGGACGCCGGATTGCGCAAATGCATCACTTACTGGTGGCCGCGAACCTACTGGTGGCCCGTGTAGGTATCACTGATCCATTCACCAAACCAGTTGTCTCCGGAAAATAGAACTCAAATTTGCCCCAAATAATATGATTTCAGATCCTCTTCCATCTCAACTCACAGCTTGGCATCCAGGTCTGCAGTCCGTCATCCGTGACCCTTCGAGGAAAAGGTTGCGAACCACTAATTACCGACACAGGAACTCGACCTCCCAGCGGAGTCGGCAAAGAGGACTATGGGAATCTTAAATTAGGTCTGTAACGGCCCTACCAAACAAAATAAAATATTCTCAATACAATCCCAAACTGAATTTAGCGCAACGAAAATAATATTCCAAACTGAAATTTTTGAAATGAAAATGATTATAAACTGAAAGAATGAATTTCTTTAGAAATCGGTTATTTTCGTCTCCAGTCGCACTAAGAAAACACCTCTTTTGTTTTCTTCATAGCTGTACTATTCAATTTTACTGGAGAGTGTATTGTTCATGTACTGCTCTGAACCTCATCAATATTTCATACACATTGCACATTACTCTATTCTCAACTACTTAAATTTAAGTAAAATGTTTCTCTGTTTGAAAGGAAAATCAAATATTCTATCCACAGCTCATACACTTTATTTCTATAATCAATAAAAATTTCATAACATAAAGTATGCAGGAAAATGTTTGAAAAAAATCTAATATATCATAAATCAGTATACCCATCAGAATCCAACTTCACAAATTACTATAAAAGATATCTTTGGTTTGAATAGTCTCATTCAATAGAGGTTGTTTACTTTTAAAATTTATTTTTTTTACTTAATCCGCATATATTAGTAGTATAAGTTGACAATGATAAAAGTAATAATAAATAATGGAAAATAAAATTATATCGAGGTTGCAACACTTCAATAGTATTTAAATCACAATATATTTTCTCTCTTATTTTATGATAAGCTATTTCTCTGCATTCTCCCTCTTTTCTTCTTTTGTTGATGTCAGTTCTGCATGGTGATGACCGGTCAGAAGATTTTACGCCTTTCTTAGCTACCTCATTTTCATAACACGGTCTTCCGAACCTACCATGTTACATCTTGTACTTGCATTTCTTTCAGAAAACTTACTCGAGAGAAAAGAGATATCTTACATCGAATCTAACATACCTAACCTATCTTAACCTACCTTATCTAAACTAACCTAACCTACAGACAATCACATATACACTGACATTTTCACTGTATAATAGCACAATATCATTTCTACTTACCGTATTTCCCAAGGACGTTTAGTTATCAGATTATTTATTTGATTGTTATTAATGTTTCTAATTTGAAATTTCCAAAATTATTCCATAAATACTATAAACTTAAGATGGGTATCAGAATATAGAGATCGATGTTCGAAGTACTGATAAAAATCTCCCATTACCGGTACTAAAGAAATGCGCCTATATTGTCTACTTGAGCCAGAAAGATTTTAAAATAAAGTGCTTACGCTTCTTGCATATAACCAAATGAAAGGAAGTGTGCATTACATTACGAGCAGCACTTCCGAGGTTATTTTAAAAAATTAATTTCTACCAGTTATAAACTCCAAATTTCTTAAAATTTTGGGTAAACATATGTATAGGTTTGTACATACATTTGTTATTCTTATGACAATCGCTACTGAAGCTATGTCAAATTTCCCCCCATTGAATGTGCTCTGACAGACACATTATGCATCTATATATGGATAATTTCGTGGGAAATTACTGAGCTTAGTGCAACATAATTACATTAATTTCTTGCATAACGAACACCATTTTTCACTGTCAAAACACCACAATTTTGAAGGTTTAAGTGCCAGACGGAATTTTGGTTGGACTATCTCTACGTCACTTACTTGTTTAATTCTTCTTTAAAAGATTATTCATTTGGTACCTCTCACATCAGTCACTGCAGGGGACTTCTTAAATGAGGAAACTACACCAGAATTACTAACTGAATGGCTACTTAGGTGCACACAAAACAGATTTTTATGGCCTTGGCTTCCATGCCATGCACTTCGGAGATGTGCAAGATGGCTTACCCCAACCACTCGCGTTCTGATGTGGAAGGACTTGCTTGCACTCAGGAAAACAAATGTTCGTTAAACAACGCAACGTTATTTACTGTTGTACTGCAACCATTTGTGTCTGTGACAGTCCAAAAATATAATTTTACTCGTTGACACTAGTTAAAATTCTAAAAACTATTTCCTTTTACAGACGAGAATAACTTCACGTCTAACTTCTAGCACTGCTTCCGGTAAAAGACAAAGATAATATGAAGAAGATCCCTAATTGGATATTTTCGATGACGTACCTATAGGACGCTATTTTTTTCTACTAAACATCAAAAGAACCGCACAATCTCAAATGCAGCTGTGATTGCGGATGATCCAATGATAGATAATTCTGACTGAAACAAAGAGATGTATCAAGAAGACATTATGGTTGATTTTTCTGAACTAAGAATTTTGAAGAATATACAAAATAATTTTTTTTGATTTTCTTAAGAAGATTCCTTACTTCAAGATATCATTGGAAATAAACTAAAAACCCACTAAAACTACCAAATATTTTCTTATTTCCTAAAATGCAATATTTTTCGATTAAATAAGCGAAATTCTAAAATGATAATACTACCTATATATTTATGGAATCTATAATTGAATATTATTTTTTTTGGGCAAAATTTATGAAAATTTTGCGACTTACTCTTATAATTCTGCAATAAATTGAGACATTTTTGAAAACTCTGTTAAACACAATTTTTGCGAATATATATAGGATGATCCAAATTATCGGACCATATTACATTATACTAAAGTATAAGGTAACAACAACAAAATCGATTTTTTCGGAAATATTTCATCTCTGGCAACATGTAGCGTGATTTACCCGCATACATAGGGACCTCGGTTCATTTAATTCAGACTCCATGAATATCTGCTATTAGACTTTATTTTTTCTTTTTCTTTTTTTAAATGCCAATTGAACAACAACTATAAATATGTACAGGCACGTAGCCAAGGGGTGGGTCCGGACCCCCCCTTCGAGACCAGAAATAAAAAAAATATGGAAGAACGAAACAAAAAGAAACAAGAAATAGGAAGAATCAGCGTTAAAAATAAAGATAAAATATAAAGATAAAAATAAAGCTAAAAATAAAAATAATTTTTCGTCATCGCATCCTTCCAGTATCAAACATGTTATTTCAGAAAAGGTTTTCTACTGCTCCTTTAACTTGTCATTTGGAACAGACAGTAATTGACGGAATAATAAAACAAAAAAGCTATGTGGAAAGCAAGCCCTGTTATCATTTGATTCAACAGAGAAAGGAACGCAGATATTATAAAATATTTTACAAGACATTATTGGATACGTACTTTTTTAAATAGTTGAGAGCATAATGAAAGGAAAATTGTTATATTTGGATGAACAAAAGAAGGAACGTAGATATTGTAATTTTTTAAAAACATATTTTTATAAATATTCTTTTATTCGAGATTTCTTCATAGTTTGTTACTAAAATACTTACTAACATGCATGGGCGCCAATCCTGAGGGGCCGAGGGGGCCCGTCCCCCACAGGTCATGTGGGCCCCCTTGTTGTATTTATGAATATACAATGTATTGACATAATTTGAATGCAATTTATCTTAAAATATTCATATACGCCTTCTGCATATGAATGGACCCCCCCAATTTACAGAGAAATCGGCGCCCTTACTAACATGTCATAATTTTAAAGTCTTAACATACCAATATATGTTGGTAGTAAAATGTTTAAATTGATCAGGCCCCTGGTGTGATAACCACAATATTTCATATCATATTCCCCCCCCCCATCACGAAATCCTGACTAAACGAACCAATATGTGTTACTAGTAAATTAGTTTAGAATAATCGAACTCTGGTGTGATAACCACAGTATTTCATGTCTCGGACCCCCCCCCCCTATTACGAAATTCTGGCTACGTGCCTGATATGTATATATTTTTGGTATATAAATTTCTAATGTAAAACCAAATAACTAACAAACAACAAGGAACGATAAAGCTCAATATAACTGACTATATAAGAGCAAAAAATTTTATATCATATGACAAGAACAAGAATTTTAAAATTTCAGTAATTGCACGTTTTAATTATTATGATTATATCGAAAGAACTGAATGGAATTTAACAAATAAACATGAAGACAGAAAATACATTGCAAAAAATAATGAATTGTTTAAATATCATCCACCACGTCGCACTAGTAAATTTCTAATTAAAGTCGCCAAAAATATTTATGTTCATTCCAAGATTTAAGCACAAATCACAAATTTTCACTAATCATAGGAGAAAAATAATAGGTTAGAATTTAGTATACTTTAGCCGAAACAAAAGCCTCCTACAATAGTGAATATCCCTAATTTTACATTACTCCATTTTTAACTTTTTCAATTTAACTCAATTTAAACATAATCTAAAGGGAGCAAAGATAGGCACAAGTGCCTCTTTCTTAGATGTTCCAATAACTAACTTGTAAATGCCCAGTCGACGAGGTCCTCAATTCAGCCAGCAGATGTCAGGCCAAACAGTGACATCTAGGTCAAGGCTTACAAGTAAGGGACCATATGGTTGTCGCGCAAATCAGATGCAGACATACGCCATCTGATTGAGCATGAAAAGATATGGAGAACACAGAAATTTAAGGTGCTAAGGGCCATAGGGAGCGGAGCGAGGAAAGAGGAAACATTGAATGTTGGCAAAATTGAAGAAAGTCAGGAATGACGGGAAAACTTAATTTCGTGCAAACAGGGAAAGAAAGTCAACCAAAAGAACCAAACTAAACATAAGAAGCGCATCAAGGACAAAGAAAGATCATAATCAGGGTTGCCATCCGGACCGCAGTGTTGTCAGCGCTGCATAAAATTGATATGGAAGATATAGCACAGTATAGCAATTCATGCACAAGAAAAAATATTAGTAACACAAAAGACAATTGAAAAGACCCTGTACACGTGCGTAAAAAGGTTTAACGATAGTCGTGAGTGAATAATGAACATGAGGGAGGACAAATATAGACATGAAAGGTCCGTAATACAGATCAGTCGAGATTTGCTAAAGAGTTGCATTCAGGCAGAAGCCTTGGGATTAAAGTAAGCAACCCAATCTTTGGTGCCGTAGGTTCAGTTACCGCAACGACGCATTCCTATATGATTATGCCGGTGACTGGGATGGACGGTACATTGCTTCCACACATGTATGTTCTTGTTTCGGAACCCAGTGGTGACTTTCCAGCGCGCATGGTCCCTGAATTCACCAATGTGAAAGCATATGCAAGCAGATCAGCGAATATGTCCAAACGGGATTTGCAAATCTTCCTGGAAGAAGTTTTGTGGCCCGACCTTCAGGGTAAGGATCGTGTTTTGCATTTGGTTGACTCCTGGACTCCAAACAAAGATGACACTCTTTACATGACAGTTCCTGACGGTGTTCAGTTTTACAAAAAGCTGATTCCTCCGAAATGTACAGGCCTTATACAACCTGCTGATGTGTTCTCCTTTCGTCCATTCAAAAACATGGTGAAGTTCATCACAGACACGTTAGTGTTCTCCAGTATTAATGTGTGGCAACGTGAGCACTTTCTGCGCCTTCCGTCATTTGTTCATTACCAATTTTCCTCTAGGCGATTCCAAAAGATGATACGCTTTGCGTTTTTCAAATGTGCCTACTCCAATGAACATCCTGGACAGTTTGAAACCCCTTCCGCATATTGCTTTGAAAAAGGACTGACAGAGGAATGGTGCAGAGACGCGTGTGACCAGCTTGCTTTCATCCGCTGTGCTCACTGCGAGTAATGTTTGTGTTGACCAGGCATTCATTCGTGATCTTCACATCAACTGCAATTAAACTACAAATTGTGCGTACTGTTCTCTATTTTCCTCCATTTGTATTCACGCGGGTGTAATATTCAATCACGACTACGTTAAACCTTTTTACGCACGTGTACAGAGTCTTTTCAATTGTCTTTTGTGTTACTAATATTTTTCCTTGTGCATGAATTGCTATACTGTGCTATATCTTCCATATCAATGTTATGCAGCGCTGGCAACACTGCGGTCCGGATGGCAACCCTGATTTTGATCTTTCTTTGTCCTTGATGCCCTTGTTATGTTTAGTTTCTTTCTTTTGGTTGACTTTCTTTCCCTGTTTGCAGGAAATTAACTTTTCCCGTCATTCTTGACTTTCTCCAAATTTGCCGACATTCAATGTTTCCTCTTTCCTCGCTTTGCTCCCTATGGCCCTTAGCACCTTAAATTTCTGTGTTCTCCATATCTTTTCATGCTCAATCAGATGGCGTATGTCTGCATCTGATTTGCGCGACAACCATATGGTCCCTTACTTGTTAGACTCAGCTCACCCTAGCGTTAAAAACGCGAACCATATAACCAAAGCGAGCATTTACTGTCACAAAAGATGGAGTACAATTTCTTTCCAAAAAACATTTACATTTTTCTTTCTCAGAGACCAACGAAAATTCACGTTACAAACACTGCAGGGGCGGATCCAGAACCGACTTCTAGGGGGCGGTGGGTTGTCATACTGCTACTTTTAAGGGCTCCAAACTTTGGGATGGGTTTTATTTATATATAAAAATAAGAAAGTTTCCCTCCTGGGTCCGCCCCTCCAACACTGTGTGTACAGCAGCACAACAACAATTCGTCATTACATACCTTACACATTTATGCGTAAGATATACCACAGCCACTGAGATGTACAACAGCCATTGAGCAGCCGGCCGAGGAAGGTGTCCCAATATGGGATAGCTTTTATGGGCTGTATCACCGATTTTAATAGAGAAAATAGACCTTTATATAAGAACGTCCTGCGACCTACGACCATCCTAAGTATCATGAGGTAGTACTACTTAACTACTAAAGCTTATAGAACTACTTCTATTATGTAGAACTGAGCCGTATTTGACCTACCGGATAGAAGAAAAAGAAGATAGTTGAATAATTACAAAGAAGTTATTTATTTATCGATTTACCAGTTATTATTGAAAAATTATAATTGCTGTATACGTCTGTTTTACTGGACGAAGAATACAATTGTATGAGAACATCATGCAATGTAATAGTTGTCCTCATTTGTTAAAATTGGAAAATTAACTAACAGAAGTGGAATATGGGCCGTAATAACCTAACAAATTTAGGTAGAAAAACACTGAACCGCGAAATAATTTTACTGTATAATTTAGTGTTGACGTTTTAATGAAAAAATACCTTAGAGAAACGGTGTTGAAAAGTCTACCACTCTCCGAGAGTGCATAGGTCCGCGATAGTGAATTTCCCAATATGGGCGCCACGTTTCCTAATAATTGCTATCATTATATTTTGAGGATGTTCAATATTTGTACCTTATTCTTTATATCGATTGAAAGCAAACTGTTAAACAAGTTTTTAAAAAATGTTTTTTAACAATATTTTTTTCATGGTACACACTACAGTCTTATATCCAGTACAGTGTTCAATAGTTTCCATGTATTAGAGCTTACTTTCATTAAAATGAATATTTGTTACACGACTTAGCATTATGTTGAAAATAAGAGTTACATATACGAGTGTTACAGTCTATAAAAGCAATTTGTGTTTAAGAATCAAACCACAACTTTCCATCTTTTGTCTATTTTCCATTAAACGTCACACATTACTATATCATTCTACAAACAAGACCAAAACCATACAAATTGACTGAATGTCTTCAAAAATTACAAATGTTACCGGTACACATGACTTCCACCTTTTCTCTAGCTTCTGCAGAACTACTACGTCTCATTACAGTCAAATGTTTTTTAAACTTTTCACAATGTTGCCAGATACAAACTCCACATCCTCCCACCTTTTGATTTATGACAAATAAATCAAAACAAAATCAAACTAAGTATCGTACAGGTATCTTCACCTTTCGACCTTTTCTTGTTGTCACAACACGTTCACCCAGAGATGTTCACCCTCGCGAGGGCGGCCCTCTCGAGGGCATCCTCACCCTCAAGTTCCCTCGCCCACAGTGACGCGAGGGCGAGGACAAGATTTGGCCGCGAGGGCGAGGGTGCGCGTTGACGAGGACAAGCTTCGATGGCGAGGGTGAGGGTGCGCGAGGGCGAGGAAAAGCTTCGACGAAGAGGGTGAGGGTGCGCGAGGGCGAGGACAAGTTTCGGCAGCGAGGGCGAGGGTGCGCGAGGGCGAGGGTGCGCGAGGGCGAGGGTGCGCGAGGGCGAGGACAAGCTTCGATGGCGAGGGTGAGGGTGCGCGAGGGCGAGGAAAAGCTTCGACGAAGAGGGCGAGGACAAGTTTCGGCAGCGAGGGTGAGGATCCGCGAGGGCGAGGACAAGCTTCGATGGCGAGGGTGAGGGTGCGCGAGGGCGAGGAAAAGCTTCGACGAAGAGGGCGAGGGTGCGCGAAGGCGAGGACCAGTTTCGGCAGCGAGGGTGAGGATCCGCGAGGGTGAGGACAAGCTTCGATGGCGGGGGTGAGGGTGCGCGAGGGCGAGGAAAAGCGAAGGCGCGAGGGCGAAGAATTCAATAACGAACTTTTTAAATGAATTAAATGTAGACACCGTAAATTGATAACACTTAGTGTAATCCACTTCATCGAAGTCAGTTATTAGTTGATCAATAATTTTAATTGATCTTAAATTAGGATTATCTTATAAATCACTATTGTTAATGGTTTAATTGAATTGTCAATTTTGTAAATAAAATCTCATTCTAAGATAATTACGTTAAGTGTAGATCGCAACTATCTAGACCAGCCCACAAACTGTTTTTAATTGAAATTCTATCCGTTTTCCAAGTACCCAGTTGCAATACTGAAAACTAAAAACGAAAATATTTATTGCAATTAAACGATTAACACGATTGGTATTATTGGACGGGAGCACGTTGGCTCAGTGCTACAGCCAATCTCTGGTTTCAGGGATCACTCGTTCGATCCCAGGCCAAGTGAGTTCGTGGAGGACGATAGCGTATACTTGGGTTTTCTCGGGATTTTCCCGTTTCCTCCCGTTTTCTCATTCCACCTATTCTTTCATTATCATTCACTTGCAATTCCATCAGTCTCCTTTAGCCATCGAAGGCATAACCGTTGGATGTTAAACTAAAGATTTATTTTATTTTATTTTTATTTTATTTTATTTTATTTTTTTTTAAGATTGGTATCTCTGAAAGCGTTTTTAATATAGTGTAAGAATATGCAGCGCACAGTCTTGAAAAGGGAGACTATTTTGGGCATCCAGTAGGCTTCTTTCTGTCATCTGTTACCCTTCATTATCGACGTTTTTATTATTATTATTATTATTATTATTATTATTATTATTATTATTATTATTATTCTAAATAGGATATTAAAATAGAATGATTTGGTTCTATATCGCAAGTTTTAAAGCTCCCTGACAACTGATATTTAGTCAGCAAAGCATAGGAAAACTTAGAAATAAAGAAGCAAAACTACCTGAAGTATTCGGCTATGGTTCATCTAATCATGGGCGTCGAAACGAGGGGCTTGGGTGGTCGCATTCCTCCCAGATTTTCGTCACACGTATGTAAGCAAACTAAGAAAATAAAAGCATATATTCAGGGGTGTAGTCGAGAGTATACGAAGGTGTATTGCTCAATCTTAGTCATTTGCGCATACTTTCTGCTTCAAGGTGTGTAGTACTATATTCAAAACTAGCATATATAACCTGTGAAATTTTTATGACTAGCGTATACTCTGTGAAAATTTTAAGACTATGGTGTACGCCGTGTGAAATTTTAGGACTTGAGCAGGAAGTGTTTGATAGTCTATTATTGCAACACAGCCCCTGCCCGCTTCAGCCCCTAGTTATTCGCCTCTACTTTCTAAACATTTTCTATATATTTTACATCCCTGTAGTTGGTGACCCCGCATCGTGGAGGTTGTGAGGACATTATCTAAGCCTTTGGTCAAGTGACCTTACATTTGGACCTGTCAAATGACCTTACATTTACATAGATTACTATTGAGATAAGTGGGTAAAACTGCATTCAGGTTTACACCTATAATTTCATGATTCTTAGTGTTCATCCTCCCGAAGGGGAACTTTCGAGGATGTCCTCAATTCTAACTATAGAGAAACGTTCTCACACAACAGAATAAACAATTTCAAACCGTTCATGATCTATATTTAGAAAAAAATAGCACTCTACTAACGTAATTTGCTGTTTTGGAAAATATAAGTTTTACTTATTAATATCTGGGAATCGGTCGATCTGTCTGTATTTTGACGTATTAGAGTTAATGTCCCTTTATAATTCATCACCGATGCCGATGCTAAATGGTACGTGAATCTATAGTTTATGGTAGGATCCGAACCACCATAATGCGTTCAAACTTCACTCAAGGGAATCGAAACTGAGACTTTTGCTGCAAAGCAGACATGCTTGCTAGACACTATACTAACTTCCTTTGTATATTTCAATATCATTAACTTTCAGTAATCACCGGTAATCGACCTATAACCAGAGTCGAAGTCTAAGAGGGAGTTATTGAAAATGTTTAATTATCCTAATTTTTATGTAAATATTTCACTTTAGAATATTAGCGTTTAAATACTACTCTCCCCCATACAACCATTACACACGCTAATACTATGTAACAAGCAGTAACGACTACATATTATCAGGTGCAACATTTAATCAATCAACATATAACACATAAAGCTTATAAAATTTTAATTAGTCAGCTGGATTACATCTTATGAAAAAAGTTGAATAATTTCCACCTTATATGTTAGTTGTTTGACGTAACGTAAGCATGAAGATAAGCTTAGATCTTTGTTCGAAATTCACATTGAAATGATATTCGCAAAGAATCTTCAGTGGGTTGAATCTCTTTCGTTCCAGGTTGGCTACAAGACTGCGATAATCGTAGGACGTAAAAATGAAGATTTTATTCCCCAGTCAGAATTTTTAAACTATCCTATCTCTTCAAGTCAATAATTGTCTGTTTTGCATTATTACTTTTCAACCACATAGCAAAATAATTCAGTCACTCTACTCCTGCTTTAATGATGTACCGTATGGCAGCGTGTAACAAATTGTTGCGAGGTCCTGGGCAATAAAAGTTTGTGATCGCCCTTTCAGTTTTTAATTGCTAATTATAATAACATTTCTGGAAATCAATTAATCTACACATTTAATTATTTGTGCTAAAGAAAATAAAGGTTTGTTCTCTTACTTTCCCGTTCCACCATTTCTTTCATCATCATTCACTTGCAATTTCATCCACCTCCTTTAGCAGTTACATAACTCTGGGGCGCTAAACTAAAGATTTCATCTTTTCTTTCATTACTACAATCTTAAAGTTTGCACGTATTAAAGTTTGCACGACATTATTAATTGTTGAATTGGTGGATTTATAAAAGTCAGTGCTAAATCATTTTAGGCTCGATAATCTTTCCAAGGCCCCTGGAGGCGCTAAGCTCTGAGCGTGCCATTTAGGGAGGAACGGTGGCTCAGCGATAGAGAAATTACCTGTGTTCGAAGGGTCGCATGTTCGATTCCCGTCCAAGTAAGTTCGTGGTGGAGGACATCGTGTTCGTGGGTTTTCTGGGGATTCTCCAGTTTCCTACCACATTCTCATTCAACAATTTCTTTCATCATTCACTTCTGTCTCCTTTAGCATTTAGCTTGCATAATCGTGGGATCTTAAACTAAAGATTTCATTTTTCATTTGCCTTTACGTATTTGTAATGTAAGGAATCCTTGAGACAACGTTTGAAAGATATCATTTCATAATTGTGGGAATTACTGAAAATAAACTTTCCAACAATGATAGCTGCCAAAAATGAACCAAGACCAAAGTGATAAAGTGCACAAATTGGCCCCTAGGGTAGTTTCTTAAGACAAAGTTTCATATTTATGGCAATTATTGAAAAAAAAAATCAAAATTTTAACATTGTTAACGTTGGACAAATGTATCTCTATTAGTGGTGAATATTAACAATATTTGAGCATCGAAATTAACCTTACGAGCACGTTGACACATTTCAGTTTATATTTTAAAATACCAATTAACTTAGATTCACATTCAAATCAATGAAGTCATTCATGTTATAGGTTAGAGTGGGTATATATTTCCGAGTGATAATTCAACAATAGTGTTCTGAAGTATTTTATTTGTTTGCTGACGAAGTTTCAAAATTAAGCTCTTTAGATCTTTCCCTTTGAATTTGTTCAAATTCCTCAGTTACGCTACATACATCAGGGATGGCCAACGTGTTGACTGTCAAATTCTGACAGATAGTCCGCAGCAGTCACTCTACCGCCACTCATCAAACCTTGATTTCACCCTCACCCTCATGAGAGCCGCCCTTGTGTGGCTGAATACTTATGCTTGCATCGTAGTTCAAGGAACATTTTGAAGTAAAGGCATTGGATACTGTTGATAAATGATGTAAACGTCACTATCGACCGAGATCTCCATTGTAACAGTTGTTCCATTTTAGGTGTTCCACAGTAAGTTATACGATGATATGTTTAGTTTCCTTTCTTTAGGACGTATGTTAAGCAAGGGCGGATCCAGGACGGATTTCTGGTGGGGGTGGTGGGTTGTAATACTGCTACTTAGAGCTACTTTTAAGAGCTCCAAACTCTGGGATGCGTTTTATTTGTATATATAAAATAAAGAAGTTTCCTCTTCTAGGGGGAAGCGATCGCCCCGATCGCCCCCCCTGGATCCGCGACTGACGATAAGGAAATAATTCAACAAATAGGTTGAATAATTGATGCTCTGATCCTCGCGAAGGAGGCCCTCTCGAGGTCTCCTCACCCTCAATTACCCTCGCCCTCAACGATATGAGGGCGAGGGTGCGTGAGGGCGAGGACAAGCTTCGATGGCGAGGGTGAGGGTGCGCGAGGGCGAGGAAAAGCTTCGACGAAAAGGGCGAGGGTGTGCGAGGGCGAGGAGAAGCTTCGACAGCGAGGGTGAGGGTGAGCGAGGGCGAGGACAAGCTTTGATGGCGAGGTGAGGGTGCGAGAGGGTGAGGAAAAGCTTCGACAGCGAGGGCGAGGACAAGTTTTGGCCGCGAGGGCGAGGACAAGTTTCGACAGCGAGGGTGAGGGCGCGCGAGGACGATGGACAGTTCCATTCGCGAGGGCGAGGGTGAGGGCCAACTGCTACTGCGAGGGCGAGGGTGAGTGAGGTCGAAGTAAAATGAACATCTATGCGTTCCCCCTTTTCTTCAATTTTATCTAAAGTCAAGTTTTTTAGACGGACATTCCTCTTCATCTTTCGCTTGCACAACACTTTCTTCAGTTTGAACAAAACTCACTTCCAAGGGGTACAACCGCTGAACAGGTCTTATAATTTCTCCACTCTCAGTCTTAATCCTAGCTACTCTTACAATATCATCCTTCCCAGGGAACACCTTTGTAACTTTTCCTAAAGGCCAGTCCAATCTTCTCTTATTGTCACTTCCAACAAGTACAACGTCTCCTTCTTTTATTTCTCGACAAGTTTTCTTTCCGGTTTGCTTCAGTACTAACTGACTTAAATACTCACTACGAAATCTATCTCTCAATTGTGTTCTTATGTGCTGCAATCTTCTAAATCTTTTTGACTTGTCAACTGTCTCTATATGATCCAGATCAGGTACTCCTATCTCCAAATTATCTTGTAAAAACATAGCTGGAGTAATGGATGTGAGATCATTTGAATCTTCTGACAAATAAGTCAACGGACGTGCATTGATAACTGCTTCTATGTCACACAACACTGTACTCAATTCTTCATAACTTAAAGACGCACTACCCAACGTTCTACGAAGAAGCTTATTGATCATTTGTATAATTCGCTCCCACCATCCACCCCACCAGGCAACGGTAGGTGGAATGAACTTCCACTGTATTCTTTCTACTGATGAGTACAAAGAAATTTGTTCCCAGTCGATTAACTTAAAGAGATTATCTGCACCGACAAAATTCGTTCCATTACCAGAATAAATTACCTTCGGCCTTCCGCGCCTGTCGATAAATCTTCTAAAAGCTGATAAAAAACTAGAGGTCGATAAAGACAGTACCAGTTCTAAATGCACTGCACGATAAACGGCACAAGTAAACAAGACAATCCAACATCTTTTCCCATCTTGAAGGAAGAGAGGCCCAGCTAAATCTACTCCGGTTATTTCGAAAACTAATGCATCTTTAACTCTGTCTTCTGGCAAGGAAGCTGGTGTAACATTAATATTTTTTGCATCGTAGCGTTTACATTTAACACATCTTCGAACAACAGAACTTATAGTTTTTCTCCCACGAAGAATCCAAAACCTTTCACGCAACTTTGTCAATAATACTTGAACTCCAGCATGAGATGATTTCAAATGTTCCTTCAATATCAACATCTTCACAACTTCATGCTCAGGTGGTAATACAATAGGACTCCGAAAATCATCTTCATCGAGTCTACGTGCAATTTTAGTCTTCAACCTAATCAAACCTTCACCATCAACAAAAGTACAAAATTGTTTCAAACGATCTGGTTCACTAACAAAACATTCTTTCTGGATAGTTCTCATTATAACCTTCTCAGCTGATTCTATTTCAAATAACAATAGCTCACCCGTTAAACTTTCACTTTCCTTTGAACGACAATTATGGATAAAACGCAAGATCCATGCAACCATACGTATTAATTTCTCATAATTTGAAAAATATTGCATATATCACTTTGGCTCATTTGCAACACTTAATGAAACAACTGTTTTCAGTTTTTCATTATTTACTTCAAGCGCATTTGGTTTCATATCAGTTTTCGGCCAGAATTCTACCGTCTGCCGTAACCAGTCAGGTCCTTCCCACCATTTACTCTTCAGTAACGCTGCAGCATTGCAGCCTCTTGAGGGTAGGTCAGCTGCGTTCAAATTTCCCGGTACATGTCTCCAACACTTTACATCGGAGAGAGCTCGAATTTCCTTCACTCTATTCATTACAAACACTCCCCAAGGTTCATCATTTTTTATCCAGTAAAGTGCCACCAAAGAATCTGTCCAATAGAACACAGGAATGTCTAAATTTAAACTCTCAATCACAGACACAGCAAGTCTAACTCCGATACAACAGGCCATTAATTCTAAACGTGGAATAGTTGACTTTTTCAATGGCGCAACACGTGCTTTGCTGAATAACAACTGGACATTAACTTCTCCATTGCATTCACTTCTCAAAAACACGACAGAAGCATATGCATTTTTACTAGAATCACAAAAAACATGTAACATCCAAGAGTTCCTTGTAACATCTTGTGCAAACTGTCTAGGAATCTTTATTTCGGCCAATATCGCCAGTTCTTTATACCACCTGTCGAATTTCCTGGAAATTTCTGAAGAAACTGGTGTGTCCCAAGAGTTGTTATTTTCCCAGCTTTCTTGAAGTAACAATTTTGGAATCAACGTCACTGGTGACAGAAATCCTAGAGGGTCAAATAACTTATGAGCAGTAGATAAAATAACTCGTTTTGACACTGGTCCTTCTACTCTGCCTAAATTCTTTGTATCACACAATAAAGTGTCTGTACATGTGTCCCATAACATACCTAGAACTGAAGTGTAAACATCATTACTGCCTATAGAAGAACCACTATATACGCATCCTCGTAAATCGAATTTACCTTCACTGAGCAGCGTCTTTGATTTTTCGATTAAAGCAAACATTTCGTCTTCATTGTCAACAGACGTGATACAATTATCGACATAAAGGGATTGTTTCAGTTTACTAGCTATTTCTTCATATTCACGGGGAGCATTTTCTAAATGGTAATTAAGCACGGCCCCCAACAGAAAGGGACTGCAATTCACACCAAAAACAACTCGCATATGTCTAAAAGTTTTAAACTTCCTTTCGTCAAAATTCTCCCACCAAAGAAATCTTAAATAATCACGATCGTTTTTATTTACCGAAATTTGCAGGAAAGCTTTTCTAATGTCCGATATAATCCCTATCTTTTTCTCTCTAAACCTATGCATAAGTGCCGGAATTTCTTCAATTAAGTTTGGACCCTTCTCTAAACAGTCATTCAATGAATATGCACCCTCTGTTTTCGAAGACGCATCAAAAACTGGCCTGATTGGGGTAGTGGAATTCTCTTTTATCACTGCCCTATGTGGTAAATAGTAAGTTCGATTGTCCAGCTCTTCCTCCGGTACTTCTTCTATGATTTCTTCTTCCAACCAGTTTCGAAAAACGTTATCATAGTCTTCGTATCTTCCTTCTTGCCACAGCTTCTCGGTCATCTTCACACATCTCTTTTCAGCTATTTCTTTGTTGTCATGTAGTTCCATAGGTTCTTCCTTCCACGGCAATTTAACTTCGTAACGACCATCTGAATTCACGCACAAAGTTTCTTCAAAATGTCTCAAAATTACTTCATGGTTTTCGTTCTTAGCCTTAACTTCTATTGGGTCAGTGATGCCTAACGCATCTAATTTCCACAAATTCGTAATACGGTCACTAATTGACAATAAAGTGATCACAACATTGGCAGACATACCATAACATCTTTTGGACGGTAACTTACCCATTATCGTCCATCCAAACATTGTTCTAACAGCAAATAGTCCTGACTGTAACTTTAACACATCTACTGTTAAAAATTCACTAGCCATATCCGCACCGATTAACAGTTCTATTTCTCCCGTACTATTTAAATCGGACAGCCAAATTTTTCTCTTCTTCATTTCTTTTAACCACGGTCCACGTTTAAGAGAAGGTATCTCACCGCAAATCACTGTTTTTTTCTAAAACTTCCATCCTACACGAATGATTGTCATTAACATCAGCTACAAGTATACTATATTTGTTAAGGGACTCCTTTTGTGATTTGACACCACCAAACAATGTTCTAAACTTTCAGTACATATTGGTTGACAACCCAGTACTTCCACTACTCGCTTAGAGACATATGATCTCTGTGAACCACTGTCATAAAGTGCACGCACTACACATTCTTTCCCGTTTGTTTTCAATTTTAACTTAAGTGTTTGTAGGAGAAACTCATCCCTTCCATTTTGATTCGTAAGTGTTACGTTATGCTGTTCTGAATTTTGTTTTGTTTTGTTTTCTAATTTTTCCGAGCACAAAACGGAAAAATGTTTTCCCTTACACACAAAAAAAAACAACATTAAACGTACAGTTCTTGGCAGTATGTTTTTGAGGTTTCAAACACCAAAAACAACATTTTTGCTGCATTAAAAGTTTCTTTTTCTCTTCCAGGTTCATACTTTTGGCCTTTTCACACTTTTGTGGTAAATGATACGCTTCACAAAAAACACACTGTTTGTCCTCTTTTACCTGATTTTGTCCAGAAAACAGATTATTAACAGTAGGCACCCTTTTTTCTTCTTTATTCTTTTTAAAATTCACCATGGAAGTTTGTTTCACTTTAAACCCTGCATGAGCTAACGCAATGCGTTCTTCTCCCTCCACTTCATTTCTCAGAAACTGTAACAACTGTTTTAGTTTCTCACTATACGTATTTGCATTACTGTCACTTACACTAGCAGTCGCTGTATGCCTTAACCAAACCCTCAAAATTTCATCAGGCAAACAAGATTCTACCAAGGAGAATGGATTGAGTATAGCCCGCTCCCCCACCGGTGATTTTTAACGAATCATAGCGGTTCTAACGATTCATATTAGTTCATAATGAATCGGAATCGCATGTTGTAAAGATTTAAGATTTAAATCTTGTGGTAAGGAAGCTTTAGTATAAGTAGTAGTAGTAGTACTAGTAGTAGTAGTAGCAATAGTAGTAGCGGTAGTTAGTAGCAATAGTAGTAGTATTACTAGTAGTAGTAGTAGTAGGAACGGGTTAGAAGCCCCGCAGGGGTTGGTTGGGTTCTGTTCTCGATATAAGTAGTAGTAGTACCGGTAGTAGTAGTAGTAGTGACTTTTCCAGTTCCGGTGACAAAGAACTGGGGGGAGCGGGCTATACACAAGCCAGGGGAATAACATAGCTGCATATTTTTCACTAGTCATACCTATTGATTCTAGCGCACGTATATATGACTCAAGTTTATCATATAAGGAATACAATTTTAACTTATTCTGTATAACAAGTCCTAACAGTTCACGTATGTAGTACTCTATCAACAATTCTTCTCGACCAAAACGATTGCATAAACTTTCTATAGCTTTATCGTAATTATTGGCTGTGGATGGATAACTGTTCACTACGTCCAATGCTCTGTTACCGGTACTAATTGCTTGTAGCAGGTATTGGAACTTGTCCTCTTTCTCGATTTCATCATCGTTATGAATTCGCTTGAACTGGCTCCAGAAACTTATTAACTCACTTATTTCCCCACTGAAAGTTTTCAACTCAATTTTCGGTAATTTAAGTTTCTTTTTACCTGTATGACCACCTGAACTGCTAGAAGGAGCTACTTTTTTCAAAATGTTCTCATGTTTTACACGCGCTTCGTCGAACATTTCCCGGTAACTTTCCACGTTGTTGTACTCTTCATTGTAACGTGCTTCACTTTTTTTGCTTGTATCACTAAGCAACAGTTCAAGAATATTTTCATCATAGGTTGATAATTCGGTTATAAGTCTCTCCAACTTCGTAAAATATAACTTCACACTTTCCGCATTTCCTAGCCTTTACTAATTTATCCATGATTCGTCCTTTTTTCCCGCCTCACGCTGGTGTGCCAAAATGTTACAGTCTATAAAAGCAATTTGTGTTTAAGAATCAAACCACAACTTTCCATCTTTTGTCTATTTTCCATTAAACGTCACACATTACTATATCATTCTACAAACAAGACCAAAACCATACAAATTGACTGAATGTCTTCAAAAATTACAAATGTTACCGGTACACATGACTTCCACCTTTTCTCTAGCTTCTGCAGAACTACTACGTCTCATTACAGTCAAATGTTTTTTAAACTTTTCACAATGTTGCCAGATACAAATTCCACAACCAGTATGTGTATACAACTATGTTAGTTCTGCTACATGTAACTGTAAATGAACGAAGGCAATATTTAACATTAATAAAGTTAAATAATTTTGAAAGTTAATTAACATACTTGGAAATGTCATAAGCAGCTATAACAGATATATATATATATATATATATATATATATATATATATATATATATATATATATATATATATATATATATATATATATATATATAGTCGCTTATAATATCACATTTATCTCAATCATCATCCATGTTAACTTCCACAGAATTACAACAATTTGTATCTCTACAATAAGCAGTGGCGGCCGGTGGATTGTGGTTTCGGGTGTTGCAGTACGAACGATAAGAGACAGAAGATATAAAGTTGACTCATTGACTAATCAGCATAACTTTAGATGCAAATGCTATGTGACATGTGAAATTAAAAAAAAATGTTTTTAAAAATAAAAAATGCAGAACATTTTATCCGATTAATCACCTTAATTAATTAGTAAGTTTATTATTCTCTCTTTGATTGGAGCAAACCTGTCTAATAGATGCTGGTTGAACCCTGGTATTCTTATTGTCAGGTCTTTTTCGATAGAAAGCATAGCCGATGGTGATAACCTTTCTTGGGATATTCAATTCCTTGAAAGTGTCTATCTTTTCCATATAAAAAAAAACTTTTCGTCTTTTGTTGACGCCATAGGTACAGTTAATATTAATTTCAGAAGCTTTGTAGATTCACTGAATATTTTTTCTAGATTATTGCAAACGACTCATTCTAGCAAACTCAGTCCCTCATAGTGATCCGAATTGCTCTTCAGCGTTGACTGAAGAGAGTTCGTAGCAGAGATTAGTATTATAAAAAACTGTACATTGAACACACTTTATTCACAGTTTATCATGGAAAATTTAAAATAAATTGAGGAAATGTATCTGGTGCAAACAACACTACTGCCATAAGATATCCTGTAAATTTAAACTGGATTTTTTTTTTCAAACACTCTCCTGAATTGCCCTTTGCTTGTTTTGTCTAAGTCTTAATTGCAAATTTTTCCTCAGTTGAAAGCTGGTCAATGTTTTTTGTAAGTTATTTACAGAAGTCATGGTATACAATTCATTCAGAATTTGTAGGTTATTTACAGAATTAAAGCATACATAAAAAATAAACCTAATAATTAAAAACCAAAACAGCTGATGCAAAACAGGTACTGGTATATAAATTCCGAATGTCACATGTTCATACATCAACACATACACATGTGCGTAAAAGAAAAGAAAAAACTACATTCCAAATAATCCGTCTTGGTAGTTAAGCAATGCACGATGAACACTATATACTTCCGCATGAGGCGAAACAACGCTTACCAACGAAATTTTGGGGAGGTCCGGACACGGTGGACGCCCCTGAGCATTGCTAACTAGTCCCAAATTCAATGTGGCGTTCCCCATAATACAGTTTTATGTGGAAATTATCAAGAGTATAAAATATACTTATTTTATAAAAGAAATATGTTTATACTCAAATACTATCCACAGATGGGGGGAGCGATTCTACACACTGACTTATTTGATTCACAAATTACTATAGAAGAAGCATTCATTATCAATATAAGCTAAGAATTAACTTGTAAATACGGATCTACTTTCATTTGTTTTCTCCTCTATTAGATATTTTCTTTCTTATTTTGTAATTCTGCAATAATTTTGTTTTAAATTGTCATTATATTGATTTGCTTCAGTATGGTCCCGTAATTTAAAAATATGAATGCATAAAAACAAATTCCATTTGTTAATTGCTAGTGAAAGAAAATTCAGAAATCTTATTTAGCGTGAAAAAATTCTCGTTCACTGGAAAACGTGCTGTGTGGCAGAAGCACTGCAACAACCATTCCCTTTAACTTCTGAGATAAGGAAAAGGAGACTTAACATTTGCTCCAATTGCCGCGCTGAAGGAATCTGGTCCTCGTATGCTCGCTGCAACACAATATAAATTAGACTCTGTGACGGATTATTTTTCGCTTTTTAAAACGGGTTAACGGAACGGACAGTTACAGAAGTAAAAAATATGTTATTTAAAGTGTATATATGCGAGTATTAAAAAGTATTTTTCTGTTCTTTATTACTATTGATAGTAATATTTTTCTTGTAATTGGTCGTTGCGCCCGCCACTGACAATAAGTACAACCACTTGTATATATCATTCCTTGCCTTCTGCATACGCAATTTAGGGTAGTACATATTGTTATGCTGCATCCGCATTTCACAAGTTTTAATAAATAATTCGGTGCTGGCGATTGAGCCATCTTCACTGGTGACATGTTCGTGACGCAATTCCCATCCCCAGCTACATTTCATTACGCATCCACTGTTGAACCTGATGATACACTCGCATGTCTATTAAGGAAGGCAGTTCTTCCGGTTTCACCTGAACTGTTGATTTTGTCGCCCTTGATGTTAACATTCAAAACCACATTTTGTTTAGTGTATCTCTTGAATTTCCACTATAAAACTAGACCATAGTTTCCTGACCAGAAATGTTAATTTCTTTCGATTTCTCAGCTGTCTTGAAATCAGTAGAATGTTTCTTAAACATCTCATTCCTTTTTTAACATTTTGATAAAGTCACATTTCCGTAGGCTGTATAGCTTTGATGTTGTATCGCTTTTGGTACTGAGCCTGAACTACTATTCCAACGCCTGTTACTCTGTACTGAAACAACTGGTTTTGATTTGAAAAAAGGGTTTTGTTACGAGCTCTGCAGGTACTGTCCTTCATTGGCATATAGGAGATTCTGGAAAGTTTCAACTTGATAAATTCATATGTGAGCAAGTAAAAATCGAAGGCCATGTTGGCAATTGTGGCCATGTTGGAAAATTCTCCATAGTGGCCTTATCCCACCTCCGAGACTGGTAGTCTTTTCGAAGTGGTTTTCCTCACGTATTTTTTAATTAAGAACCCGTTAACAGAAATTGTATTGTAATTTGTTCCCGGTTCAACAACAATTTGCCTAGACTATATATGAACTTGTAATATTTTTCAGAAAGATCATTTATATAAACAAAAAATAGAAATGATCTTTGTGATAGTCTATGGAGAAAGCTCTGTTCAACGATCACGCAATGCCGCAATATTGGAAAATCGTATATCAATGCAAAACTTAAACCTTGTGATGACGATTCCACCAATCAACAATGGCACAACTGCTAAAGTCCAATTCTCCTTACGTAAATATACATATGGTAAGTATCATAACTAACTAACTAACTCTATGGCCTATGGAACCGGGAGGTTCAATGCCGCGTTCACAAAAGCTCTACACTGACTTCTATCCTTAGCTAACTGCATCCAGTTTCTACTTTGTATTCCAATCTCTGCGAGATCCATCTTAATATTGTCCTCCCATCTGCGCCTAGGTCTTCCTAATGGCCGTTTTCCGATTGGTCTTCCAGTCAAGACTTTGAAAGCATTTCTACTTTCTTCCATTCTAGCTACATGACCTGCCCACCTAAACCTAATAGACTTGATGACCTAACAATGTTGGGTAAACCGTATAAATGGTAAGTATCATACGTTAATTAATTCCTTAAGTTAATTAATTTTAAAATTGAATAACAATAATGCGGATTTCCAATTATATAAATAAAAGAAGTGTAAGGTAAGAGAACAATAACTACATTACATACGAAAATTATCGATAATCACGTAATCATACAAAGTGAAGGCGGAAATCTATAAAGGAAAACCAGCAACGATAGCCAAAGAGTAATGGCGCCAGCGGAAACATCTTACACATATCATAAGGTAAATAAAAAGCAAACAATGGTTCCTAATGCGTAATAAAAATAAACAGGGCTTTCTGAGAAGGAATAAAAATGTCTCGGTTTCTAAAGGCTGATAAAAAATAACATAGATTTCTAATGCGTCATAAAGATAAACATGGCTTCCTATGGACTGCTAAAAAATGAACAGGGCTTTCTGAGAAAGAATAAAAAGCATGTCTTGGTTTCTAAACGCTGATAAAAAATAACATGGGTTTCTAATGTATAATAAAAAACAGGGCTTCCTATGGACTGGTAAAAATGAACAGGGCTTTCTGTGGACTGTTAGAAAATGAACAGAGCTTTCTGTAGACTGTTAAAAAAAGAACAGGGGCTTCTGAGGGAAAATAAAAAACAAGTCCATGCTTCTGAGAAGGAATAAAAAATGAATCGTGTTTATTTAATAAAAATCCATGTGAAGTATGGGTAAAATTAGGTCACTATCGGTTCAAAAAAGTAAAAAAGTCCCTCTAAGGACATAAAAAGTATCGTAAGCCCCTATATTCCTCTATAACTACTCCAAAGGATAAAAAATTTCGCCCAAAGGATACCACAATCCTACTTGGACCAAAGAAAGAATAGAATATTTACAAGTGAAATCCATTACCTGATTAAACACTATTTTTTCCAAAATTTTACTTATTATGGATAGCAGTGATATCAGTCAGATTTTCTATTTCATTGCTTTTTTGTGTGCGTAACGGGTTAATTTTAGCAATTTTTAGTTTATTAGGACAAGTTCCTGTGGTAAGTGAAATATTTGAGATATAACACAATGAATTAACTATTTGTAACAACTTTTTATCAAACTGTTAGATATTTCATCAATCCCGGCCGAATTCGAATTATTCATTTGTTTTATTACGATGATTATTTCAGTCTGTTACCGGTTTTAAGAATATTGATTTATCAGATTGTTTAATGGTTAGACTCATTAAGTTAGTTTTACTAGTTTCTATGCTTTTAATAAGGTTTGTCTGTTTGTGAAATATTTATTAAATGATGTTGCTATGTCCTTTTCATTTGTCATATTTACTTCCTCCTAAATTATGCTACTTGTATGGCCATTACGTGTTTGCATGTTGAGCTCTTTTTTATTATTAAATTCCACATTGACTTACTTTTCCTATGTGACTGAAGAATCCCGCTACTATCATCAATTTGTTTCGCTAACCTCAATATTTTTATAACCAGTTTTGTATTGTTTATAAATGAATTCATTCATCCTAGTAGGGTAACGCTTAATATTTTTGTTTAGTTGTACATTTAATTTGTTTTTAAGAGTGCAGGTATAATCCGTTTTTTATTTTTTGTTTTGATAAAAAAAAATTATTGGAAATGATGTTTCAAAATTATGTTCTACAGCATCTTATATTTTCTTATAAATGCCTTTCAAGTTGGTTAGCTCATAAACTTTACCCCAGGTCTCCAAGCTAAGCAAATTAGTAAAGTAACTATTATTTTAATTAAAAAATTACATTGTTATGGGTGTTTCATTTGTTTTCGTTATAGCTTGAGGTGTTTGTTTAACCTGTCTACGCTGTCATTGATTTGAATAAAATCGTAGACTGGGGACCCTGGTGATCCCCTAATTATCACAGTCATGGTTTATACATCGCTGGAAAGTTTCTGGAACACGGGCTCCAATGAGATAATATTTGCGGAATTCCCGCCCTATTCTTAGGAGAGAAACAAAAAATAAATGGATAGCAGTGAAAAATATTTAAAAAACAGAATTTGGAAGGCCTTGGCAACTCGCAGTCACGTTACGCTGTCAAAATGACTCTAATGTGTAGGCAATATAGGGAAAACTGGCCTAAAATGACATACCACTTTTATTAATGCGAATAAATCCATAAACAAAAGAGCTAAGAGATTTGTTTTTTGTTCTAAGTACCAGTACATCATAACGTAACTACTCCAATTAAATCGTGCTTTGGAAGTTAATAATGCCACTGTAATTATTATTTTTTGGCTCAGTGTGCCATTTTAGGCTTATACTTGGATAAAATGACATACAGGTGTGCCGTTTTGCCCTAAACGCGCAATGAATATTACAAAATTCTAAAAATCACTTTACTATAAAAGAAACTGTACAAAATGAACTGGAAATACAATTTTTCAAATCCAATGTGATAAAAAATATTTTAATACATATCTACTTTCTTTGTTACTTGTTAGTATTACAGAAATAACTGGAAATAGAAATTCTGATATATGTGAAAAGAAGTCTTGATTTATGCACGTAGGTACTTTCCTTTCTAGTTACTATTACGAATTTCAATTTTTTCTTTAAAAAAACAGAAGATTGTACTAACAAAGAAAAGTTTTTTCTTTTTTTTAGATAATATTATAAGAATAACAAATTTAGAGAAAATGCACTGTGATAACTTGCAAATGTCAAGGAAATATTACATCAAATAGAATGTCATTTATGTGGGCAAAAGTTAATGGCGAAGTTCACAAACATACACTTCTGTTTTAGCAGAAACGTCTGCACATTCACAATGTGCCCATTTTTTGCGCTCGTAACACCTCGACCAAAGTTCTTTTGGACGGACACAGAGAATAACTCGTCACAATAGAGACATGGACAATCTTCGTCGTCGTCGTCGTTCGTGAAGAGTTCGTCTTCATCCATTTTTCAGCACGTACATCTAGTTTCTACCCACTTACATTGTTGACTTCCTCATGCCCTTTTCAGTCTTCTCTTTCTTTTTTCCTTCAATGCACTAAGGTATGTACTGCTAGTGAGAACTGCAGATTCATGAATCTTGGTTCTTCTTAGGATGAATGCAGAGTCATCGGAACTGGGGAAATCTCTTTCACTGGCACATGCCGATCCTCTGAAAGCAAGGTGGATTGCTGTGAAGCACAGGTTTCATCAGATATGGCTGGTAGAGATGGCTGGATCCGGATCTGGCTGGATCCGAAATACGGATCTTAGATCCTGATTCTTATCCAAACCCACATCCCAAATTGTGATAAACTTGAATATCTAAAATTCGCCGAAAGTAATTTCACGAAGTCAAGAAAACAGAAAATTAAGAGGAATATTGAGAGGTCTATTTGTCTCCATTCTACTCTAAAGATCAAATGCTTGTCTTACTAAAAAGAAAAATCTGATTTGATCCGAATGAGAGTTCGAATGTCCAATCTAGATCCGCCCGGTTCCAGGGCCGAGATACACACCTGGGAATTTGAACATCTGAAACTAGTATACATTTGAAACCAGAATACAAAACTCGAATATTTAAAATTCCTCAAGAGACCTATTTCATTGAGAGTTAAGAAAACATAAACAGTTAAGGCAAATATTGATTAGTTTTTATGTATATTTATCTTGCTCAGTCTGCTCAAAATATCAAATGTATAACTTTCAATTAGATTTAATAATTATTCAGTAAATCACAATATGAGCACCGAAAATAAACTATGAATTTTGGTGCCCCTTATCTAGATATGAAATTTCGGATTCATACATAGAATCAGGCTGAAAGATAAATATTTGAGATCTGGAAACAAAAACATGTGCTTGTACCAAGATCGTAGCCGTTTGTATCCTCATCGCCAGAAGTGCCTTTACATCGCAGCGACGGGTATGTGACCGCGCAGTACTCCAAGGAAGGGATGGTTGTATAAGAATTTTTGATTAATTTTGAAGAGTTTTTATTTTGACTAGGGAATTAACATAGGTATAGGGAGTAAAGACACAGATTTGAAGCA
Organism: Thermobia domestica; assembly: GCF_964235325.1. Classification (NCBI taxonomy): domain Eukaryota; kingdom Metazoa; phylum Arthropoda; class Insecta; order Zygentoma; family Lepismatidae; genus Thermobia; species Thermobia domestica. The sequence goes on along the minus strand of NC_137462.1, from coordinate 116,212,691 downwards.
TCAGTGCACGAAAAGATTCGTATTCTCAGTTTTTCTATTTATTGTTTTATATGTTAAGTCAAACACCACAATATGTATCACTGATATCGCAGATCGTATTATTTTGTAAAATCGTGTCTCTAATCTATTATCAAAATATTCATCTCCAGTCAAGATGTAGAGAGAAGAGAAAGAGATAAGACATCTGTAATATATGTATATGTGACTCAATAAGTAATTGTAGAAATTAGTTAAAGGACACGTAAGAGAGCGAAAAGGAGGTCTAGAAGTCTGAACTTTTTAGAAACGTCCTAGATACGTGAAAATATAGTTAAAAATTGCAGAAGGTATCATGTAATTTATCTTTCTTTTCTTATATCCTAGTATACTTTTCTTTCACATCCAAACATCTCTATTCAGAATTACGAGATAAAGGTGAAGAGAGAAACGTTTCCATCTCAAGAAATGTATCAGAAAAAAAAATATTTTGACTTAGACTAGGTTCGAACTCGCAACCCTTGAATCCAAGAGTGTGCGCTCTACCGATTGAGCTAACAATTGCTATTGAAAAAGCCAGATTTCTACAACTACCGGTTGCTGAATGGTGTGTATTAACGAAATTGGCCGAGGTAATTGCTTCATATAGCTATTGCAATAATAATAATAATAATAATAATAATAATAATAATAATAATAATAATAATAATAATAATAATAATAATAATAATAATAATAATAATAATAATAAAAGAAGAACAGAATTTAAAAAGTCGCATTGTTAAAAGTTTGGTGTGCGAAGTTAGTCATAATATGAGATTTTATTTATTATCTAATAAATGTAAGCGTGGTTTATTCGTGCGTGCTATTCAAAGTTGTACGCGTATGGTACAGTAGCCTTGTGTCCCACAACCATGAAGAATGTTTCGGTTTGAACCTATGCGTGTCCTAAGAGGAAGGAGGAGATTCAAAGAAAGAAAAGTGGTTTAGAAATTATGCAAAAATAGAATATCTCACGAGGTGAGGTGATATAGAGTTCAGCGTGTCTTTCAGCTGTGACTCTATACAAGGTGTGCATCTACGACTTAACGTGGAACCCGAACCACACGACTCCTGCCGGGAATCGTAACCCGTATCACCTCTAGCTCTATCATGGGAGACACAGGGACATGTAAAAATAATCGAAACTGAACGAAAAATGAAATGAAATCTTTAAGTTTTACGTCCCACAGTTATGCCGGTTAGGCTAAAGGAGACGGTGATGATGAGTAATGGATGAAATGGTGGAATGAAGAAAGTGGGAGGAAACGGGAGAACCCCGAGAAAACCCACGCACACGGGGAAACTGAACGATATTAATGTTAAATCCATAGCTTTTGAGGTCCTAAAAATTCCTAATTGAAAGATATGAGTGTTTATTCAATAGTTTTCCGGATCGCTGAAGTAAATAATGTCACCCCCGATACCATAAAAGCCCATGTTTTTATTCTTCGTTAGCGGCAAGTTGATTCTTTTGCACCTGCTGGAAATGGATTCGTACTATTTCATTCCGATTCAAATATGTATTCTACTGGGAAAACTAATCTCAAATATATCTTTGAAATATAAACCTATTCTTCCCGTGCAACGCCGGGTATTTCAATTAGTAATAAATAATTTAAGAAACAATGAGTATATTTAATGGAAACAGATATATGTATTTTTGAATGTTGTATATGTATTGCTAATTCGTACTTTATCTAGTAGAAAATGGCGCACCCATTATATATTCTGAAGCAATAGGGAGAAGTATCGAAGGTATATTTTATTATATCTACTGTCGAATTTAGAGTGGAATAATTTCACACAATTTATTTCGAAACTATCGAGACGAGACTGAGACCGCTATTTGTCGGTTGAAACGAGACTAGGTAATACTGTAAATAGTCTCGTATTGTCTCGTTTTGATACCAGTCCTACTTCGGGGTTTGTTCTCTAGTAACTGGTTGCGTACTGCACCTACAGTATATAAGACGTCGTATATTTAAATGTTTGAGAACTTACCCCACCTCCACTTGACGGATCGTTCTAACTAAAACTACCAGACCGTTTATGTAATTTTGCGATATTTTCTTGCAACAGAGAATGAAAAATATAACAGTTATAATGTTGATCGCGCATAATCCTGTATAGATAAAAGGCACTTTATAGAGTGTCGGACTCCGTGACGTAAATACAGTAGTTACTGGCTTGGTAAGTTCATCACTGAACTTTTTCCGTCATACTCATGCAATGACGTCACCTTTGACACATGCTCGGGACAGGACCACAGGAGGAGTAACACTGTTGTTTGCTTACTCGCTTGCTGCTGTCTATTCTCTTTGGAACCTGATGTGAAATTACTGCTTTATCCTTACTTTCAGCTGTCTTTGCTATTTCTAATTTAGTTATATTAGTGGAATTTTATTCCATCATGGAAATATATTTTATTTCTTTTTAAATGTAAATAAAAAGAAAAGTCTATTTGGACAAGTTTCTCCACAACTCTAGAGGTATTGTCTTGGGTGCGCTTTTCTTTTCTTTTCCTTTAGGGCCGCGGTGGCTCAGTGGCAGAGCTTTCACCTCTAGTGCTTGGGGCCTCGGGTTCAATCCCAGCCCCCACTAATTGAACTTTGTGGCGGACGAAAACCGTGTGGGAGGGTTTCCTCGGGGTTCTCCCATTTCCTCCCACTTTCTTCATTTCATTCATTACTCATCACCACCGTCTCCTTTAGCCTAACCGGCAAAACAGTGGGACGTAAAACTTAAAGATTTCATTTCATTTCTTTAACACAAATGCAATTAAAACCTGAGAGCGCAACAATGTTATCTTTTTCGAAGGGTCAGTGATTTTGTGTCGAAGGTAATGTCACGCGAAGAGACAGGCTGCGCGTGGGCTTACCTTGTATTACGTTTAGCAACATTGCTCTTGGTCAAGTGGCCTATTGCTTATGCCTTTAGGTATTTGCCCTAAAACTATACAACGAGCTGTGTGCGTTCTGTTCCTCCCTGTCCCTGGCTGTTTGCGAAAATATTATTTGCTTTTCATGCATTCGGATAAGGGGTAAGACACCTTGCATACCTTGGGGCAATGGAAGTAACATATAAAATGATCGAAAACGACAACCGATGTTAATGTAGAGTTCATAGTTTCGAGGTCACTATAATATTTAGGCGTAAAGCTATCAGCTATTTTCTGTTAGTGGTTTCTTCATATACGTACGTCTACCAAGTTAACGAACCTTGACTTATCTGCGTACAGTAGTTGGTTAGTGTGTCCTCGATGGCTATTTTTACTTTTTCCATGATCATCCCATACCATACAGTATTTTTTTATGTTTTGAAAAAGCTTGATTTTATCAATTCGTTAAACAACAATGTTTCTTTTTTTCTAACCATCTTTCTTAGTATTATCCTCTTCATTCTAACTAATTTAAATATTTTCAATAATTCAGAATTTTGACTAAAAAAATGTTACAATGATCAAGATTTGTATAAGATGAGGAGCCTTCATTTCTAATCATTGTCTTAACCGGAAGGGAAAACATAAAAAATTGAAATAACTTACTACACGTAGAAAATCGATAGAAATAATGAACATCAACTATTAGTTGACTGTTAGAAGTATAGTAGATATGGTTCTCAACCCAAGTAGAAGATGCACTCTTTGCTTCATGAAAATAATAAACATTTTTGAAAAATAATTACAGAAAAGTAATTTGATGACAATTACTGAGCGAACGTAGGTTACTGGTTGGTGTTGACGCTTCGTAATTGAGAGTCTCCCGGTTCAGGGAGATGACCCCCTAAAAAATTCTTCGGGCCCCCATGCAAGCAAGTAGGCTTTTCTTATCCATTTGCCCAGGGAGTGGAGCGAATACTAAGAAAAGACGGGCGGTACAAATGGATTTTTTAAAAATCATTTCTGAGGGAAATTTTAATTTAAGTTCCTAATGGCTCAAATCGCTGTCCACTGCTTAATGCTCACTTTGTTAATATCTATTGGTTCATTTGTCATTCGTCAAGATTTTCATTTCTATCCTAAGTCGTTTCGTTTTTGTTTTATTTTTTTAATTTATAATGATGTGCGCTTTCACTTTTTAATAGTACTTTGTTTTTCATGTAATAATAATGAGCAACGATATAAAACCAAGTGACCATTTTATCGGAAAAGAAAGCTACAAAACATGAAAGAAGATAAGAGGCAACCGAAGGCTCTGCAAGGTTTTCTTCGCGTTCTGGACAAAATCATACAAATGTTGAGGTGGGGACTTGTCAATACTAGTCACTGTTAACGAAGCATTTGCAGGTCGACATTCTTTTGAAACTGTAAGGTTATTTTACCTGATGCAGTAATTTAATTGTTGAATTAAAATGGAACGATACGGTCATTTCGGTTACAGGTCTGAATTAAATTTCATGTATTTCAAAATATATTTGAATACAATTAGTTTTCACGCGGCATATAAGTATATAACTTGAAAGGATATAATTGAAAGCGATGAAAGGTCATTTGGATGACAAGTAGTTTTTTTCAGTACCCTCACTTCCAATCATAGCAGCGTATACAATGCTTTTTTAAATTATAACAGTATAACAGTAATTATTAATCCATTCTCTGGTATTAAATTTAGACGGAGCGATATTTTAAATTAGTAATAATTCTAATGCAAAGTAGAGTTTTGATTATTAGTTACTTGTGTTCAGGGATGCGCCGACATAGGTGCTAGGGATGCGCACGAGACGAGTCGAGACAGGATTTTCCAGACAAAATTCGAGTCGAGACACGGTTCTTCCATTAGAGAAATATACATTTTCCGAGTCGAGACATCACTTTTATAGCACATTTTCGAGACGAGACAGCTACACATCTTGTCTCGTGGGCATCCCTAATAGGTGCAGTGTTCCTTTCAGAAAAAATCTTCCGGGGGGGTACTCTTAGTATTCAGAGGGCCACTGCTGCTATTCTTTTATTTATTATTATATTACAGACGTATTATTTTTATCTCCTCCCGGGGGAAAATGTCCCCCTAAAAATATGTGTGGACGAAACACTACACAGGTAGTCTGAGAGTCTGGATCCCCCAATTAGCACAATGTCAGGGGCAGATACACAAAATTATTTGCATTTATAGGCTATTCCGAAAAATCTTCGAACCCCAAAGATAAATCTTTGGTGCATCTTTGCTTGTGTTTACATTGTGTTTCTGCCTGATTTCGTACGTCTATGTTAGAAAAAACATGAAAGAATTGAATTGTTCTATAGGACTAAGGGGCCCTGAAAAGAATTTTTGCGAAAGAACCTGATTTTAAAGTTCTGCCACTGGATCGAGGACAAATTAAATATCAATTAAGACAGACACTTTTGTCATTTGTTGTGTATTGAACTGGTTTAACTAAAATTAATAATAGTAGGGTAACAAAATATAGAAATGTGTAACCCCGTAGGATTCTCATTGCCAAAAGTGGCAACTATGTTACCATGATAGACATTGGTACAAAGAGCTAGAAAAGTAATGTTGCCAACCTCGGCAATTGGTAGGGTGGCCGCCATGTTGGTTCAAAAATGGCGTGCATAATGACAAATTACGTAATACAAGTTAATTAGAATGTAGTCATGTGGGGTATCAAATGAAAGCTTAGGATGCATACAAGTAAATTAAAGTACTTTTATACATTGTTTAAGCCTTTTTTGTGTTCAAGGTCAAAATTGTTAGGTCACCTTACTGAAATTCCTAGTTAGAAAAATTAATGTTACTAATTTGTTAATATTTTAAATTGAAAACAATTTCAATCGAATACATTAGCCAGCCGCAATCTGTACGTGTTCGCAGCTTCTGATGTTGCTGAAGTGCTCTCTTCCAAATGATCGTTTGATAGTTTGCTTGATTGACATGCTGTCATAAAGCGTATTCTGTTGGGGGCAGTTGTTGAATAGTCTTTCACTGATGAAATAGCTTCAATCTAAGATCATTTACTTCAGATGCAGTGTGTTTGGAATGGAAAAGGAGGACAACGAAATATTCTATTCTCTTGAAAACATCAGAAGCAATTTTGTTTTCCAGCCCCACAGATGTTAGTAATTTTTAGTTGTCTTTATATACTATCCAAGTTCACTTCTTCCCATGCCTATTTATTTGACTGGTTGTATCACAGCCTGTAGTGGTGTGAAATGAAAGCAAAGAGGACTGTATACCATAACATGGCATATCAGACACAATCTTATGGATTGATATTAATCTAGTTGGGTTGCTTCTTTTCATCCATACGCGAGGGCCTAAATTATGCTACACAAGAAGAACAAATACATCTGTATCGTCGCTAGAAAAGACGAACGATGTAAATCCTTCATCTAAAGCTTGTTTCCAATGCAACAACGTCCTTGTGTCTGCTTCTTTTTGATCTGAAAGTAGGTTTGCGATGTCTCCGGCTACAGAGTGCACTGTTTTACCAAATGGAAGGCTCTGTATGAAAGGAAGTACGAATTAGTACTTTGTTGCTTGGTCATCTTTTTGAATGTTTAAGAAATTCCTCACTGAGAAAAGTAACAAGGTTCTCTTTGTTCTGCGGCAGCGCCACAAAATGCCTTTATGATGCTGGAAGTGGCGTTCCTCTGTCTTGAATAATCCTTCTAATGGGTAAGTTGTTTCCAGATCTGAAGTTTCTTGTGCTTGATCTAATAGACGGAGAGACATATCTATCAAAAACAACATCAATGCTGCATAATTGGAAAAACTATGTTCAGTGAAAGAATCTGCAAGGTCTCCAAGATTTTACCACTCTTTGGTTTATCAACCTTGTGCACACAAGACATACCATCAATAATCAGTGCTCTTGAGCCCTGAAGATCTTTTATGTTTGCAGTGGCTACTGTATCCTGTGTTAGAAGCTGAAATAAAACAGCCTCGTTATCAATGATAGGTGAAAAATCCGATCTGAACAAGTATGGAGGATATTCAAAGAACTCATGTTGTAGAAGAAATCGAACATCAACATTTGGTTATCTGGCTATGTATGTAATTACTCGCTGATTAACTTGTGTGACAGACTCCAGATGTCTTATTTTTGTCTTACTTCGTTGTGATGTAATGTCTTTGAATATTTTTTGGATTGATTTTGGTATAGTTTCAAATAGATTAACTTGGGATTCAGGAAGTAGAAGTGTCTTAACGATATATTCAATAATCCGTTTGCCACTTTCAAAAGCATTGAGAATGCCATGTGAAGTATTTTCCGGGATTATATCTCCTGTTAATATATCTCCCAATCATTGTTTATATCACGAAACAGTTGAAAGCGCACAAGTTGTTCTTTTCTTAGTGACACATCAGTGATGTCCCTCTCTAGTTGTTTCTTAGGTTGTTCATTGTGGATGAAGGTGTTTTCATGTAAATGTTGAAGATTTGGTTTGCCGCTTAAACCAGATGTCTAAGCTCATTGTAACTGAATTCCCATCGCTGTCTGGCATATTCATTCCGAGTAATGCTTATTATATTATTTGCAACCTTACAAATCTTGTTGAAATATTCAATGGCTTAATCAGTTGCTATCTCTACAAACGGCAGCTTGCTTCTTTTGACACCAAGATGACCGTCTGTGAACTCTGCCGGGTAAGTGTGGCAAATCTCGCATGCATGTAAGGTACACTGGACCACTTCTAGTGTAGATTGTATGGTTATGAGCAGCAATCAAAGGTAACATATCTTAGAAAGCTTGTAAGTGCTTATGCAAGTTCAGCTCTTATAAAACTGAGAAATGTATTCACTGTTTCCAAGTAGGAAAACCACAATCTAAAAGTAACTGATTTACATGTTCATATACAAATTCCTGTAGTTTTGTTACAAATGTTGGAAGATTACACTTAACTCCTTCACCGTGCTTCTAACTTGTTCATAATCTCCATTGTGGGAAGATGTTGCAATTCTTAATATCCTCTACTTTGTATATCTTAATATCCTTAATAGATGTATTCCTCTACGCCACAGGTTTAATCTTTATTCTACTTACTAGCTCATTTGCATTGCAGTAAATAGCCTGATCAAATGTTACAACAGTGTGATCTTGGCCCAAATGTTGTGAAATCAACTTACACCTCATTATAGCTGTCCAAATCGTATCATAATCTGAAGCTGGTGCTGGCAGAATTGGACAAAACCTAACTTTAGTGACTGGAGTGAGTGACTAGTTTTATCTTCGCTAAAACATGAAGTAAATTATAATATAACGCTTCGGTATTGCACTTTCACCTGCATTGCCCTCAAATGATTCTGCATTACATATTTCTTACTTTTTAATGCATTGTGGATGTTTCAATCTTTAATTTTCTATCCACACAAGCCAATATTTCATTTGAATTTAAGTATTATATGAATTTTGGATCCGCCATTTTTGAACCAATATGGCGACCAACACACATACTTGTTATGTTGGCAACAACACTTTTCTAAGTCTTAGATGCAAGAACTTACAGAAAATAACTGTTGCTGCTTTTGGCAATTAATTTCCTACGGATTAATTTTCTGTGCAACTTTATCAGTTTTGTTCCCCTACTATAAAGAATTATTTGAAATCAAGTGTATCTCAAGAATGATTAAATGGACTAGCTTTGATGGCCATTGAAAATTACATTCTGAATGAAATTTATATTGATGCAATAATAAGAGATTTTGCCAAATTGAAAACCAGAAAAGTGTCTTTATAACATGAACTTTTCAGTAACAAAGAAAACGAGAAATTAAGCTAATTACCATATTTGTATCACTAGAAAACACTATTTAAATATGCTTTTCATGAAGTGTAAGAGGCTATCTCTTTGTCAAAATCAAACTTGTGATAATCTTAGACTTGAAACTCATGAGGTTTATTCTATTTTGACTTTTATGTTTCAACTATATTTGTCAAAATACATCTTAGGTATACATTTTAGTTGTTTCCTGTGCTTATTTAATAAAAAAAAATATATAAATTATTAAAATTGGAACTTTGGTCATGATTCATCCACAGTTAATTAGGTTAAATTTCGCCATTTTCCTTTAATACTTACAGAAAGACTGAATTATTATATATTGAAAAATTTGTAATTGTAACAATTATCTGAAAAATTTTTGTCCATTCTATTCTTTTATTATCATTTAGGCGGGTGCGACTAAATATTGTTTATTTACACTTACAAAATGTCTACAACCGATCCTGTTACTGTTGATATATATATATATATATATATATATATATATATATATATATATAGAGAGAGAGAGAGAGAGAGAGAGAGAGAGAGAGAGAGAAAGTTTTGACTCAGAAAAAAGTACAGAGGGATTTCAAACGAATTATACGTATACATTATCATCTGAACAATTTAACCCTAAAAATGCTTTCGATCACTGAAATAAATTCCTGCCTACGCTCCTGTAAAGCAGTAAGAATTTTAGGGACTGATCATTAGGGTGCATCGAATTTCCACTTTTTTTGAAATCAGCTTACCCTTAGTGATATTTTTTTGCGAAATGGCCTCCATATAACGTGTAAAAAATTGCAAGTCGATTGATCAATATCTTTAGGTGCCACCAACGGCCAAAAGTTTTAAAATGTTGTTAAAAATTAAATGTTATTTTTAAAAATGTAAAATATCTAGTTTTATGAAATATGGTTATCCTATGTGGTTTTGTTTCTGTAAAAGGTCAATATTTTACGTGAAAAAAAAATCAGCTTGATGAGTCAAGTCATTCAGGTGCCACCTGTGGCTTAAAATATGGACAAATGTGTCCCTACTTTTTCATTTTTTAAAATTAAGTTGCATTGTTTGTGATTCATCTGGATCGTTAATTAGATAAGAAAGGTTTTGTTTTACATCTGCAGCTATTTGCTTATTTCCAAACGTTAATGATGGAAATAACCCAGAACTCACCATGAGGAGATGGCTGTAGTTCGAGTTCCGCCCACCCGTATATACTAATGTTGCATATGATAGTGCAAGTCATATTGTTACTCTTTTACCTCAAATTGTTTTTCTTTTCTTTTTTGTATTACATTCTGGTATGTTTTTTTTTTCTTGATTGTAGTGTTGATAGGACAAATCTATGTCGTGCTTCTTGCCCACATACAGTTGATGCCGCTGCTGTCCCCAACTTCACCATTCTTTCTACCGCGCTAGTTTGAAAGGGTAAGGATGTAATATATTCATTAGCCATTGGAGCCGTCTTTACATTTTCTCTTAGCTTCTGCACGCTGAAGTGTTTTGTCAGTGGTGGCTCCGTCAGCGTCATGTTGACCAATTAATCATATCAACATAGTTTGTCGCTTCTAAGTTGATTTCAGGGATGACGAATTCTCGCACCGGTACGCGATCACCAGATTGAGTCGTTTGTCTTGCTTTTAGGACTCGCCCCCAGCCGAGCTCTCGTACGTTAGCATCTTGGTCAGTCAACATTGATAGAAGTAGGTTCTCAGGATGACCGTACCACGCATTTCTACGGACACTGGATCAATTATTTTCCTGTATTTCGCTTCCATGTGGCGGGAAGTCGTGATGAGTTGCCACAAATGACGAGCTTCTGCACACGATGGATTACGGATCACAGCAAACCAGAGTGGCGCGTAGACCATCATGATGTACTGGACGATGGTTTTGAGTTCATTCGTGGGTTCTTTTGTTCCTACGCACAAACGTAAGACTCTATTTGCAGTAATTACCCATCTAGCTTGATGAATTTTACCAGGCTTCATGTGAGCTAACTCAATGGGCCATTCTCCTTAAGAAACCGCTTGGCAGATATTCAGCACATATTTTTGATCCGTGTTTAATGAATCCTCAGTGAAGTTGAGATCCCAGTCTACTGGAACGGGCTGAAAAATCTGGAGTGACAACTCTTCGCAGATTGGAAGTGCTGATCCTATTGGTCCTTTAAATGTATTTGGTCCAATAGATTTGCCGTCTATAAATTCAATCAAATGTCGAAATGGAAGCTCATTCGTGTGTATGATGATTAATTGGTGATATGATTAATTGGTCAACATGACGTTGACGGAGCCACCACTGACAAAACACTTCAGCGTGTAGAAGCTAAGAGAAAATGTAAAGACGGCTCCAATGGCTAATGAATATATTACATCCTTACCCTTTCAAACTAGCGCGGTAGAAAGAATGGTGAAGTTGGGGACAGCAGCGGCATCAACTGTATGTGGGCAAGAAGCACGACATAGATTTGTCCTATCAACACTACAATCAAGAAAAAACATACCAGAATGTAATACAAAAAAGAAAAGAAAAACAGTTTGAGGTAAAAGAGTAACAATATGACTTGCACTATCATATGCAACATTAGTATATACGGGTGGGCGGAACTCGAACTACAGCCATCTCCTCATGGTGAGTTCTGGGTTATTTCCATCATTAACGTTTGGAAATAAGCAAATAGCTGCAGATGTAAAACAAAACCTTTCTTATCTAATTAACGATCCAGATGAATCACAAACAATGCAACTTAATTTTAAAAAATGAAAAAGTAGGGACACATTTGTCCATATTTTAAGCCACAGGTGGCACCTGAATGACTTGACTCATCAAGCTGATTTTTTTTTTCACGTAAAATATTGACCTTTTACAGAAACAAAACCACATAGGATAACCATATTTCATAAAACTAAATATTTTACATTTTTTAAAATAACATTTAATTTTTAACAACATTTTAAAACTTTTGGCCGTTGGTGGCACCTAAAGATATTGACCAATCGACTTGCAATTTTTTACACGTTATATGGAGGCCATTTCGCAAAAAAATATCACTAAGGGTAAGCTGATTTCAAAAAAAGTGGAAATTCGATGCACCCTACTGATCATGGGGTAATGCCTCCCTGGAGCAACGACAGTTCCCCAGAAGTCATACCTCTGATAGGTCCGGATGTGACACCAGTATTTGTGTATTACCACTTCTCACTCTCAGTGTATTGAAACTTAAGTCAAAGGAACTGTACTGAAATCTTCACCGGTTCTCTCCTCTGAAACCGCATGCGAATGGGGCCAACCTTGATCATATACCACATCTGGAATATTACCGTTTATGTCAGAGATCCCGAAAAATATATATTCGACACAAATAAAAGATGTTTTCGATTTAATTTAATTTATTTATTTATTTATTTAGCCTGTCAACCTCCCACTCTGACCTCCATGCCAACCAAGGCTTAACTTGAACTTAAGCAACATCGACAGCGTCACTATTCATCTGAGACCACGAAAACTAATACCATAACGATTTCGATATTAATATTGTTCATATTGAGTACTTTTACATGCCACTTCCCCTCTTATTACGGATGGCTTCAGTGTCTCGCCCCCACAACTATGGAGCAATTTCAACAAACTTACGTATAGCTATAAACCACCATCTGTAAAATAAATGTGCGAGTGATCTTTTTCGGGGAGGAATTCATTAGCTACTTTTCCAATATCAATGTGGTGGCTTTTTTCGCTTTCCATGCTAACGATTGCCAAAGAGCTCAACTGCATTTGCACCACTTTCCTATGAATATAGATTTTAATGGCATTTACTTTACTGAGTGCTTGCTTAGGTGTTACTCTCGTCACAGGAAAAGTGAGATTCTGTTATAAATGAGTAGGGGTCTTAACAAATACGGAAAACTATTAGCAATGACACTACTCGAAATGAGTTTTCGCAATATAATGGAACAGTATTTTATTCGAATGTGAAGGAAATCATTGCATAAATTGACCCTTCCCTTCCTTAGAAATCTAAGCTACAATAGACCCTACGTATATAATAATTTTGAATTAGAAATACATGCATCGAGTTTCATATCCTTAACTTTAAGGTCTCCTGAGTTAAGTAAATGAATAACCTTCCTTCTAACGAAAGAGTAAAGCTTTGCGCTTTAATGGTATCGGGAGTGTAATTATTAATTTCAGCAACCCCGAAAACTATAGAATAGACACTCCTATCTTTCAATTAAGAATTATTAAATTTTCACCCCTCCCATTAAACCTCCATGCCGATAATGCTAAACTTTGATGTGAACGATATAGAAGGTTTCATAATTCATGTACTCAAAAGCTATGGATTTAACATTAATATCGTTTATTTTCGATTATTTTTTCATGTCCCTGTGTCTCCAGGGGCGCCCATTAAGGGGGTAAGAGGGGGCGCTTGCCCAATCTAGAGGAAATTATACTTTGCAAGATCGAAAACCAAATAAAATTGTTTGAATATTTACCCCAAAATTTGCAACTATTTTTGAAATGTCGCTTATACTTGCCCCCTTTGAAAACCACAATATGGGCGCCCTTGTGTGTCTCTCATGATTGAGCTAGAGATGATACGGGTTTCGATTCCCGGCAGGAGTCGTGTGGTTCGTGTTCCACGTTAAGTTGTAGATGCACACCTTGTATAGAGTCACAGCTGAAAGACACGCTGAACTCTATATCACCTCACCTCGAGAGATATTATATTTTTGCATAATTTCTAAACCACTTTTCTTTCTTTGAATCTTCTCCTTCCTCTTAGGACACGCATAGATTCAAACCGAAACTTTCTTCACGGTTGGGGGACACAAGGCTACTGTACCATATGCGTACAACCCTTATGAGACTACGGTAGTGAGTTGCACAGTTTGAGTAGCACGCACGAATAAACCACGCTTACATTTATTATATATAATAAATATAATCTCATATTAGGACTAACTTCGCACACCAAACTTTTAACAATGCGACTTTTTAAATTCTGTTCTTCTTCTTCTTCTTCTTCTTCTTCCTCTTTATTATTATTATTATTATTATTATTATTATTATTATTATTATTATTATTATTATTATTATTATTATTATTATTATTATTATTATTATTATTATTGTAAAAGCTATATGAAGCAATTATCTCGGCCAATTTCGTTAATACACACCATTCAGCAACCGGTAGTTGTAGAAATCAGATTTCTGCAGCAGCAATTGTTAGCTCAATCGGTAGAGCGCACACTCTTGGATTCAAGGGTTGCGAGTTCGAATCTTTTCTAAGTCAAAAGATTTTTTTCTGATACAATTCTTGAGATGGAAATGTTTCTCTCTTCACCTTTATCTCGTAATTCTGAATAGAGATGTTTGGATGTGAAAGAAAAAGTATACTAGGATATAAGAAAAGAAAGATAAATTACATGATACCTTCTGCAATTTTTAACTATATTTTCACGTATCTAGGACGTTTCTAAAAAGTTCAGACTTCTAGACCTCCTTTTCGCTCTCTTACGTGTCCTTTAACTAATTTCTACAATTACTTATTGAGTCACATATACATATATTACAGATGTCTTATCTCTTTCTCTTCTCTCTACATCTTGACTGGAGATGAATATTTTGATAATAGATTAGAGACACGATTTTACAAAATAATACGATCTGCGATATCAGTGATACATATTGTGGTGTTTAACTTAACATATAAAACAATAATTAGGAAAACTGAGAATACGAATCTTTTCGTGCACTGATGCTTCAAATCTGTGTCTTTACTCCCTATACCTATGTTAATTCCCTAGTCAAAATAAAAACTCTTCAAAATTAATCAAAAATTCTTATACAACCATCCCTTCCTTGGAGTACTGCGCGGTCACATACCCGTCGCTGCGATGTAAAGGCACTTCTGGCGACGAGGATGCCTAGGTATTGCAAGCGTAAGGCACTTGCACTAATTCCGCATGTACTTTGGGGAACATGAGAAACTAAAAACAGATAAATATTCTTTTTCAGGGGTAAGTCGCGCTTTAACCTGACTTCGCGAGTGTTGTGTTCAAATACAAAAACTGTAATGGCGACTTGTTTGAAATAAAGGCCTTTTCATTTTTAACAATAGGCATAGGTGTTTTTAACTGTCCTCGTTTACTTCTACGTCTGTGTGGTGTCGTTAATGGTTACAGTGTAATGCGTACAAAGCGTTCAGCAGGTTAAATAATTTGATAAAAAAGATGTTATTTTTCGGGGGAGATAGGAGGGGGAGATAGGAGACTGAGGACTGGGATCACATTTCCACACCAGCCGCTTCAAAATTCCTCTTTCTTAACAACAATCGGAGTAGACGAGTACTCAGAGCAATTGTGGAGCAAATAGGAACAAACGAGATATAGCCAACATCCACTCCCCTCTGCGATTATATAAGTCGGGAGGGTGGCTGAAATTACGTGCGTAATTTCTGTTTAAACGAGAACGCTAGGAGAGCAACCCAAGAAACTCAGAAGCAAATCGAAGTTAACGAAGTACAAAATATTCCACCATCCGCTCCCCTATGTTACTATATTTATTTGGGTGGGATGCTGAGAAAATTTTGTTCTAGTTTCCACTTTAAAGTTCCATTTCCTCGGGAATGGTAAGGGCGTAAAGATAGCTACTGCGTAGCAAACCAAGAACAAACGAATGCCGCTATCCGTTCCTCATTGAAATTATTTTCAATTCGTTTTCCTGGACCCCCAGTTTAATGTTCCATTTTCTCGGGAACGGCAGGGGAGCAAATTGAGAAATTGCGGAGCAAATGAAGTAGAAGCGAATGCCATCATCCGTTCCTCTCTACCATTGAGTGGTGGGCTAAAACCATGCTGTTCTGGAATTTCCAGTTTAAAATTCTACTTTCTCGCGAATGGTAGGGGAGCAAACGGACAAACTGCGGATCAAATGAGAGCAAAGGAAATGCAAACGAATGCGACCATCTGTTCCTCTCTGTGATTTTTTTTTTAATTCGAGGGGCTGGGATCACTTTTTTCTGGCCCCTCGAAGTTCCTCGGTTCCTTTTTTCTGGCCCCTCACAGTTTAAAGTTCCATTTTCTTGGGAACGCTAAGAATGCGAACTTAGGAACTGCGGAGCAAATGGGAGCAAATGAAGTACAAGCGAATGCCACAATCCGTTCCTATCTGCTATTGATTGGGGGCCTGGGACCATGTTCTGACCCCCACTTTAAATTTATATTTTCTCGGGAACGGTAAGGGAGCAAACGTAGAAACTGCGGAGCAAATGGGAGCAAACGAAGTACAATCGAATGCCTCTATCCGTTCCCCTCAGCGATTATTTTTAGTTTGGTGAGGGGCTGGAACGACGTTGTTCTGGTCCCCCAATTTAATGTTCCATTTTGTCGGGAACGTAAGGGGAGCAAACGGAGCTACTGCGCAGCAAATGAGAGCAAACGAAGTACTAAGGAATGCCACCATCTATACCCCTCAGCGATTATTTTTAGCTGGGTTGGGGGGGCTGGGACGACGTTGCTCTGCACTCCCCCCACTTTAAGGTTCCATTTTCTGGGGAACGGTAAGGGAGCAAACGGAGCTACTGCGGAGCAAATGGGAGCAAACGAAGTACAAACGAATGCGACAATCTGTTCCTCTCTGTGACTGTTTTTAATTCGAGGGTCTGTGACCACCTTTTTCTGGCCCCCCAGTTTAAATTTCTATTTTCTCGGGAACGGTAGAGGAGCAAACGTAGAAACTGCGCAGCAATTAGGAGCAAATGAAGTACAAACGAATGTCACCATCCGTTCCTCTGTGCTATTGGGTGGGGGGGGGGGCCGGGACCATGTTGTTCTGGCCCTCACTTTAAATTTCTATTTTTTCGGGAACGGTAGGGGAGCAAACGCAGAAACTGCGGAGCAAATGGGAGCAAACGAAGTACAAACGAATGCCACCACCTGTTCCCCTAAGCCAGCGTTTCCCAACCTTTTTCAACTTGCGGCACACTACGGGTGTAACTTGAATTCTAGCGGCACACTCATAGATATTATTATTATTATTTGCAAATATAAATTACCATCGTATTTTTTTTCTGTAATTACGATCTCCTTCTCACAGGGTTGAAAGCTCAATCACTGTTTTTCCCCTATGCTAATTCCTTATGCTTATTTTTTATTCTAATTTTAAAATAGAAAACAATTGCAATGAAATATAGGACTCAGATTTTTAAAAATACGCTTTCGTTTTCGAAAACTGTATCCAACCTTTCACTAAGAACGAATATCACTAAATAACGAGCGAACAAACAAATGTCTTGTACTTTTAACTTTGCTGCTTTAACCAAAACCGGTGCATATTATTAGCATCACACAGATTGTGATGCGTCGAAGTCAAAACACACCTGTTGAACAAAGTTTTGTTCTGTCATTCACGTGCGAATGAGTGTTCTACAAACGTTCACTTGACGCGTACCGTACAAGTGCTTCCATTTCTTGGTGTTAGTATGACTCTTAATTGAAGCGTAACATAGCAGCTAACCGTGGAAACGTGTACGAGCCGAAATACTGTCTGCTACACAGTAATAGATGTAGAATAATATATTACAATTACAGTAATTTTTTTCCATGGTAGAAATTCATAGTAACGTGAAATACAAAAAATACATTTTTTTTCTATGTCTTGCAATTTGGTTGCTATAGAATTAATAATTTTGTTTCGATTTCCTCGCGGCACACCAGCGGTCCATTCGCGGCACACCGGTTGGGAAACGCTGCCCTAAGTGATTATTTTTAGTTGGGTGGGGAGCTTGGACGACGTTGTTCTGGCCCCCACTTTAAGGCTCCATTTTCTCGGGAACGGTAAGGGAGCAAACGGAGCTACTGCGGAGCAAATGGTAGCAAGCGAAGTACAAACGATTGAAATTGTTTTCGAAGAATTGCGTGATGGTGGGGGGGGGGGAGTGGCAGGACTACGCACGCGAATTTTATTGCCTTAGGTACATATTAGGGAAATTTACAAATTAGGAAAACACTGTTTCATTCCGAACAAACGGGGTATGAACCATGATTCTACGATAAATAGTCTCGACGCAATAACTGCTTGACTGAAAGTCTAAAATTTACCTTAAAAAGTGGAAATCTCAAAAGGGATGTATAGGGTTTTCTCGTTCGAACGAATTGTTTGTACAGTTCTTAGAATAATGTTTAACGACAAAAACAGTTTTAGTGAAAAGTTAGTGGTGAGAACAATAACTGTTCTGAACAGTGGTTTAAGGTCTCGAAAAAAAAAAAACTCCTTTTTTTTTTACAAAAAAAGTAATATCTTTTCCATGCTTTTTTGGATTGGGCTTTTTTCTCTTAATATTTCATATTTAGTGAAGAAACAACAGCGTGTTCCAGCTTTCTTTTCCCATTATAACTTTAAAAAAATTACTGTATTCTGAAGAAAAATAAAAGGTAAGAGCCACCGCACTAAGCTTTGTTGCTCCAGTTTCTTAAACTAAATCATATTATGCTGCTACTATTAGTGAAACACTTTCTTCTGAAATATGAACAAAATTATGAAGCCTTTTCGGCTCTAATATTAAGTATTGAAGAGTGTGTGAAACAATAGTGTTTCTGGAACGGCGGTGATACTTTTTTCTTGTCTGCCAGTTTGACTTGAAGCAACCCAAACAACACATTTCAAGACCTTGATATCATGGTTAGGCAACCAACGTGGGACTTATGAGATGCTAGTTGTATCAAAAGAGCGAAAATTTCCTTTTATTTTCCAAAGGCAGATTTTTTTAAATGAAAATAAAGCACGTCTCAAAAACCTGGTTATTTTGCATCTCTAGTCCGATATATCAATACAAAGTGCAGTTCAATCTATGTACTGCAACATTTCAAGATTAATGTGGTATGAAAGTAAAATAAGAAAAGTGTGCGTGTAGGTATATTGTGAGAATCTGTTGATCACTTTAGAAAAAAAAATTGTGGTTGTGATATGTCTTTAGCCTATGAGTTCTGGAGAGTGAGAATGTGGCTTTAGTGCCGAACGTATACGGAACAATCAAGTCGTACTATTTAATGATTAATTAATAGTAAAGTGTACTTCATATACGTATCTCGACGCATTTCATATACGCAAATCAAATGAGGTCTACTAGTTTTACTAATATACGACCCTTGTGTTGAATGAATACATTGGGTGGGTGAAAAAGCTGCCTTTACTTCAAGTAAGTCTAATATTTTAATTTTTCAAATGTATAGCTGTTTTCGTAGATTACAATTATTTTCCCACACACACGAAAAAAATACATAACAGTAATACTGTAAAGATTAGTGGAAATTACGCGCTGTGATGGGGGAAAAGGGCTGTTGAGAGAGGGGCGCAACAAAAAAGAATTGTTGAAATGTTGTTACGCGGCTGCAAAGGACTGTCGTGTCAAGAGTTTAGTTTGTTTTCTAATTATCATAAATGCCTTCTTTATTATTAAATTTTATCCAATATTTTCTTTTCAACTGGTTTGCGAAACTCAGAGCTAGCTACTTGTTTTCTTTTTAATTCATGTTCATAGTCAGCACAACTAATCACTAAGGAAAACCAATATTTTCAATAAAATTCGTCTCGCGTCTTTCGTAGCTCTAAGTTTTTTTTTTTTTTTTTATGTTGAAGAGCGTTTTGTCATTTTCCGCTCGTTTTCCGTTTTTTCTAGTTTTACCTGTGTTTCTTTACACGAACATTGCATCTATAGGCACGTGCTTAGTGTGTTCGTTTACAAAAGCAGGCCTTTTTCTGCCATTATAGGGAGTGAGTGTGCCTTGCATCAGAAAAATATTAATTGACGTATGTAAGTGAATATATCTGTGATGAAGTCATAATTACTCAGTTTTTGCATCGTACATAGTTTCTTCATCCTCATGGAGACGCGGCAGAAGTCCTAAACGGCAGAAGTCCTAAAAGGCAGAAGTCCTAAACGACATTAGACCTAAATTCCACAAGTCCTAAAAATTATTTCGCGGCACAAGTCCTAAATGACAGAAGTCCTAAAAGGCAGAAGTCCTAAAAGGCACAAGTCATAAAAATCATATCGCGGCAGAAGTCCTAAAAATCATACCGAGGCAGAAGTCCTAAAAGGCAGAAGTCCTAAACGGCAGAAGTCCTAAACTACAGAAGTTCTAAACTGTAGAAGCCCTAAAAATCTCTTGTGGCGCTACCATCGCGTCCGTACGAAGAATACTGTCAATCTGTTAGTCAAAGTTTTAGATATACTGTTTCATATTACAGAGCCTTAGTTCTTACAAGTTATTTGTATAAATACATATTGTATCGTTTTGAAATAATAAATAAATAAATAAATGAAGCCTATTGTCCTTTCTTACTCTTTCCATGATATATTTCTATGTTGACAAAATTTTAACTTTCTACCAAATGGGATTCCCAGATCTTTCATAATGTCTGTTTTTCTCTATTACCAAACCATTGACTTCATATTAGTAACATAATATTGTGTTTTAGTTATGTACGTCATAAATTTAGCTTTCCTTGTGTTGTTTTAAAGTAAATTATTTTTACACATATATTTCTTGTACAGAAGTCTTTCTGTAGCAAATAATTGTCATACTCGTAATTAACTACTCCTGGGATACGGCTGTTTCGGTGTAGGACGTTTTGGTGCAGGGCGTTTCGGTGTACGGATTGCTCGGTGTAAGGACGTTTAGGTGTGAGGCTGGTTCGGTGTAAAAGTTCTAATGTTTACACCGAAACGTCCACTCTTCAAAATGAAAATTATTCGTTAGGGAGAAATAAATTCACGAAGTAGAATATATAAATTAATAAATAAAATAAAAATTAAATGTTTCTGTAATTGGCAAGGGTTACTTATTTATAGTGAGTCCCCTCGCTTCACTCTATGTCAGAACTTCTTATATCCTCAAATGTTATAATTATTAATTGATTGGGAAAACGTTTTACGGTAATGATATATAGTAAAAAAGTGTGTGATGCATAAACATTGTGTACACCACACACACCTTATTACGGCAATAACTGTGCAAAAATCGCAAAATGCAGCACAATCTATATATATAAAAGAGAACGTACAAATCCTTTGTTCCCTCATCACGCTAATACGGCTGAACCAATTTCTTTCATTTTTGGGGGGTTATTAGGATTTGGACCCTAGATTGTTTTTATCATATCACTTTAATTTTTAATTACCAGTGTCTTGAGATAATTGACCATTCAAGTGTCCATAACGTACAAATCCTTTGTTAGTTCATCATAGGTAAAAATAAACGTATTTATATGCAACCCGCATGACCGTGTCACTCGGCGGGTTAACATACATGACAGGCGATATAATGTTAACATTTACTGCAAGCATATTTCACGGGTATTAAACACATGAGATATGGAGTTGTGCATTTAAATTTTCATTTCAACCCAGCGAAGCGGGTAATATATGCTAGTCTTTGAAAGAAAATTTTCAGACACAGGTGTTTTTTCTTCCAATAACCGCTTTTATATCATGCATACCCAATAAGATTAGCAAATCTAGGAAAAGAAAATTGATTATGAATCAGTGATGAGATCTTAATTATATTATTACGGAGATGTAAATTCATGTTATAGTTGTAGAGAAGGACAGTGTCAGAAAAATGTCTCAAGAAAATTTTTAACGGCCTAAAGAACACAACAAGAGGCTGAATCCTACCAGTTGCTCCTGCAGAAATTGTTTCTATTATGAGTTACTCTTTTGTTCATAAAATAGGTCAAAGTTGAATTGTGACCACTCCACGAAACTAATAACAAAATGGACTTTGCATTAGACGCTTGAAGAAAAATCTCTTGGAACCATGATCTCACAAGACTTGATGTTAATTTTTCCGGATTTGATGCTTTTACAAGGATATCTTCAAATTTAAAGAGGTTGAGTTGGACTATAAGACCAAATGTTCCATTGTTTTCCTACAAAACAATTAAAAGTGGTGATAACAAAACACTATTTGCAGAAATTAAAGGCTGTATGATGTAGCTACGAGTCATAGAATTTACTGACTGTACCACACTTTCTACTGTTTGTGTCCCTGTAAACACTAGAGTACGTCCCGTCTGAATTTAAAAATTAAAAGTATTGATCAGAGTTATAAATATTTAATTTTCCAATATGTGTTGCTTCACATTCGCGACAAATTGGCATTGGCTTCTAACTTTTTGGCTATAGATTTAATCAAACCTCCTGTTAAAATAAGTACAAAAAGGGGTTTCAAATCAGTCTGCACCTTCTCTCAGTAGCCCCTGCCAAACATTTCAAACCAGAAGACTATTTGTAATTTTAATCATCATATTGGATCCGCCAATTTGAATTTTGTAATTTCAACGTCAGGCTCTGAATCACCTGTCCTAAAACTTCCTTGACAGTAAGCTGGTCGTATCGTTTAATCTTCTATTTTAATGATTGCTTTCTGTTTATGCTTGGAACCTCTAACGTTCAAAGAGTGGTTTCTACCCTTAAACCCGCACCATTGCCAGAAATAAAATTAAAAAAAAAAGTGACGATTATTTTTTTGATATTCTACAAGTATGCAAAGTTTCATTCAAATCAGTAAATTACACTTTCGCAAGTCTCCTTGTTAGTGCTGTTTAAATGGAAAAAATAAGTTAATTGGTGGATATGAAGTCAGAACAAAGAAAAAATACGCCGATGTTACGAAGAGACTGAACAACGTTTGTGAAAATTACAAATCTGACGATGTGATTACAGTCTTAAAAGGAATTGTGTACAATTTTAGATTCTTAGTTGAGTGATTCTATGTAATTATATTTTTTTTCAACAAAATTCCTTTGAGTTGAGATGAGTTGATTCTGAGTTTAACGTCCCGTTCAGCAGCGAGGCTATGTG
The DNA here is from genome assembly GCF_964235325.1 of Thermobia domestica. Classification (NCBI taxonomy): domain Eukaryota; kingdom Metazoa; phylum Arthropoda; class Insecta; order Zygentoma; family Lepismatidae; genus Thermobia; species Thermobia domestica. The sequence goes on along the minus strand of NC_137462.1, from coordinate 116,190,090 downwards.
AGACGTCCACATACTGATTAACGTGGAATCCGAACCACATGAGCTCTCACCGGAAATCGAACCCGGGTCTCCCACGCCAAAAATTCCTTTGAGGTATTATTCAGTTTGTATATATTATTACTGTGTCTCAGGAACTTTGTACATTATATTTATTTCAATTTAGAAATAATGCTGAATATTTTGCAGTAAATTTGATTATTATTCTATAAAACTCGCCTATGGACATCTCTGAATAGAAATTATTGTTGCGAATGGATTGGTGTTGTATTATCATCCTGTCTCAATAACAATGAGACTCAATAACAATGTTAATCAGTTTACACTATTCCAGAGTGGCTACACTATGACACTTCATGCCTGTTCATTACAAGCATATGATTAATGCAATCAAATATTAGGCTATACACCGAAACGTCCTTTACAGCAAGCGTCCTTACACCGAACCGTCCTTACACCGTAGCGTCCGTACACCGAAACGTCCTACACCGAAACATCCTACAGCGAAACATCCTACACCGAAACATCCTAAACCCTTACTCGTTATCATTATTAATAATAATTTTAGTGTTACTAACATAGTTGTTACCGTTGGAATTAAATACGTTCATATTGGTATTGTGGCAACTACTTAGTACTGAAATGCTTTATCGAATATTTAAGTCTGTAGTTTGTAGCAGGGTGGCCATAGAAGTTAATGGCTTATAGCCCATAGTGCGTCACTGAAATTTTAGAGGATCTTTGAAAAGCAACTTAATTGAAATTAATGAGAAATATATATTTAAAATGCATTTATTTAATACAAGAACATTACGTTTAATCAATTCCGCAACCATGGTTGAGGGAGGGATGTATTAAAGTACGAACCATTGAAATAGTGCAGAAGCAATAGCTGAGTTTTTTATAAACATATATATAAATGAAAGTATACTAGAATGTAACTAACTAGACTAGAAATGAAAGAATGTAACTATATATATATATATATATATATATATATATATATATATATATATATATATATATATATATATATATATATATATATATATATATATATATATATATATATATATATATATATAAATGAAAGTAACTATATTTGTAACTTAACAACAGTTGAACCACCAGACTGATCTCGACAAAAACTTTCAACATAGATGAGGTTCGGGCCTGAGATGGCTTTATCATTTCACTTTGAAGGTGCAACTTGGAGGAAGGAAGTGCGGATATATATTTAAAATTATCGATCTTATTGTCGAACCCATAGTTTTCGGGGTTGCTGAGATGAACACTGACATCTCCGATGAAGCTTAAATTCTAATTGAGCACTGCAACTTGGGGGAAGGAGAGGAAGATGTATAAAATGATCGAAAATGACCGCTATAAGTGTGGAATCCATAGTTTTTGCGGTCGCTGAGATGAACAGTTACACTTTCGATGCCGTTTAAATTCAAATTTACTCCCGCAAATTGAGGGAGGTACATAAAAATGATGCAAAATAATTGATATTAGTGTGAATCCATAGTTTTTGGGGTCGCTGAGGTGAACAGTTACACTTTCGATGTCGTTTAAATTCAAATTTACTCCCGCAAATTGAGGGAGGTATATAAAAATGATGAAAAATAATCCATATTAGTGTGAATCCATAGTTTTCGAGGTCGCTGAGATGAACAGTGACACTTTCGATGCTGTTTAAAAAAATTAAATTTGTCCCCGCAAATTGAGGGAAGGGGAGGTATATTAAAATGTTGGAAAATAATCGATATTAGTGTGAGTCCATAGTTTTCAGGCCAACTGAGATGAACAGTAACATTTCCGATGCAGTTTAAATCCAAATTCAACGCCGAAACTTTAGGGAGGGGGAAGGGGGTGATATATAAAAAAAATGATCGAAAATGACTGATATTAGTGTTGAATCTATAGTTTTTGGGGTTGCTGAGATGAGCAGTGACGCTTCTAATGCCGTTTAAACCCAAATTAAGCGCCGTGACCTGGGGACAGAGGAGAGGGGTATATATATATATATATATATATATATATATATATATATATATATATATATATATATATATATATATATATGTGTGTGTGTGTGTGTGTGTATGTGTGTGTGTGTGTGACCGATATTATAATCGAATACATCGTTTTTGGGGTTGCTTTGATGAACAGTAACACTTCCGATGCCGTTTACATCCAAATTCATCTCCGCAACTTGGAGGCGGAGAGATATATAAAAATGATCGAAAATGACCGATATTAGTGTCGAATCCATAGTTTTTAGAGTCGGTGAAATGAACAGTAACACTTCCGATGCACTTTAAATCCAAATGCATCCCCGTAACTTGGAGGCGAATATATATATGATCCAAAATGATCGATACTAGTGTTGAATTTATGGTTTTTGGGGTCCTGAGATGAACAGTGACACTTCCGATGACATTTAAATCCAAATTCAGCACCGCAACTTGTGGGGGGAGAAGATGTGGGTATATAAAAATGGTCGAAAATTGTCGATATCAGAGTCGAATCCATACTTTTCTGGGTGGCTGAGATGAACAGTGACACTTTCGATGCCGTTTAAATCCAAATTCAGCCCCCTTTATTATTCCCTAAGGGAGAGGATGACATGTAATAGTAAGTGAAAATGACTGATACTAGTGTCAAACTCATAGTTTTGGGGTCCCAAAGTTCACTGGTGACAGTTTTGATGCTCCTTATACCGAAAATGAAACTATTCTCCCCGTATGAAGAACGGGTATTCTGCTAGTCTTTAAGAATAACGAACGGAAGTTTCACATGTTAAATGCTTTAACATATTTGTCGCTGCTCAAATTTACGCACTTATGCGGTGTATGTGTGTATATGTAAAGAAAATCCTTTCTCTTTTTGAGTTCTTCGAAAAGTATACAAATAATAAAGAGGTATTTTTTATCAGAAAACTAAAAAGTAAAATTAAAAGATGTTGCTTTAACTATTTTTCCTGCTAGCGAAATACGTTGTATGTATAGATGCTGCAGACACGTTACAGCAAATAAGATTAGCATCAGGCGAATAAATAGTTTTTAAATTACATTATCCGGGTTTTGCCAATATTTCCGAACAAAAGATTTTTTTCTAATGGGTTCAAAATTTACAAAAATTTACACAGCACAAGGAAGATACGTGTATCCATAAAATAGATATTTGATTTTAACATACTGGTATTAACTAAAATGGTTCTGGCCCTGTTATTTTAACACTTCCCTGCCATGAAACGATAACTTTATAAGATTACTTAAGATAATTTAAATGCGTCTATATTATTTAATCTAACTTCGATTATATTTCAGAATTTTTTGTAGCCATAACTCCATTCTATCACGGTGCTAACTTTAAGGGAATGGTTTAAATATATTTATTGCCATTAAATTTCCCTATTCTAATACAAGAAACATAACTACTCAATGATCTTAACTGTAAAGCAGTAAATATAAAATAGTGTAGTTTTCATTTTAAAAGCATAATGTGTGAAATATTCGAATATTTCAATTTTTCCCAATCTTTTCGTTTTTTTCAGGTTCGGGAAAAACGGTAAAAAACTTTTTTTAACCCAAAATTTCCTTTTTGTTTTTTCTAGATCTTTGCAACACTAGTCGCACGTATTGTGAACATTCATCAGACACGAAGATATGATTCATCACTGAAACTCCTATTCTCCAATCATCAGCAGTCCAATGTTCTTTGCCACGTGCCCATTCGAGGCGCTTCTTTGTAATGATTGGAGTAATTTTTGCTTTCTTTCTTGGCCTGAGTGCTTTTATTCCCTTAACACAAAGAACCCTTCGAACATTTTCAGGCGAAATGTCTACACCATACTCAGCCATTTTAATGTTTAAGTCTCTATAAGTTGCGTTTCTGTTTCTCAGAGCCAATCTTTTTTAGTTTTTTGATACCTCTTAGCAATAGCTTTGGATCTCACCCACTGTTCCAAAGCCTATTTTGCTTTGGAACAAAATATATATTATTTTAAACTCTGTTAAACTAACTTTTGTGACACACAGTTTGACCCTGGTTCAGCAGATAGGCAGTAGTGACCAACAGATTCCCTTTTGTTGTATGTATATTTTATGTAAACAAACAATCATCATCATTATATATTTTTCTTTTATTCCATTTTGCAATTGTTAAATAAGATTAACAAAATTTTGTAAGAAGTAATAGCGTTATATTAACAAAGGTTCACCAAGTAGTTTATAAAATAATTTCGTCCTTATTTGTAATGGAATTGCAGGGGCTTATCGCCCATCCTTGTTAGGAAGAAGAAGCATATACAGTTTATTGCATTGCAGATAGCATACCCTACAGGGAAATTAAATTATAGGTCACACTCTATCACTGTACTACCACACCAAACTAGTAATATTCCAAGACAAGAACCATTGTCTTGTTCTACAAATAACACTAGACTAGCAAGTGATAACACAATACGTGTACAGAAACCAATACATAGTCATTTAGGGAGTAGCCAGCAAGTTACTCTAGAGGGCCTTGATTTTTACAAACTAAAAACAAATCCAAAGTTTCTTTCAAGATTATGAAAGAATTAATAACGCATAGATACATACGTATTTCAGAAGTGCATATTATTATTATTATTATTATTATTATTATTATTATTATTATTAGTAGTAGTAGTAGTAGTAGTAGTAGTAGTAGTAGTAGTATAGTAATAGTAGTAGTAATGGTGGTAGTAGTAGTAGTATATTTCATATATGCTACATTTCTGAGACTTGAGTCTTGAGAGTACGTGAAGTTAAAATCAAAGGTTATGTTACGGACGGCAAATGATGGCTTAACACCAAAAACACATTCCTGGCCGGGGCCGGGGGTTAGTCTGTTTTATGTTTACTAAACGTGTTTAATAATTACAGCAAATGAAGGACGTTTATAATAGAATGTGAAAGAATACAGTTTTAAAAGAAATAAACTACATGTTAAAATGTTAACACGTTAAAATGTCAACATGTTAAAATAATTAAAAGAACCTAATTAATTAGCCACTTTGTACTCTCGTTTGCTTAACTGGATGAACCGAGGCCTAAAGGAAAAGAGTTTTCTGCCCAAATCTTATAAGCAGTGGGATATTTTAATATTATAGAAATTGACCCTCCTTCCCCTTAGAAGTGTAATTTTCAAGATGCTGAAACATATAGTATTTTATTACTTTTAGTTAAAAGTTCAAATACCGAGTTTCACGCATCTAGCTTAAACAAATCCTTCCTTAATTTATTTACATATTTTCTGAGTAAGTAATGGGGAATTCGAACAAAAAAAGTGCTCCCTTTGCTCTTTCTTTTTATGTGTTCAATTTTCAGTTTTTTTTAAACAGGAAAGTTTATATGCCAAGTTTCACTTTACTAGCTTCAGAAACTTGCGAGATGCACTACCCTTTAAAAAAATCTTGCCCCACCCTTTTTACGATACTTATTTCCAAAAATTCTTTCTTATGTCCTGCTCTCATAAAAAAATTATATTTTATAATTAAAATTTAACGACTCTACTTGTAGCAGTATGCCCAAAAAATTACTCATCTTTACTCTTTTATATAAGAGTACAGAAGATAAATACAATCAAACAAATGGATTTCCATGAACAGTTTCCGATTTCTTATGACTACCTGATTCGTACATTTCCCACAAGCTGATTTTAAATTTACGCTCTGTCAAGATCCAGGTTTCAAAAAGGAACTAACTGGAAATATAATAATATTATGTATTTGTGTACATGTGTAATATGTATAAATTTATTGTCTTATTGAAGCTTTCGTAATCTGGAAATAAACTTTTGATTTGCTTTTAATATATAAAAATCATGCTCCCCTAGAAAAAATTGCAGGTTACACCCCTAAATGACTATGTAGTAATTTCTGCAAAAATGGCACAGGACCTAAAATTTAGGTCTAGTGCCTATATTTTTAGGACTTATGCCGTTTAAGACTTATGAATGTTACCCACTGTATTGCATTATAAATGTTCTTTGCTCAATTTTAAATTTACTGCGTTCTTTATGTATACAGTTGGCATTTAATGTTCACTCGTGAAATGTCTAGTGAGCTTTTGTCCTAATTAAGTAAACTTCGGTGGATTTTTGTCCTACTCTTAATAAAATACGCTCCGCACAGTATATATTGCAATTCTGAATGTTTGCTTGGTTTCAGAAGTCTGGTAAAATATGCTTTTTAAACATTTTTTTATTATTTATTTATTTATTTTTGTTTTAGAAATTTGTCTTGGGATTCTCGTATCTCCATTCGAAAGAAACGAATTTCTTAACTAATTATGTAATTAATTCTTAGAATGAAATAGGTTGTATTATGTAATTCGTGTATAAGTGCAGAACAGATAGTGATAATAATAATCTTAGTAGTACAAATATAGCTGTTACTGTTGGAATTAGATACGTTCGTAACATTATTGCCAACTAGTTGCTGCATCGTCCCAAGTTCGTGTGATGGTGGCGAATTTCAGAACTAAAGCAAGTGAATGAAAAAGGCACAAGTCCTAAATGGCAGAAGTCCTAAAAGGCACAAGTCCTAAAAGGCACAAGTCCTAAAAATCATATCGCGGCAGAAGTCCTAAAAATCATACCGAGGCAGAAGTCCTACACTGCAGAAGTCCTAAAATTTAGGTCTAGTGCCCATATTTTTAGGACTTCTGCCTTTTAGGACTTCTGGATGTCACCCATCCTCATTAATCTCTTCACCCCCGCTTCCTGAATTCCAGTTCGAGTATTCTTTCTTGAGCAAGGCCCATTTAATGGGGGACTGATGTCTCATGTAGGCCTCTTAACTATAACATCAGCAATAAAGAAAATAGGGTTTAATTTGCACTAATTGTAGAACATTACGTTAATTATTAGCTAAATAATAATAATAATAATAATAATAATAATAATACGGAGCGAGCTTAGGCTAGGATTCTTGCTTTGCAATTAGGTAATACCGGGTCCGAATTCGGAGACCAGCCATCCTGACTGAGGATTTTCCAGGGTTGATCCTTAGTTATACTCGGCAAATGCTAGGTTAATGCCTTAATCTAAAAGCTCTGGAGACCTTCCTTCCATTCCTTTTCCAATGTTGTTTCCATCTGTTGATTACTACAGTGTAAAGTGGCCTCTGAGGATGTATCTGGTAGCTTATAGTAAATAAACAATAACGATATAATATATCTTCACGAAACGTGTGGGTTAATTTAACTACAGCCTTACAGTCCCAACAGATATCTTAAGTTTTAACATCAATTTCCTGACTTTTAAATACTATTTTCATATTAGCTTTCAATTGTCTCATGTATGTTCCCACCGAGAATTGAACCTGAGATCACATGAACAAATGCGAATATGTTAAATATTTTTGAACACTTTAATATACAAAATACCAAACACTTCAATGATACGGTGCATGAATATGTTTTGGTTATGTATGATTAAAGAAACCTAGAGGGTGAAGAAAAAATAACAAAAATATATTTTTATTTACTTCTTCAACAAACCCAGACCTCAGAAGGGCAAGTCATAAGTTAGCTGATAAAGTCATACAACGAACACTTTTATTAATACTAATAATACTACACAACCATTTCGCTCTCCTGAAATTCTCGTGTGTATGTTTAAAAATCTACTGTTGTGCCACGCCAACCAGTCTATATTTTTTGTTGTATCTTCGAAGTGAAAGATATTCATTATTGCATTTGTTGATGGTTGGACTCTAGTGAGTCAGAAACTACAATTAATAAAGAGTTTGTTTTGTCTAGTATTCCTGCGATTAGAAGGGCCTTATCTAAAGAGATATTCCATTTGTATATGAGAAAATAGTAAAATTTATTTTCTAAGAATAAAATAAATATTTTCAATGTGAATATTACATTAAGTTTTGAAGAGGAGCTAAACAGGAGAATTTGTTACTATTTACATCAGTTTTCAGACAGTTCACTATACTCTGAAATGGGAAGAAGTCAAACTTGGAAACATTTTACTAAAGAGACTTCGACAGAAAGTGTAACATGTAAATATTGCAAGGTTAAAATAAAATAAAGAACAAAGATAGCACAAACGTGTTATGGAAACATTTAAATGCACAGCAACCTACTATATTAGTGAATCCGAAAAGAAGTTTTGATGAATTTTAGATATTTAATTTTATCATCACAATTTCAGATGTAGGTTTGGATACGAATCAAGATCCGGATCCGAAAATTTTTGGCCATCCCTAATGACTGGTCCCTTTTTCTGAGGAGTAGAATCATCAGACACCGATGTGGACCTGTTGTTTTGGAGTCCAGCAGTTTTATCTGAGCTCTCAACTGGTTCTGTTGAGAATAGAATATTCGTTGCTTCTATTGGTGTAAACAGCTGGTCAAAGACATTGGGATCAATGAGTCACAGACCTGGTTTCCGGTATCCACTCTCTGCATTATGAGCCGTTGCAGTTTTTCCATGAGCTGAACAAAAAAGAGAGCTTATCTGCTACTGAAAACAGTTCAACCTGTATGGCATTTCATCCATGTTGACACTGTTTGATTATAGTAGATCTTCAATGGGCCAAGAAATCAGTGGCGGCCGGTGGATTGTGGTTTCGGGTGTTGCAGTACGAACGATCGGAGCCAGAAGATATAAAGTGGACTCATTGACTAAATCAGCGTAACTTTAGATGCAAATGCTATGTAACATGTGAAATTAAATAAAATTCTGTTTTTAAAAAATAAAAAATGCAGAACATTTTATCCGATTAATCACTTTATTTAATTAGTAAGTTCATTCTCCTCTCTTTAATTGGAGCAAATCTGTCTAATACATGTTGAACTCTGGCATTCTTATTGTCAGGTATTTTTCTATGGAAAGCATAACCAGTGGTGATAACCTTTCTTGGGGCATTCAATTCCTTGAAAGTGTCAATTCTTTTTGATGTGGAAAAATACTTTTCGTCTTTTGTTGACGCCATAGGTACAGTTAATATTAATTTCAGAAGCTTTGCAGATTCACTAAATATTGCGAACGATTCATTCTTGCAAACTCAGTCCCTGATAGTGATCCGAATTCCTCTTCAGCGTTGACTGAAGAGAGTTCGTAGCAGTGATTAGTGTTATAAAAAATGAACATTGAACACACTTTATTCACATTTTATCTAGGAAAATTTAAAATAAATTGAGAAAATGTATCTAGTGCAAACAACATTACTGCCATAAGATATCCTGTAAATTTAAACTGGATTTTTTTTTCGAACACTCCTCTGAATTGCCCTTTGCTTGTTTTGTCTAAGCCTTAATTGCAAGTTTTCCTCAGCTGAAAGTTGATCAATGTTTTTTGTAAGTTATTTACAGAAGTCATGGTATTCAATTCATTCAGAATTTGTAGGTTATTTATAGAATTAAAGCACATACAATAAAATTAAATCTAATAATTAAAAACCAAAACAGCTGATACAAAAGAGGTACTGGTATATGAATTCCGAATGTCACATATTCATACATCAACACACACACATGCGCGTAAAAGAAAAAAAAAAACTACATTCCAAGTCATCCGTCTTGGTTGTTATGCAATGCACGATGAACACAATATACTTCCATATGAGGCGAAACAACGCTTATCAATGATATAATAATAATGTCGTATGTTCTGGAAAGGAAACCTCGAAACCCGCCAGATGTAGGATCAGCATGTAACAGATGCCAAAAATCAAAGAACATCAAAACAAACAGCATTGTCAGTTCTACACCCAGAAATGTTTGTCGTGAGGTGTCCAGAGTATTTGAGGGGGTCCAATACGCCTATGCAATATCCAACCTGTCTTATTCTGCACCCGAAATAACGATAAGTAATTAATTAGTGTCCCTATATTTTTAGGAAAAATGATAGAACGATTATTTTTATGAGAAAAGAAAGAGTACATGATGAAGCGTAAAATAAAATATTTAGCCTACATCAATCGTTTCTCTGTTAAACAAGTATAGTTCGTTAGGAAAGTCTACAAATGTTAGTCAAGTTTGGAAATTTTGGGGAGGTCCGGACACGGTGGACGCCCCTGAGCATTGCTAACTAGTCCCAAATTCAATGTGGCGTTTCCCATCATACGTTTTATGTGGAAATTATCAAGAGTATAAAATATACTTATTTTATAAAAGAAATATGTATTTACTAAAATACTATCCACAGAGAGGGGGGATTCTACATACTGACTTATTAATATTTGATTCACAAATTACTGTAGAAGAAGCCTTCATTATCAATATAAGCTAAGAATTAACTTGTAAATGCGGGTCTACTTTCATTTTCTTCCTGCTCTACTAGATATTTTCTTTCTTATTTTGTAATTTTGCAATCACATTTTTAAATTTTCATTACATTGATTTTCTTCAGTATGGTCCTGTAATTTTAAAGTATGAATGCATAAAAACAAATTCCATCCAGCGCATTTTACAGTCCGTGTTGAAAATTATTTGATTAGTACCAGTCATTATGAGTCAAATAATATTTGGGTTACAAATAGTTCAAATTCACTACTTTTGGAACACAGACACGCTGCTTTTTGAACTTCGGCTCTGGCAAGACTGACTCAATGATTTAAATCAATACAATTTGAGGACCTCCAATTCGGTCTAGCGACTAGCACGCTTGACTTCGGTTCGTGTGGTCCCGAGTTCGATTTCCTTTGGGGCTACATTTGGACGACCGAAGTCGTTCGGATTCCACTATAATCACTAGCTCCACGTCTCATTTAGCCGCCATGGCATAATCGTGGGACGTTAAATTAAAACAAACCAAACCAAAAATCAACACAATGTGTATTAGTAACTGTAAATCCTTGAATAATTGCATATTGCTATATGGTATGGATCGAGTTTGAGGTGTTCGGTGATCAAACTAAAACCAATGAAATGTAATTAGGGTGTAATTACAACATTTAATGAACCACGGTTTTAATCTAAAGTGTACACCAGGCCTAAAGAAAGGGGGAACAACTAGTTACTGAAAAGTTTTCAGTTATATTTAATTTCAATTACAATTTGCATTTACATGTATTGCTGAAATGAAAACTTTGACATTGACATTATAAGTAGCCCAAAGACTATGAAACACCGTCGTCTTTTGCATTTCTTAGCATAATGTATTGTAAATAATAACCATCGAACAGATTGTGATCGTTTACATGTATTACTTTGTGATCACAGTATATATCAGATAAAAGAGATTATATTTAAGATTATGTAATGTATAGGTTCTAATAAATATAGATACATAGTTGTATATCTTATAATCTTACATTTTTTTTTGTCCATAAGATACAGATTTTTTTACATAGTCTATGGTTCGATTGCGGTGAGGACACTCAATAGAAAAAGTATAAAAAATATTCTCAGATCAAGCATCCTGAGTGAGTTTTTATGGGGTTATCCTCTCACAGCAGCCAAATGTCGGAACGGTACGTAACAATGATTCAAGACCACAAGCTTCCTTTTCAATTCCTTTCTTGCTCCCCAATTTCCTAAATAGTGTTAGCTGAGGGCTGTCTTCCCTCATACGCGATGGGCTAATATGTCCATGGATCTCGAAAATTCTGAAATCTAATTCCTAATCCTACTTCTACAGATTGTCTGCAAGGAAAGGTGAGTAATATTTTTTTGATAAGATTGAATTCTATTGTTTGTTTTTCCGTTCATTGGTGATGAACTTTATTTGGTCTGCTCACTTCTATATGTTGCCTAACTCATCTTAATCTTTTGAAATCTTTCAGTTTAATTTAGGCTAGGGAGATGATTGAAGCAAGTGTATGATACTGGAAGAATGGAATGATATTATGTGAGGAAAGCGGAGCACTCATGGAAAACCCACAAACACGATGCTGTTCATCACAAATTTACTTGACTGAGGATCGAAGCAAGGATCCCACACAGCAAAGGTAAGCACTCTACCACTGAACTACCTTGTTTCCAACTCATCTTAATATTAAGTCATATTAATAAACTTGATGAGTTAAAAATTTTGTTATCTTCAAACAAGAATACAGACAGTTTTGGGACCTATGATTTCAGAGGCGGATCTAGAAGGTAAAAACTGCGGAGCCAACCAGAATCTAGACTATGATAGGTATATCACGAGTTTCCTATATATTTAAAAATATATACAAATAACAGCTTCAATAATTTTTGTCACTCAGAAAACTGGGGGCCTTAGGCCCCCCGCCTAGATTCGCCACTGTATGATTTTATTGTGTATAAATATTTATACATTAGAATGTACACTGCAATAACTTTGATCTTACAAGATAAATGCGAGTAAATCAATTTTCTAAGTACTTTCTGCTGTTAGTTGCCTTAACCACAGCATTGGAGGATGAAATGCTGAATAAATGCTACAATTTAGACATCATCTGACCATTTTATTCTTGCAGGCAGTGGTGCAATTCAGCCGGTTCACATTAGAGCGCTAGAATTAATGTTAAAATATTTCCAGTATGCAGAACGATTAAATTGTACTTGATATTCGAATAATTTTAACAGTACTAGTCTGAATTCAATCAGTACGTGTCTTAAAAAATATTACCACGCAATATCATTAACAATATATTGCTGGGTAATGCGTAAGACACGCACTCGTTGCATTCAAATTAGTGCTGTTAAATTATTCGAGTATTTCTTCTTTCTTCGAATATTCGTTCTGAAAAACTATTCGAACAAGAATAGAACTCCTTCATGGCTAGGCGGTTAGCGTACGCGCCTTAGGTATGGGAAATTGAATTCGATTCCCGGAAGGGGAGCTCATTTGGTTCGAATTAACTTCTAGTGAACCACTGTTCCAGGAAAGAGAGGAAAATTATTTTCAAGTATGGCTCATATTTTGTTATGTTCATCATTTTATACCACCCATTGTGTCACTGCGGTAGCAATAGTTTTCCATATTATTATCACAGCGTGACACAAGGTAGAACTGCAAAAAATGGTATCACTATAATTAAACAAAACGTAATTTAGAATGATACGACTGCAAAGGGATTTATGATCTAGCCCTAAATTCCACTACAAAACTAAATCAATTTATGAAAACAAGGAAGAATAAATACTAATTACACGGAAACTGTCATAATCAAAGCAGACACGAATTATGTGACATCAAATTGAGGCACGTAGATATCAAACGAAAGTGGTATAAATTAGATTTGAAGAGTTAATATTCGAAACAATTTCTGAGATCAGAGAAGGAAGAAAAATCAATACTTTGAATTCGACCACTTTGACACGGCTTCATTCTTCACAATTGAGTATGTGTGAGGCAGCGTAACGCACCACAAAATATGAATGCTAGGCCCATTCAGATATCCGTCTGGTGGATATAAGGAAGAATCTAGGAAAACCTCATATAGGGTAGATGTCCTGAAAAAAAGCTTTTAACATTTTTCGTTCGAATGACTTATCGGGAATCGAACCCTGGATCCCCAAGGTTGAGCCTACAGCTTATTGTGAAATTTATGCCCTCACTCCATCGTGATCAAACAATTTTTTTTTTTTTTTTACGCCAGAGGCACATGCGTTATTTGCTTAGCTCTATACGTCACTAATATTAGTATACGTATTACTTGTAAATAACTAGACACTTGAACAAAATTACTTGCAGTACTTTGTCATCATAAGAGCAACAATAAAAGAGACAGATAATGAAGCGAAGTGAAAAAATATGAAACGTGTCGTTCTCGTAATAATAATGCTGACTTACAAAGATAACGTACATTGAAAGAAAAAAAATTACACATGAATGTAGATAAGATGTAAAGTCATCTGAGCCTCATAGACTTGATAACCCAATCGATATTTGATAAATGGTATAAATTATGTACTTCCTCGTTATGAAGTTTCTATCATTACCAATCCCGTTCCTCTTGTAGTCTGAATATTTGTCTCAGAATCTTGTTTTCAAATACTTTGTTTGCATTTTTCCCTCATTCATGTTTTCGCAACCATGCAGCACAATAGGCATGAATATCGTTGTATATATATTTTAAGCTACTAATTCCTTAACAGAAATCGTGACGACAAGATTTTGAACTGAGTAATAACACGAAATCCCAGCTTTCAGTCGACACAAATTTCCTCGTAATCCTAGATATTTGAAAGTATTCACATTGTCGGAAGTATTCTTTGGTATTTTAACGCATCCATAAAATACAGTACTATGAACCCGAATAACTTCCAAGCATTTAGTTTTCTTTGTATTTACTTCTAACCCTGAAAACGTTAAGATTTCTGCATTTCTTTCTACTGTTCAATCATCCTCTATTATATTTACATTATCAGCATACGTCATATCCTAGTAAATACCATTCAGCATTAGGAAATAATTGCTGTCTTTGATTTTCTTTACAGTGTACTCCAGAGCAAAGTTGAGTAATAATGACAACTCATCTCCTTGTTTCAGGCCATTCTCAAAAAAGAATTTATTACTTGGACCTTACTTTGAAATTCATTTAAACATATCTTAATTAGTCTAACTTATTCGGTATTTCAAATTCTGTAAGAATGTTATGCAATATTTCCCTCATAATTGAGTCATAGGCAGTGGCGGCTCGTACTGTCATTAACAAAGCGTGCTACAATATATATATATATATATATATATATATATATATATATATATATATATATATATATATATATATATATATATATATATATATATATATATATATATATCCGTGTATTTACCCACTGAAGGCGGAAGTTAATATCCATCCTTCGATTCTTAATGCTGGCAAACTTTTCTATCACCCTGGAGTTGAAATCTGGCATGTTGTTTATCAAACTTTTTTCTATCGAGAGCATGGCAAGGGCAGTTAACCTTCCTGACCTACGGAAATTCCTCACGAATATCTTAATTCTCTTTAGAGACGAAAAGCATCTCTTAGGCTCTGCTGTGGACATTGGTATGGTCACTATTATTTGCAAAAGGGTTGTTATTTCGCTAAAATTGTCCTGTAAGTTGTTTTTAAAGATAAGCTGACAGAACCAAAAGCTCAGTGCGAAGTCACTGCTTACCTAACATTGGGTAGCTTTCAACCGCAGTGTCCAGAATATGTTCCAGAAAAATTACTAAAATGCAGAATCCAGAAGTTTGGCGGCATCCAAATGGCTTGTTTTCTCAAATCGATTTCGCGCATCCGCAGAAATGCTATCACATACTTCTTTGGCATTGGGTACTCTGCAAGATATAATCCGCCCACATTTGTTTTCACCAACTGTTGGAAGAAACATATCACTTGTCCTAATATTGTCTGTGTCATTCCGAATTTTCTCGATGGCTTAATGAAATATTTAAGTGCTGTTTGTACTTTAATGGTAGGTCTGCACTGAATTCGATTATAGAAAATATTCACATGTGGCATTATTTTGTGAAAGAATTCTAACCAAAACATGAATTCCTTGTGTTGGATTTCTCTAATTCTGAAAAGCACTCTTTCGAAACATTTTAATTTTCATAGACGGAACTGACGGTTCGTGACTTGAAATTCCATCGAGTAGCTGACCCACTCGGAATACGTCGTACAGCCATTTTTTCCAAAACAGATACACGCTGTGGGGAGCAGGAGGAAAAATGTGGAAAATCCTGAAAGACTACAGGAAGTAACCCTTTTCGATTGATTTTGAAATGCAGTTCTTTCCATTATCAAATTTAATTGGTTAACAATGGACGTAGTGTGCCAGAGGAAAGTGTTCTTTAATTTTAAATTTTACGCCATTAATTGATCCCTTATTACCGATGCCCCATTAAATGTATTTGCTATAATTTTGCTACGATCTGAATCTGTCAAAAGTGTTCAATTCATTTAATATACACTCCCGACAATTCTGAGCTCCCGGTCCTTAAGGATTAAAGAAAATAAAAAAAGAGGAGAAAAGAGAGAACCGACCGGCGAGTGCCGCCAGTAAGCAGAAGAAGAAAGCGAGAAAAAGGAATACTTGGCGCTTGCGCAGAATGTCTTCGGGCTCAACCTAACTCAGCACGGTGGAAGCTATTCTCGGTGTAAAAAAAGGGAAGTGGACGAGGCATATTGAGATCTTTGCTCCATGCTAGATATATATTTGTTGAGTAGGCTTGTATAGTTCAAGAGGGCTCCATTCAGTACAGCCCGCTCGGTTCGCTAGTACAACTTTCACACTGCTGAAGACGCTGATAATCGCGCTCCACGCTCGAAAAAGAAGATCGTCATGGGAAAGTTCTGTATTTTGTTAATTGACGAACAGTTTAAACAAATGAATAGATGAAAATTTTTTGAACTAAAATTAGTCTAACACAAATACACAAACATAGGAAGCGTGCTATAGCTCGGTAGCCCTACGTCAGAAACCGCTACTGGTCACAAAGGTGAGCTCTCTACCAATAAGCTAACATGTCCCTTACACATACATGCTTTGTGAATTCAAACTAAAGAAAGCAGTTTGTTTTTAAGAACTTAAAGAGATAAGGAAAAAGCATCTCTAACAGCAAAGGTGATCGCTCTACTAATGAGCTAATGAGGTACCAATAAGCTGTGACCTGTACAAATAATTCATTCATCGGTAACAGTTCTTTAGATAAAACGAAACGAGACTAAAAAACCTTAATGACCAACTCATTTTATTTCGCTTTACTAACTAAGCTGAAACGCTTTTCACAATTGAAACGAGACGAGGAACTTCTTTTTTCTTCATTACGAATCCTCGAATAAAATAAGAAGAGAATACAATTACAGATCTCTAATAGCAAAGGCGAGCACTCTAGCACTGAGCTACCATGCCCCTCAAATCTTCAAATTCATTTTCATACATAGCTTATGAAATCAAAGTAAGGAAGACATTTGTGTTTATTAACTTAGAGATGTTTGTTTCTTCTCTTTAACAGCAAAGGTAAACGCTCTACCAATGAACTAATGTGCCCTATACACATAATTAACTCAAAGTTTATTTATCTTTCATCCTATAATCTTTTGTTTCCCTTATCATCCTTCATTCTTTTATTTTATTCATTCAAAACGTTACCCTCCATCTCATCTCAGATTTGTAAAGTTATATTATATCCTCTAAAATACCTTCGTATGAAAGCCACCAAAGATCATGAAAATTCATTCAAGAAACTAATATTCAATCTAGTTTCATTTATATTCTTATACATTGTATTATTATTATTATTATTATTACAACATCGTGTATAACCATGAAAGATAGACGGTTTGTATCTGAATACTAAAAACTAGTTGACTGCAGATCTCGGTCGTCGAGAAGTCTTCAGGAGGCAAGGACATCACTCGTGAAATTCTGGGTTTGAGTCCCGGAGGAGCAAGTATTCGGTCTCAAGCCAAAAGTTGTTAAGTTGAGCCATTGACATCAGTACCCGGGTTGGGCTTCTGCTTGGGCTCAAAATTTCGACCGTGCAAATCTCAGACCACAGACACTGTTCCGGGTGTATTGAAGGGGATCGAACTAAGGACCTCTGCAATACAGATAGACGCCCAGCGTCTGCGTTAGTGAAAAAAGTCGTAGGTACGATTCCTTCCACTCTTGTTGCACACGAACAAGCTGGGCGAGGTTGATGTACAGTGAATCAATGATAGAATATTCATATTTCATTTATTTTACGTTTTAAATGATTGTTTTCTTCATTTCAAACAGACAAATGAATGAATGGTCCCTAACATATACGTCCTAATCGACTTTCTTTCTTCCTTCCTGTGCTCGGAGAGGGATATCATTTATCACCATTATCATACGTGACGAGCTAAATATCCGTAGAAATCTAAAAAAAAAAAAAAGGTTCTTTTTCTTGAGTATTCCGTAAAGAATCAACCTCTTGATCACAGATAACAAACAGTTTAGAAAAGTAAAAACGAAAATAAATCTAAGTTTTACGTCCCACGGTTACGCCGGTTAGACTAAAGGAGACGGTAGTGATGAGAAATGAGTGAAAGAAAGTGGGAGGAAACGGGAGAACCCGAGAAAATCCACGAGCACAGTGTTTGTCCACCACGAAGTCGGCGCGAGCTGGGATAGAACCAGGGACTCCAAGCACCGGAGGTGAACGATCTACCACTGAGCCACCGCGCCCCCCATATAGTTTAGAATAGTCTCAATATCTTGATCATGGGATCGATTTCCGATGTGGATACTCTCGAACAATTATGCATGATAGGTTAAAGGATATTATGATAATGATGATTAAGTAAATTAAATAAAACTTAAAGAACTATTGAAACACCCAACCGATCTCGATTAAATTTTCAACATAGATGATGTTCGGGTCTGGTTTGAGTTTTATCATTTTACTTTGACGGTATAACTTATGGAAGGGGGTGTAGAGGAGATACATATAAAAAATAAAAATAAAATTGACTGTCTTTGTGACTTCATTACTCTTGAACCACCCGACCGATCTAGATCAAATTTTCAACAGATGAGGTTCAGATCTGAGATGATTTTGTCATATCACTCTTACGGTGCAACTTAGGGAAGAAAAGAGGGGAAGGAACATTACAAATCATCGAAAATGGCTTATATTAATGTCTAATCCATAATTTTTGGGGTTGCTGAGATGAACAGTGACACTTCCGATCCCGTTTAAAACCAAATTCAACCCCGCAAGTAGAAGGAGGGATATACATATATAATGATCGAAAATTACTGATGTTAGTGTCGAATCCATAGTTTTCGGAGTCGCTGAGATGAACAGTGATCTTTCCGATGTCGTCTAGATCGATGTTACTAAAAACGAAACCTGTATTTCATGTGTACCGAACACATGAGATACGGAGCTGTGCATTTAAAATTTTCATTTTAACCAGCGAAGCGGGTAGTCAATGCTAGTGTCCAGGGAGTAATCTACACCCCCCTAACACCCCTCCAAATTTCTTTACACACACCCCTGGATGGAAAAGGAATGCTACCCCAAATCCAATTGTATCAAGCAGTATCACATTTATTACATCAAGTTAAAAAAGGTTTAGCGTTTAGGAAAGAAGGCAATATTCTTATTTATTTTATTTCACTTCAAAATACGAAGCGACCTCGTTCTCATGTATGGTTTCGAGAACCACATGACCTCATTGTTTCGGGCGGTGTTTCGATGGAAACAATTGACAGAACAGACCGCTGATACCTACCCTTCTGGGCTCCGCGGTCGTTTCCGACAAAAGAGATTGATGGACAGATGCAGATGACTGAAATTGGCAACGTTTTGAGGGATCATTCACCTACCTCCTCCTAAAAAATGTGACAATATAGTAATAAGCCTATACCAGATTCAGTTGGCAAGTGCTACTTTGCAACAGCTCACAACCAGAGGGGAGCTAGGAATTTTTCATGTCCCCTCCAGACTTCAATACAAAATGCACAATTTAAATATTTGTAAGAGAATTTTTAATGACTTCGCTCCTCGTAACATATTCATGGGCCCACAAAGCTGTGGGGCTGGTTTCGATCCTGCTCTGCAACTGTTGTATCAACGGACGGACGTTAGAAGGGTGTAATCTCTTTCCAGCCTTAGAAAAAAGTGGATGTAAACAATCCCACCTGACCAGGAGTGGATCGATGACCAGTGATTGGCTGTTGGTCTCACTACACTAATATCCTACCGCAATATAATCCGTACTAAAATAATAATTTCAAATGAAAATATCCGAATTTATCCTGTATTTTGTGATAATAAACGCAATATATATAATATTTAACAGCAGATGTAGCTTTATTTCAACCTCACCCGTCCTTGGACATATAATATTTACTGTGCATGCGTATGCGTTCACGCGCCGTCCCCACTCATTTGAAATTGTAGAATGCCGAGTGTTCCATGGCGAAAAAGTGTTTACAGTAATCCACCTTCCTCTCGTGTTATAAAACACAAAAGAGAATAACAGGAACAGAGAGATTCTCGTTAATATAACCATTTAGGAAAAGATTCCTAACATAACAGTAGTCAGTAAGTGTCAGTGCGTTAATTATATACACTTTTGAAATTATCCCGGCGGGAGCTCATGTGGTTCGGATTCCACGTTAATCAGTAAGTCCACGTCTCATATAGCCTCGCTGCTGAAAGGGACGCTAAACTAAAATCAACTCAACTTTTGAAATTATGCGACGACAGTAAGCTAGCAGAAGATCTTGCTGTTCAGTCTCTCGCTGCCGAAGCACGTGTGAGCCGCGGAGTAACACATTTCGCTTTGTTTCCATCTACTTTGTTCTAAGGCTGGAAAGACTTTAGTCAAAATGTGTTTAGAAATGAAGAGATCGGTCGAATTAAGAATTATATATATTTTAGACTGAGTCTAGTGTTATGCAGGAACGCATTTGGCGCTAGCTTAATGTTTTGTAAAGTATATTTTTATTCATGTAAATTCATTGAGTGGAACAGGGCTCATAGCGAGTCACTTTTTTAAAACTAAAATTTACTTTTTTTCAAGTTAGTCACTAAAAGTTACTTTTTTTCAAATTTGTCTCTAAAAGTTACTTTTTTGATAGGTAAAGTGACTTTTTCGTGTAATTTATGTTTTGCATTGGCAGTTCTCTAAGAAAAATATAAAAACAAATGGAAAAAGGCAGAAACTTGTTACTCATTATTTTTCTGAAAGCTTCAGTACTTGCTGCCACATGTGAAACAGTCAGCTTTATTCTATTCTTTCCCTTCTGTGTCTATTCTTTCGTCCATCATAATAATCTTTTAGTTTTCTCGCGTAATAGTTAACGCTCCGTTGAAATTTGTGTATGTGTGTCTGTGTGGTTCATCATGTTCGTCTTGTGTTATGCTTCTTGTATGTTCTTCTTAAGAGTAGGTGATGAATTTGAATATTTCACGTTTTTACTCTTAATGCAAAGTTAAATATAATGTCTGGGATGAAGAAATTCGGAAATAGGCCAGAACTGGTTCCACTTACTCAGAAGCTTTTTACATCTGCTAAGTCTGCTTACCGTAACTACAAAGCATACTTTGAAAACCTAAGAAAGGAGGAAGCTCAAAAAGAAGAAGTAAAGAAGAAACAAAACAACAAACAAAGAGAGAAGTGATGGAGAAATTGACAAAGGAAAAAAGGGGCATGATGAGATTTTGGTCACTTTTTCGTGTGCTTTTGGCCATTTTTTGGTCACTTTTCAACTATTTACAAGAGACCAGACCACTATGAGCCCTGGGATTATTAAAATTAGTGTATATTAAAGAAGACAAAACAAAAAGATACAAAATATTTGTAAACTGAAAAACTGGATTTCTGGAAAACAACTAAATCCATGAATAGGCCCTAATTTTCTTATGAAAGATATTCAGAACGAAAAACGTAGCAGGAAGAGGCAGGAACGGAGATTAAGAGGTCAAATAATATTAAAACAATTAACGTTAACAACAGAGTTAGAATATTAAAATAATGAAATTGGAACTATGTACAATATTAATTACTAAATGAATGTGATTTCAGCATGGGGCAAGGGAATCTTTTCCAAATTAATATTTTGGAAATAATCACCCACTAAAACTTGCTGGGAGTGAATAAATTGAAATAATAGCAGAATTTTGCAAAATAATTACAATAATTCGTATGTAATCAATTCACATGTAATTACTGGGTAAAATAGTGGAGGATAATTCCTACAGTGAAACATCTCTTAACGGACATCTTTCAGTAGTGTACATCTTCATAAGAGGACAAACTTTCTTATTCTTCCATGCCATAAATGTGTGGTGTGGTGTTATGAGGGAGAACCCTTCCTTTTAGGGACACCTCTCATTTACGGACAAATAATCGGTTCCACCGATATCCGTTTTGAGAGGTTTCACTGTATTACTTAGTTTAATAATAATAATAATAATAAATGTCCAAATGTGTGAAATTACTTTATTGAACCTACCACTGCGAAGAGCTGATATTATTATTATTATTATTACTAGTAGTAGTAGTAGTATTAATAGTAGTATTGCAATAGTTGTGCAACAAAATATACTGTTTTCTTGTTTGAGTTTGTTTAAAAAATATATCACTATTTTGAGAGCACACCCCCCTTTTTATTTTGAACACACCCCCAAATAAAAATTTCTGGCGTACTTACTGCTAGTGTCTCATAAAATTATCGAAATTCCTTTTTTCATCGATTACCTTATGAAGTTCACATGGGACTATAAGGAAAAAAAATGCTCTCAAACAAAAGAAAAATCATGTAAATCGGTGCATCTTTGTCGAAGTTATGAGTGATAATACACAAAATTAATGAATACTGTAAGCCATTTAGGAATTTCATTCTCTAGCTCCGATGACTATTGTTAGATCCATGTGAAGTTTACACTACTGCTAGAAATAATAATGTTTTAATCAATTCGCCATTTCAATACGTTCCATATATCCGTTCAACCAAAATTTGTAAGTCAGAACAATTCTTTACTGTATTCGTATGTATTTTCCTAAAATATCAATTATTATTCAGTATTCTGTCTTTTGGCAGGTCCTGGGACTAAAGAGTATTTCTTTTTTTTTTCAAATTTAGATATACATTTCCAAGCCTAAATCTAAAGAAAAAAATAATTAATAAAAAAAATAAAAAATACATCAAAATAACGCATAAATAATCCTAATTCTTTTACTCATACAGATTCTTTCACTGTGTATCGTGATCAAGACAACAAATCCTGCGTATTTTATTACGAACATGATATAACCTTATCATCATCAGTGTTCTGCCATATTGACAGGTCCTTACTGCAAACCCATCCATTTCTATTCTCAGCTTTTGTGTTTGTTAAGGCATCAGAATTTTCGATCTTCATTTCGTTCACGAGTTGACATAATCATCTTCTCTTTCTCCTTTCAGAAACTTATCTTTAGAAATAATATTTAAACAGTACCCTAATCAATTTCGTTTCCTTTTTGCTATTAACTTCAGTATTCTTTCTTCACTCTTATCAAAACATAATCTCTTATTTTACCTTTCCAACTGATTTTTCCATCCTTTTTCATATGTACATCTCGAGCCTTACTATAATGGATATAATTATAATTGCAGTAAAAACATGTGTGAAACTACAGTAGTGTAAGTATGAGTGTTCAGCTCTACATTATAACCCTGGATGGAAGACTCAGAGCCCGTTCTTATAGCCACTTTTTCCTAAGGTGGCATTTATTAAACACGTGATATCTGTTCAACACAAAAACATGGATTCTGACGTTCACATTTCAGAAACCACTGAGACCACTCGAATTTCAAATTTTAGAAAGATAATCCGTTTCACAAATTATGACGATTAGGCGAGTCAACTGCATCAAAACGAGAATCTCAGCTTCGTAAGTATTGTCATTTCGCACAAACTGAGTTCTCATGCATTACAGTCCTCTGATAACTTCGTCTTTATATAAAAATTCAGTAGATATGGCAAAGTGATCAATTATTTCCCATCAATATCCAGAAACTAATTGAGGCCCACAGTTCGATTAATATCTATTTCAATTCAAAAGAGCACGGCGTACAAGTACCGTAAAATAGGACCGAAATATGTTTGAACCTAGTTAGGTATGTGGGTGTGTATATATAGGATGTAAATTAATGTAACAAACGTCGGGAGGAGATTCCTAACACCGAGATAAGCAAAAAAGGTCCTATGAACATACAGTACATTGGACATACTGGCAGAGTTAGTGGGGCCGAAATTATGTAAACAGTTTGAAGCGGTAGATATCACAAACCAATAAGCTTAGAGATGACAGTCTAGAAAGTCTAGAGGTGGCGCTGGTGTTCAAAAATACGTAGTTACTCTATCACCCATACAGGTGGAGCGTGTGTTCAAGACGCTACAATGCAGGAGTGCACTCACTCACTGTGCTGCAATCGCTGAATATGATAAGTGACACTGCTCGTCTAAAGCATAGTGTGTTATTCAAACCGTGAACAGGTTGATACGCTTTTCATGTACGGTCGTGCAGATGGCAATGGGCTGAAGCAACATGATTCTATCAGGAGAATTTTCCTAACAGACGCCAACAATTATACAGAATGTTTGAAGCAATTTATTGGTGTGTGTGTGAAACAGGGACCATACTATTAGCTGTGGAAGCTGTCGACCCCATTGTGTACGAAAACTTGTTATGGACGAACGTGTGTTAGAAGCTCTGGACAATGAGCTAGGTACGAGTACAAGGAAACAGTCGTGAAATGCACGTAGCACGCGTTACATGAAAATGCCTTGTAATCATATCATTTGCAAAGAGTACAAGGTCTGAGAGAAGCGGATTTCCAACCACGAGAAGCATTCTGCCTGTGGTTCATTCAACAGATCACTATCATCATTCCACTTCAGGCATCAGTACTGTTCACTTACGAGATCACGTTTGGAAGAAATGGTATCGTTAACATACATAACAAACAAACAAACACATATTATATATATATATATATATATATATAGTAAACCCTCGTTAACACGAATTCCAGGGACTGAAAAATCAGGAGTTCGTGTTAACCGGGGATTCGAATTTTATTATTCGAATACATTTTCTCCATACATACACACTACAGTATACAGACTATACATACCACTACAGTATATTATGTATGTCATAGAAAACACTAGAGAAGGTATCGAGACGAGACTGAGTAGTCTCGGTCTCGTCTCGGTTCCAAATTCGAGACGAGACCAAGACTATTCTCCGTCTTGATACCATCCACAGAATTGTATCGAGACGAGACTGAGAGTTTCGGTCTCGTCTCGATTTCGAAAAGCACGGCTCGGTCTCAAATTCGAGTTGAGATCGAGATCAGTTTCGGTCTTGGTACCATTCTCTGAAAAGTGAAAACACTACAGTAAGCTTATCCTATCTTCGAAGATAAAAAAAAAAGTTTCCACGCAGAAAATCAAGGTCAAGTTATAAAATTGACAACTCCGCTAGCAGGTTGGGTACCGCTAGTAACGGAAAGGTATTTATGACTGCTGTCACCAGTTTGGAGTTACAGGAGAGAGAAAACGTTTTGTCTCGAGCTGTCACCAGCTCGTCTGCCAAGCACCTGCATGTTCAGCGCTTGACGGAGGACAGAACCAACACCTCGTAAGAGAGAAAAGATACCCGTTTTTGGTTTTTCTCTTATTTACAAGGCAATTTTCGTCTGTATAAATACTGTATGACAAAAACTGATCTGGAGTGAAATCTAAAATAGGAATAATAATCTGGAAAAAAACTAAGGATTGAAAGTTCGTGTTAAATGAAAACATTTACTGATTCAAGGGACTAAAAATTAGTTCGTAATTCGTGCTAACCGAAATTCGTGTTAACCGATAAAATTTCCTATAAGATAACGTACAGCGATGCCGGGACCGAAATTTTGTTCGTCCTAACCGAGTGTTCGGCTTAAACGAGTTCGTGTTAACAAGGTTATACTATATATATATATATATATATATATATATATATATATATATATATATATATATATATATATATATATATACTATGTGATCAAAAGTATCCGGACACCCCCCAAAACATACGTTTTTCATATTAGGTTCATTGTGCTGCCACCTACTGCCAGGTACTCATTATCAGCGACCTCAGTAGTCATTAGAGATCGTGAGAAAGTAGAATGGGGCGCTCCGCGGAACTCACGGACGTCGAACGTAATCAGGTGATTGGGTGTCACTTGCGTCAGAAGTCTGTACGCGAATTTCCACACTCCTAAACATCCCTAGGTCCACTGTGTCTGATGTGATAGTGAAGTGGAAACGTGAAGGAACACGTACAGCACAAACGCATACAGGTCGACCTCATCTGTTGACTGACAGAGACCACCGACAGCTCAAGAGGGTCGTAAAGTGTAATAGGCAGACTCTATCCAGACCATCACACAGGAATTCCAAACTGCATCAGGATCCACTCCAAGTACTATGACAGTTAGGCGTGAGATGAGAAAACTTGGATTTCATGGTCGAGCGGCTGCTCATAAGCCACGCAGGTAAATGCCAAACGACGCCTCGCCTGGTGTAAGAACGTAAACATTGGACGATTGAACAGTGGAAAAACGTTGTGTCGAGTGACGAATCACGGTACACAATGTGGCGATCCGATGGAAGGGTGTGGGTTTGAAGAATACCCGGTGAACGTCATCTGTCACCGTGTGTATGCCAACAGTAAAATTCGGAAGTGGTGGTGTTATGGCGTGGTCGTGTTTCTCTTGAGGGGGCTTGCATCTCTTGTTGTTTTGCATGGCACTCTCACAGCGCAGGCCTACATTGATGTTTTAAGCACCTTCTTGCTTCCCACGGTTGAAGAGCAATTCGGGGATGGCGATTGCATCTTTCAACACGATCGAGCACCTGTTCATACAGTACGGCCTGTGGCGGAGTGGTTACACGACCATAACTTTCCTGTAATGGACTGGCCTGCACAGAGTCCTGACTTGAATCCTATAGAACACCTTTGGGATGTTTTGGAACGCCGACTTCGTGCCAGGCCTCACCGACCTACATCGATACCTCTCCTCAGTTCAGCACTCCGTGAAGAATGGGCTGCCATTCCCCACGAAACCTTCCAGCACCTGATTAAAAGTATGCCTGTGAGAGTGGAAGCTGTCATCAAGGCTAAGGGTGGGCCGACACCACATTGAATTCCAGCAGTACCGATGGGGGGCGCCTCGAACTTGTCATTTTCAGTCAGGTGTCCGGATACTTTTGATCACATAGTACATATACATATACATATATATATATATATAGACGTAAATCCTTATGATACGGTTGTCACTCATCATCAATACCAATTTAGACTCAATGTACGGTGTAGTATTGTCCATGATTAACTGATCGGCCCATACGTGCTACCCATAAAACTGAATGGAGCACAGTATTTGGCCTTCCTGCAAGATACACTGCCTAAATTACTAAGAAATGTGCTCCTAGCGATTCATTGCAACATGTGGTACATGCATGATGGGGGTCCTGCACAATCAGTGTGAATGTCTGCCGGTGATTGAAATACGACTTCCCAAGACGTTGGATCGGGAGTGGCGGTCCAGTGCATTGGCTTGTCCGGTCCCTGGACCTGAATCCACTAAGTTTTTATCTGAGGAGAGACACGAAAAGTGTGGTGCAAAATAGTTCTATCACGACTTGGAAAAGCATATCCATAACCCCTGTGTAACTGTTCGCTATGACCCACGTACTTTAAATGGGTTGGTCAATCCATGATCCGGCGTTGTCAAGCATGCATTGCTGTCTAAGTCGGCCACTTTGATCATCTCATGTCATGTGCTCGACGATCATACGCTTGCTTCTCTCTGCACGTCGATATGTACCGCTTAAACTTACTGGTCCAATGCTTTCGACTCTCGCTAGCTCTGTCAATATGCCAGTATGTTATATGTTCATAAGACATTTTTTGCTTATCTCGGTGTCAGGAATTATCTCCCGACGTATGTTACATTAATTAAGTCATACCCTTTATATCTTGCTTATAGTATATTGTATTCATGGCAGGTAATCTTCACAGTCCATTCAAAACAAATTCTGGAGATGTCACCTGACGTTCTAGACATACTGCATACAGATAACTGCCTTGAGGCTGAACCTAGATCATACCTTAGCAGATACCTAGTGAGCAACAATAAAAAAAAAGTAACACTAATATAATATTTTTATTACTCCATAATTTATTATTTACTGATTTATATTTTGTTTCTCAATTCTCTTTATTTTATTTTATATTATTATTTATTTTATAGACTTATATACACACAAATTCCTCTCCTCCTCATCTCTTTTTGTTTGTGAAAATTGCCGACCAATCTGTTACAGTTATTACTCGGGTCTTTTTCTTTCCTTCCTAACTGTTTTTCTTCCTATTTATGGAGGATTTAAGGAAATGACTATTTATTCACTTTCTTTTGTATTATATGTATTCTTACTACTTTTGGTAAATGATTTATTTCTCATGTCTGCTTCGGATCTGCTTTCTTCGAAATACATTTTACATTTTATTTCAGATTAGGAGATTCTTGGATGGTTTGAAAAGTGCTCAAAAATAACAGCTCTTCTACTTTGTCATCCTAGGAAATGAAGTATTAGAAATTGAGCAGTTGAATATTTACTTACAGAGTGAAGTTGACGCTTTTAAATCAAATTATTAAAATGATCAGTGCAAACACTAACATTTTTATTTGACAGTTTCTACCACTTTAGCCACAGTCCCGTTCACCGGGAAAGTTATTCATATTAAGATAGAACCACTTTATAAACACAATTAGCACGTTTAGTACAAGGGTTTATAGCTGGAAAGAGTTACCTGTTGAACTATTATATTATGTTAGGTTGTTTATGTAGAAAAACAATTCAACTAGAAGCATTTTTCCAATTATGAACTCTTGCATTAAACGTGCAAATTTTGTTTATACATAAAGTGATTTGATCTTAACGTTAATAACTTTCTTGGCGAACAAGGTCACAGATTAAGCGGTCGGAAAAGTTCAGTAAAAAATCTATAAATGCAACCAATGGAATTAGTGTTTTCATTCATCAGTTTAATAATTTGATTAAACAGTTGAAATTTATTCTATTTTGTACATCTGATCCCATGTGCCACATGCGAGTGTGTATATAAAACAACCTTACAAGAGTAACTATATAGCAACTACGTTAAAAATACAATTAACAAATCGTTTGTACACTGCAATACTACTCCACTGCTTTTAGAATCTCATAGTTAAATACTATAGCGACATTGCTTAGGTACCTAATACAGTACTCATATAGCATCCTTAGAACACAATTTCTAAGATTAACATCTCGAATTACAGTAAGGTAAAAGAAAAAATCGACATACTTTTAAAAATGCGAGAGTCGGTCAATGTTTCTGCCCTCGTACAGAAATATTGTAGCTAGTTAGATGAAAGTTATGTATGAAATGACCCAAGGCCTCACGAGACTAAAATTGTTGAAGATATGGCATATAGATAGTCAAAGTGCAGAACTGTCAAGAGTGGAATATTGAGTAATCATAAAGTTCCCATATCTGAAGGGATAAAAGCCAAGGAAATCTATGAAGATATGAA
This sequence comes from Thermobia domestica, assembly GCF_964235325.1. NCBI lineage: Eukaryota > Metazoa > Arthropoda > Insecta > Zygentoma > Lepismatidae > Thermobia > Thermobia domestica. The sequence goes on along the minus strand of NC_137462.1, from coordinate 116,161,033 downwards.
AATTGTTTATGGTGACATTGCCTCCTTAAGCACTATTAAAACATGGAAGGGAGAGATGAAATGTGGACGCTTGCGTTTGGAGGTCAAACTGACAGATGAAAGACCTTGATGAGCGACTTCTGGAATTGCAAGGGCGTTATTCTTACTGATTTCCTAATCTATGAGCAGTGACTGGTACATATTACAGAGAAAGCGCCGTGGCATTCTCACCAAAGATGTTCGTGTTTTAGTGGACAATACTCCTGCCCACAACGCCCAAAAACCCATCAATTCTGAGCAAAGCCGCGCTTACCATCTGTCCTATCTGGGAATTTGCAAAGTGCCATCTGTCATATTCTCCTGATCTTAAGCCGTCGGACTTCTTGTTTCCTAAAACGAAGCAGTTGCTGAAAGGAAGGCATTATTTCTCTTCAAATGCCGACGTCATTTACGAAGTGGAGCACTGATTTTCAAGCCACTCTCACATGTTTAACAAAGGCCAGTGGAGACTAAAAAAAATCGGTTGCAGAAGTATGCTACCTTACATGATGACTACATGGAAAAGGAGTAATAATATGTATGAACTTTACCCTCCCTAAACCCCATGATAGTAAAAACGAAACCTACTGACTGACCCTCGTATTTTAGTAATAAAACACAACAAAGAAATTTAATGATCACAGAAATGATCCCTTATAATTCGCCAAATTTTCACATACATTCAACTGTGCATTTTTTTTTTAAATCACGACATACAACTTACTTCTAAACACAACGAATTAAAAAAAAAAAAAACAACAGAAAATATATATTGCGAACTTCTTTTTAAGCAAAACAATTTGGGAAGGTAAATGAATACTTAAATTTAAAAGAAAAGGCAGTGCAAACTTTAATAAATGCATAGGTCTAGTCTTAAATCAATCAGTATCGTTCTAATACACAACAAAATTTTTCAAAAATAGAACCTTATTCAGTCATTGAAAAGAAAATGATATATATAATTCGAACTTCAAGCATAAACTTTTAAGTTCTAAAACTCCATTCACAAAGTTCAGGTACAAAATAACTTGACTGTTTCTAAACAATTCAAGTACCTTTTAAAGACATAATTATCATCACTGTTTGGAATTTGTTCCGATTTTTTATTCTTTTGAATACGTATATACGAGATATGTTACTAACGTTAAAAAACCACGAACCAACAACGCTACTGCCTTCACCTTCACACAGCAGTTAAATTAGCTCTTGCCATTGACTCAGTATAAGTTTGAACTTCATTTCTTACAAGGTTGTTGAGAACGTCTGAAGTGAAGTTGTGTTTGTGAGGTGCGTTATGAAAATAGACTGGCAATGATGTTTGAGCAACATTCTGCCATTAAATTTCGTGTAAAGTTTGACGAGTCTGCTACTGTGACTTTCGAAAAGTTACAAAGGGCTTATGGAGAACATTCCTTCTCCCAGGCACAAGTCCTTTTTAGAGGGTCGAGAATAAGTGGAAGATGAACCTCGCGAGACTTTCAACCTCAAAAACAGATGACATCGGGGGACGCTAGAATGATCAGTAGTGAGGTAAATATGAACGTGTTTACCATCAATTAAATTTTAATACATGATTTGGAAATGAGAAACGTGTACACAAAGATGATTCCAAAGAACCATATCTCTCAGCAGTTTCAAGCAATGAACTTTTGGCAGAATAAACCATTCCTATAGTTCTTTAATTTGGAAGGGAGCCATTTTGGTACTTTAGGTATTATCCAAAAGAATATAGCCGACGAGATAAAAGATATTCCAGCACTACTACGAAAAACTGAAACAATGCGTCCATTTCTGTGTAGCTGCCCAAGGGAGATATTTTGAAAGGAATAACCTTGATTTCTAAAATGATAAAATTCATTGTTAAAAAAGAAAAATCTCATTACTATAAAGGTACTTGCATTATACTTATGAACAAAACGCATTGGAATCGATACATAAAATGACACTTACCTTCTACCTTTCACATTAATCAACCATAATACAATTAATCTGTCTAATGTACTAAGTGCGTTTTAATTCATAACTATAGTATTTGAACGTAAATGTAAATACGTCTAGTTTGATTTTCTTGTGCTTACGCTGAGATTCCTAGGTTGTAACTATTTATTATGAACAAAAACTTACGGAGAAAATTAAATAAAAAAAAAAGTACTTAGCTTTTATGACTGACTATCTCGTCACTAAACTAAAGAAATGTAAGAGGAAACAATAATAGTAAAAGACAAGAACATTATTGATAGTGAAAGAAGTGCTAGAATGTTAAGATTAAAGAAAGTTTGATAACAATATTGGTTTACTTCTCGGAAATGAAGAATAGAATGGAAGGATCGGGAGAAAATAATGAATTACAAGTAGAGAGGTTTAATCCAGTCTTACAATTAACTAACAGAAATGAAATATATGCGTATTCCCCTTCTTTCTGATGACAGAAGGGGAGTATGAATAGAAGATTCTTTAAGATGCAAACACGACAAGTTTAATCGATTATTTAGTAGTGATACCCTGTGTGAGAAGGTACTAGTAAAATGGAGAATCTGAGTTATTATAAGAATAACGATGATTGAGAGGCGTAAAGACTCTACTTGCTCCGGTCTATGTGTATTTTAAGAGATGACATCGGGACGAATTCAAATTGCCTTAATGATGGTATCATACATTTTTGTGAATTCTGGGGTGTACATAAATCAAAACTAAGGAAAGAATTAGGCATTAATTCGGAATGAGGGCGGGAAGTTTGAAGGTTCGAAATCTAGTAAATAATCTATCCCTATCACTTAACCTGAATACCTCGATTCCAAAAGAGTTTCTCACTCTCTTATCGTGATTGTTCTAGACGATCAATGTTTAGGCCCTTTGCATGTTCCCACCAATTATCTTCCTTGCGACTTTGACCTGAATCCAAATTCCTTAGTCTTACCAATCTATCTTGATTGTAAAAACAACCATATAATTACAAAGTATTTGGATATGTTATATCTAGCTAACTCAGCATGTTCATAGCTGATTTTTCATCGTTAAGTTATTACAGTTTTAAGAAATTAGCGAATCTAAATTAACACAATTTTTTAATTTTCACTTACAGTTTTGTCAAAACGAGTAACAACATACAAACGCTGAAGTGTAGGTTAGTACCATAATTCATATTTATACAGTGAGATATGCTTGCAATTTGCCAAACTACAGGTTTTAAGAAACAAATGAACATAAAGCATTAATTATAATATACATTTCAAATAAGAAAAATATGTAACCTTCTTAGAATTCAATTTGTACTGGAATTTGTTTAATATAACATTGAATATTAAATATCAAAGCTCGTTTCTGTGTTATAATACATTATGTATAGGCAGTCTTGTAACAATACATTCCATTTCACTTTAAAACAAATGCTTCAGAAGGAACTTCATCGTTATTGAAATCCTCAGTGAATTTTCGCAAAGAACTTTCGAAATCCCAGTCTACTTTTTCCAAGTACCTAAAAAACAAAGTAATAAATAAATAATAAAAGTAATATAAATTAAAATCAAAGCACGCTGAAATGATGCCCTTGACATAAAGTAGAACACGAACGACACACCAACATCAACATTTTGTGTGTGTGTGTGTGTGTGTGTTCTTACATGTGCGATCCAAATAAAGAAATTAATTGAACAGTTGTTTTATTCAATACTAAAATTGAAAAATATTTGCTAGTCAAATATTACATTGAAAGTGCAATGTTAACAAACAACACTTTTCTTTCTTTCAACAACATATCGATGACAAGCGACGAAACTGAAAGTAGTACATCTATAAATTTTGCTTGCAATAATAAAGGGATAAGAATAAGAATCTGTTCCTTTGACGCTAATCCATATCAAAAAGTCATTCCTCGCTATGATTTATTGTTTCTATCCTGTGGAAAACAATAATAATGAAAACGGAAGTAGTAGCAAATTTCTACTATTTCAGGTTTTAGTAGAGGGATGCGGATTAAGATATCTTTCCTCAGACGATGAAATGATTCCAGAAAATATTTGTCGCTATCTATTACAGTATTTTTTCAATGACGATCAACGCTGAAACCGAAATTATCACTTCTTACCAGTTACGGTTTGAATAGTGTTTGTTAACGCAGGAGATAAAACGTACTCTACCTACTCTAGAGACGCTGAATCGGCTCCAAAAGTGTTTCGCACTCTCTTATCGTGATTGTTCTACGCGATCAATGTTAAAGCCGGAAATGGTTCATTTCTATCACTCCTGGTTTGAATAGAAGTTCACCTATATATATATATATATGTGTGTGTGTAGGTTGTAGCAGTAAATTTCTACAACTTTGTATTTCAGTAGAAAGATACGTGTAAACATTGCATCTTTTCCTTAGACACTGAATAGATTCCAAAAACTACTTGTTGCTATCTATTACTGTATTTGTTCTATGACAATCAACACTGAAAGTGGATATTGTTAGAAATGGAACATATACTTGGAACGCTGAATTAATTCCAAAATAATGCTTGTCGCTGTTTCTTAGTTTTTGCTTTATGGTGATCAATATTTTTTAAACTAGAATTAGTACTAAATTTTTATCTTTCCGGTTTTAGTAGAGGAGGAGTAAAGATGATATATTTTCGTCAGACGCTGAATTCGTTCTAAAAAAATCTTGTCGCTATCTGTTACCAGTTTTTGTTCAACAGTGATCAACGTTGGAACCAGTGCTTAATTTCTACCATTCATTTTCGAGGATTAATGGAGGAGATGGATCCCATTCTTGAAGCGTTGAATCGTTAAAAGCAAGAAAGAAAAAAGCTCCTCTATCTCTTAGGCTCTTTGCTCTGACACCTGTCGACAGACACAAAGTCGGACGAACATAGCAGTTCTATAAGACTTGTAACATAGTTTGCAAGTCTAATAATTGATTTAAAATACTGAAAATAAAAAAAATTCTATATACAGTTGCAAGGATTACTTACACTAGCAACAATAGCAAAGAAGAAGGAAATTATTTTGGAAGCAGTCAAGCAAAATGTATTTAGTCTTTTTTTTTTTTTTTTAATGTTTATTTCCGAAATCTCGTTTTCTTCAGGTCTACTTTTTTTTTCAAGTCCTATTTTTAGAAAACACACACACACAAAAGAATACATGTTCTGTTTTACTTTCTTGGAATTCTGATTCCCGAAAATATCTTACACTTTAGTTCTAGCTTTCGGTTCTCTCCTGGTGCCTTGTTCAAGGAGGAGGAAAGTAGGAAAAAAAAGAAAAAGAAAAGAAAGTAAAACATAAAAAAGTAAAGTGCCAACAACTCATGTTTATATATATATATATATATATATATATATATATATATATATATATTAGGGTGGTCTTTATTTATATGGGCAAAAATAAATTTAGGAATTTCCTTGGACTCACCCCTAAAATGGTTCTATATGGGACAAAACTAAGTCAGGAGAAAACTTAGATCCATTGAATAATTTTGAATGGTGCCCCAAACGACCTAAAATTTTGAATGCGTTTACAATACATAGTATATGGGGAAAAGCTGGAATAAACTCTTGTAATTTACAAACGGCTTAAGGGAATGGAAAGATATCTTGGATAATGGAACTAGAAGAAATGACCAACCTAATTTTGTATAGCATTATTATGGCGGCCATCTTGAAGTCCGCCATCTTGAATTCAGGTCAAAATTTTCAAATAGGAAGAGGGTCATGTTACATATCATTTTGAGGTGGCGTTTTCCCAGAAGCACAAATCTCGTATTATTTTTAAGCTACCAATAATCTTGTAAGAGTTATTACGTGTGAAAAACGAAATGCTTCGATGTAATGTTATTTTATTGTAGTTATGGACCACAGATTTGTAAGAATTTTGGAAGTATTTTACATAAACTGGAAACAAACTGCTAGAGAAAGTTAAATCTTTGTTTCCCCATGAACTACCAATAAGTTTTTCCATCAACATGATTTATAGACCATTATGAAAAAGAAAAAAAAAATATAACATGAAAGAAATTGAAATATCCCTTATTTATGTAGTACTGTAGCTTTGGGGTAAGTTTTCAATAGGTTTTCAATCTTATATACTACACAGTTCACTTTTGTCACATCTACGAAAAGATTATCTATGAGAATTCACTATGTGCAAAATAAACTGTTTCTGATACTCATTTTTCGTAAAAACGATGTTGTAATCTTCTGTTAGTATCATTCTCCTTTCTGCTGCATCGTTTATTACGGAGATGAATTTAACTATTGTCTTTCCTGGATAGTGTTGTAAAAAAACGTTTTTTTTCTGTGAAGTTTTTTTTCAATAAAAAACATCGTTCTTTTTCATGTTTTTTTTCAAATGTCTGTTTTTTTTTCTGGCAACTATTATTTATTGATTTATGTTGCAGATTATTGAAATAATCAACATAACTTGAGTCGAAGCCCTCGTAACTTACAAATCGTTTGTTTCTTTGTACCTATACGAGCAAAATTATGTGATTATTCCTTTCGGACCCAGGTCATTTTTGGCATTTTCCTACGTTTTCAGTTAGTGACTTATTGTTCAAAAACCATCCATTTGCTTGGTATGGTTAAGGCCTTGTTTTTTAGAAAATGGATGTGGCTATGTTTTGGTGTAAGTTGCATTGCAGTGTTGCCAACGGGTGGGAAATTATTGAGGGAAATCTAGGGGTGAAAATTTATAAAAAATACCCTAACCGAATTTCAAAATTTTTTTTGTATCTAGCACCACTGCTGCTATATGGGTTTAAGTCTCCTAAAAAAATATTTGGTGTGTTGACAAGGTACAGTAAAATCCTGAACTCGCTGGCTTCCATTCAAAAAGGGAAAGAAAAGAATTCCCTGTCATCATATACATGAAATTTTGACACCTTTTACGCCTCAGAAGCAAAAATCAACAGATATGTCGGGGCTACAGCATCTCTAATTGTCCCGTTGAAACTTTTTATGGTGCGTTCTGTAGGGTAAAGAGGATGCTTTCAGATAGTGGTACATTTGTTTCAATGTAGCTAGCAAGAGAGTAATAATAGAGGAGAAAAGAGAAATTTTCCGAATTTTTCACCTAAAATCGGGAATTAATTGTTTTGGCTGGAAACACTGCCATCAGATAGACGAAAACTATCTGAAAATAAACCTTAGTACTCCAAGAATATATTCTACAAGTATCATGGCGATATCTAACAAAGCAAGCATGAAATTTTAAAAAATATCTCATTCTACCTCAGAAATTCACCATTTTCTTACCATTTCCAGAACATAGTTTATTATTAACCTCAACTGTACTTCCCCTAATAATTCTAGTGAAACTTTTTATGGTGCGCTGTGTGGGCTAAGGACGAGGCTTTTAGACACTGGTACGTTTGTTCGAATGTAGCCAACAAGAGGGAAATAATAGAAAAAAAAGGATTTTTTTCTAAAATTTGACCCTAAAATCTGGAATTAAAATTTTCTGTAGCTGGGAACACTGCTATCAGACACACACAAACTATCTTAAAATAAGCTTTGGTATCCCTCTAATATATCCTACAAGTATTGTGACGATATCTAATAAAGTAAGCATGTCAATAAAAAATCTCTCATTTTACCTTAAAAAATCACAAGTTATCTTTCCAATTAGAGAACAAGGTCTACTGTAAACCTCAACTGTACTTCCCCTAATTATCCTATTGAAAATTTCTAAAGTGCGTTGTGTAGGGAAAAGACGATACTTTCAGATACTGGTACGTTTGTTCCGATGTAGCTAACAAGAGGGAAATAATAGAGACAAAACACATAATTTTCCGAAAATTTTCCCCTAAAATCTGGAATTAAAATTTTCTGTAGCTGGCAACACTGCTACCAGACAGACGCAAACTATCTTAAATTAAACATTGGTACACCACTAATATATCCTACATGTATTATGGCGATATTTAAGGAACAAACCTTCTAATTACCAAAAATATATTACGGGAAACAAAAAAGTAGGGAAAAACTAAAAAAATCAAGGGTTAGAACCTAAATATGAATTTTTCGTGCGCCCCCTAATTACCCCATTGTAACTATCTGTGCTTGTGTTTGGTAAGTAAGGACAAATGTTCGATTGGCGTAAGTTGACTTGCACTCGGACGTATAGGTACGGATTTATAAACAGAAATTTCGAATTTTTGACCAAATTTAGGGAAATTTTAATTTAGCTAATTGGCAACATTGCGCGCAGGCCCGTCCAATTGATGTCAACAGTTAGGTATCCATCCGAGGTATCTACCTGGCAAGTCTTAAGGAGGTCTTTCTACAATGAAGGAAGCTACAGGAAAAAATAAATAAAGGAAATTCGAAATTAGAAAATTCTCGAATTTCTGACGGGTGAAATTTGAGAAGGAAATTCGACACCAGAAGAAAAAGAAATTAATATGATAAACTATGATCCAACCATACTTGGCAAGAATAATATCCCGATATCTTAATTAGTGTCAACACAGGAGCGGATTTAAAAAAGTGACACACTCGTGTGTGCCACTTTGGCCAACTGGGCCACCGAGTGTACATTTGATTACATTTTTTTGACTACTAACCCGTGTTGTTGTTGTAGTTATAGTCTCGACTAATAATAATATCGTTGTTGTACACAATAACTTTATAAGAAAAAAAATTCTCTTATTTTTACATCTTAGTTCCAACACTGTTGCTGAGAAATGCAGAGTGTTTCAAAATGAATATCGGGGTTTTAAGTCTTCGTAGTACTTATTACATTTTACGTACAATTATAAGCAATGCATCAAGTAAAAGAGCATCTTAAATAGTCTTTGCTACAGGTGTTCGATGTGAGATTCATTCGTCACACGGCACACATCTAGTCGATAGGCGAGAAAGGCCCATAAACTTTCCGCTATATGGCACAAAACACATTCAATTTAGGGGAGTCTCGTTTCAACTGTACCTCTCCTGAGGATTTGCTGACCGCCAGATGCAAACATTATGAGTGTTCACCTTAGCTCTTAGGTGAAATGTCGATTTATCACTGAAGACGACACGATCCAGAAAATCTTCATTGTTATGCAGCAGTATTTCACTTGCGAAATTGGCACGTAAACCATAGTCTTTACGCTTTAGACCTGTAACAACTGCAAACGATAAGGATGTAGTTGCAAGCGTATCCTCAATATTTTTCACACAGACGGTTGCACTGTAACTACAGATTCAGTTTTTATTAAAACACAAAAAGCTTTCTGCTCTCTAGTCTCCATCTTTGCTACTTGCTCTTTCTAACGGCAGACAGAAAAAACAATGCATGTGTATGCGTGCGTACAAAACTATTTGAGTGGCTCTTTGGTATAATATTTATAATTGTAAGTTAATTTTAATAGATACTACAAAGTTTGAAAACCCTAATATTAATTTTGAAACACACTGCATTACTTCAAATTGTGTCATCCTATATTCACGTCTTGTATATACATATCATCAGACCCGACCCTAGCAATTTGTCGCCCCGTGCAATGGCATAATTTGCCGCCTCTCCCTTTCTCCAGAAAGTACAAATCTTAAAAGTTATGATTTTAAGTATGCTACTCCAGCATGAACAACGAAGGGGAGGGTAAGTGCAGTCGCACTCAGAAAGGCTTAAATAATTACTAAAAACCAATCCCGTTGTGTCTGTTTTTTCTTTAAAAAGTAATCTATTAGCCTATGTTAGTGAAAGATAAAGCTAACACACCTGCAGAGGAAAGATGGTAATCCCTTTTATAAAATTCAATATCGAGCTTCAATCTCAATGTATCAGTTTGCAATTCCAGTGCAACTAGCTCTTTCATCTTTATTTCTTGATTTTTCTTCTACATCTGTTAACATTAAAAAAAAAAAAAAAAAAAAAAAAACTTGTTTCTGTCTTCAATGATAAGGAACTTGTTTCTGATTTTTAAAAAAACATGATTAGTTGTCATATCAAAACTGTGATAACTTACTAAATGGAACAAATATTCGCTATTATTCGAGAACTGAATTCTTGCATTTGAAACAATGAAGCAATTTGTGCTTGGATTTATTCGACCATTTGCTTTAGCACTGTCCATGTAATCTTAAACTAATGCAACCTAAACACAATTTATGAATGTAGTATTCAAATATTAGGTCAGCTTAGTAAATGTAACTACCATCATCGTGAAGTCTGTTTCCAACAAGAAATATCTAATATAAATAATATACTTATGATAGATTTTGCCGGACCATCGAAACTTGCCGCTCCATGCAAATGCACGTGTTGCATATATGGTAGAGCCGGCTCTGCATATCATATATATCTAGTCGACAAATTATTTATATATGAGATTTAGAAAAATACTATTAGGCAAATTAGTATTAGTCTTTACCTTTAGACAAGTTATTTGAATTTTATACTGTTCGTGACATTATTTTCGTACTTATTAAAGGCCTGCTTTCACGAAAAAACAAAATTCCATTTCTACTTTTATTTCTTAGTTGATATTGATGGAAACTGCTGAAACCCGAATTGTTAGTTGGTATGGTATTCATGTAAATTGTAAAATATTTGTAGCGTATCAGTATCTAGCGTTTAATTTATATCGCATTTTACGGTGATTACAGCTACATAAAAATATTTCATACTTAAATAGACGTAAGATACATTACAAATGACTATTTGAAAAAAAAAACGAAATTTAGAAAAAAACGAGAGGCAATGTTTTTTTTCTAAAAAAAACATAAATTTCTGAAAAAATACGAACGGTTTTTTTTCTATTTACAACACTATTCCTGGAAGATAGTCATTGTTATCTGACCATGAAATCGGATCACACTCAAGAAACCCTTTGGGTATTTTAAATCGCACGAGAAAAAAATTGTTTGTTGTATCAAAATCACTGATTTCTCTTTTCGCAAGAATTTTTATGATATTATCCTTGCGTCAAGCCTCTTTGCTGCTTCACGGTCTCTCCTTACAGTTTTAATTTCTTTTAACCAATTTTTGTTTTTCCACTATGTTAACTTCATCATCAAAAAACTCCAATGCTACGTATTCCTCCTTCAAGTACCAGAGATGCCGAGAAAATTTAGAAAGAGCCACTTCAGATAATTCATTATCTATTTGCCTATAACTGTACAAAGCTTTCAAAAATTGCAGGTCTTGTAATGGTGAATGGGATACTTGATCACATTTAAATCAAGCTTGGACATATAGTCGTATCAGAAAAATTCATACATTCCTAAGACCCGTTTCTATTTGCTTCGTTAAACGAAAATGTTGGCGAAAGAGAAATATTTTTAAACAGTATATTGCTTTTTCCATCTACCTTGCATGGTGAATTGCTCCAGGCAAACGAAATAAAACTCTTCGAGGAGGTATGCCATCCAAGAATGTCAGTTCTAAAAATTTACTGTAATCTTCTCTGCGGTGTCCTGCTTCTACAAGTTTGATAGCAAAATTCAATACTTCATTTCTTACATCTGAAATGTTGTTCCTTACGTCATCATCATCATCAATTCTGGAATAAAGTTAGTACAATCTATTTTAGACCAATCGTTCTGAAAATGCTTAAATAGGGAAACGTCCGGTCCAGATGCAAACGAAACACAACACTTGTCAAATAAACATTTTAAAACCAATTCATAAATGTAGTGTCTACAAGGAAGGTATAGAAGATCATTTTGGAGCATCTGCTCTAGCAGAATGAAAGCACCGTTCACATGACACATATTGCAGGGAATAATGTGACAACAAACTGCCTGCACGAACTTTACCAAGTTCCATTCTTCAAGGTAATGAACTGTAGTAGAAATAATATGTTCGTTCTCCTCTTCATGATGACAAATTGAGAACACCAATTAGCCTCTCATGAGCATCTCCTGTAATAAATATTGATAACCTGTCGATAGTCTCTCTACCAGTCAAATTCGGCAGTAGTTTTCCGTCTCATTGCACAACTAACGCACTTGATGCACTCCGAAATTGCTTTTGTGGTCTTATGTAACTTCGCTACGGATTTTCTCTCAGCATCGATGCATATTTATTACTAGTTCCTTTACATTATGGCCTAATGTTTCTGCCGTCGCTGTCAGAATATGTATTCTCGTTCTATCAGTGGACTTGTATCGATCAAGAGCAGCAACCTGTCTTGGAGTTTTAAAATTAGTTTTTCCCCTTTTACATTTCTTGCAGGGTCCGGGCGCACACAGGCACATATTTACATTTTATCTTACATACTCAACTGGGTTTTCTTCTTCATTTCTTGAAATGCTTACCTCCGTGTATTTTGGTGTAAAATTCATACAAATCATTTTCAGAAGTGCATTTTTCTTTTGCGTTCCTCTTTCTAATGAAGCCGCGCATATCCCTCTTGTTCTTTTCGAGCCAAACTCATGTCTTTACATTTAGTTGTGTAAGAGTTATTACTTGTGAAAAAGAGAAATATTTTCACAGGTAATAATTCTTAGATAACTAAAGCTATCTTTAAAATAGTGCCAGATTTGTGTTTCTGGTGAAACGCCACCTCAAAACGATATGTCACATGACCCTCTTCCTATTTGAAAATTTTGATCTGAATCCAAGATGGCGGAATTCAAGATGGCCGCTGTGACACAATACTATACAACATTAGGTGTGTTTCTTCCTCTAGTTCCATTATCCAGGGTATTTTTGCGTTCCCTTAAGCCGTTTCTAAATTACAAGATTTTATTCCCGATTTTTCCCATATATTATGTACTGTAATCGGATTCAAAATTTTAGGTCGCTTGGGGCACCATTTAATATTATTCAATGAAGTTAATTTTTCTCCTTCCTTAATTTAGTCCCATATGGAACCATTTTAGGGGATGAGTCCAAAGAAATTAGGAAATCAAAAATTAAGGATCACCCTAATATATATATATATATATATATATACATAGGGTGTCCAATATACAATGCAACCCGGAGTTTACGATAGTAGGACTTTTGAATCTGAAGTGATACACGAATAAGGTTATACCGAAATGAAACCTTGCTCATGCATATATTTTTAAACTAGGAAGCAACGATTGAAGTACACTAGGAACCACACAGAGAGTGTTGCCAGATGTAACCGAAGGGGTAAATCAATTTTTTTTTTACAAAACATGTAAATTGACTCATATCTCATACGTATGGATGTTTTGTCGTTAATTTTCAGTTTGTTTAGTTGGAGTAGCTTGGAAACTATGGAGAAAAAAAAAAGGATTTTTCATTTCCACCGATAACTAATCGGATGAGGCCTCTGTAAGGGGGAACTAGGGAAATCGTAGTTCTCATAAATTGGCAACACTCTGAATTGGCAACTTTGCTGATGTTTCAGTGCATCAAAAGGTGTGTTAAGGATCTGTCTACATTATGCAATTCCTGAAAACAATAAAAAACAAATTTTGAAATTATTATGATAAAACGTTTACTTATATGCACCCGGCAACACTGCTACTATCAGAAATGAGTTACCAGCTCTACAGTGGATGCTGGAAGTGCCCCCTGTTTTTATTCGAACACTGGTTCACACGTTTCACCATGTTGGTATCAACTTTACGAAAGTTAGAAGTGTTAATGTTTTCATTGGCACTGCGAATGTTCGTTTCCAGGTCTCGAATAGTTCGAGAATTGTTCTTGTATACCTCTTGCTTTAAATAGCCCCATAGAAATGAATAAATAGCAGTGTTGCCGGGTGCGGGTAAGTAAAAATTTTATGATAATTTCAAAGTTTGTTTTTCATTGTTTCCAGGAAGTGCATAATGTACACAGATCCTTAACACACCTCTTGATGCACTGAAACATCAGCAGGATTACCAATTCAGTGTGTTAATTTATGAAAACTACGATTTCCCTAGTTCCCCCTTACAGAGGCCACATCCGATTAGTTATCGGTGGAAATGAAAACTTCTTCTTTTCTGCTCCATATTTTGCAAGCTACTCCAACTAAGCAAACTGAAAATTAATGACAGAACATCCATACGTATGAGTTATGAGTCAATTTACATGTTAAAAAAAAAAAAAAACTTCGGTTACATTTGGCAACACTGTGTGGTTCCTAGCAGTGTTGGGCAAATTTCAATTGAATTAACAATTAACAATTAATCTGTAAATTTAATTGTTAATTGCAGTTGGCCATTAAAAAAGGAGAATCAATTGCAATTGATCAATTGATTGAAAGTAATTGCAGTGGAAAGTAATTGCAATTGAATTCTGTAATTCAATTGCAATTGAAATTAATTGGCAATTGATTCAATTGCAATTGATTTCCACAGCAATTACTTTCAATTGATTGATCAATTGCAATTGATTTTCACTGATTAATTTTCAACACTGTAGTTCAGAGAGGGCGTGGGGCAATGTAAACTTTAGCCACGACCAATTGACTCACCACCCGTCGTGACCCACGACCCACCGTGATCCACTCTGACCCACCACCCACCATAAATCACTCTTACCCACTGTGACCCACAGACCCGCCAAAACCTATTGTCATCAACTCTGACCCATGATTCACGCCCTCTTCTCTACTGACTAAAGAGTTTAAACTTGTAATAAAACAAGCCTATAAAATTATCACTCATCGGAGTTTGAATTTCTACGATCAATCGCTCAAGCATCGCACTAATACAATAACGGCGGATCTCACCTTTCTAATATAAATAAAATAGTTTGTTCGTGTGTCTGTGTGTCTATCTTTGTGCGGCCTGTGGACGAGACGAGTGGACCGAAACTTTTCAAAATTTGGTCATGGGTAGCTTGGTCTAGGCCCCAGACCAAGACGAAGAGTTTTTTTTTTTTTTTTTTTTTTTTAATTCCTTACTATGGGGTCTCCAGGAGACGTTTACCCGGACCGGCCTGGGGACCAGACAAGTCGACTGAGAGTTACCAAATTTTGGTCAAAGATACCTTGGTCCAGGTCCCACACCAAGGCAAAGCTTTTTCGAAAAAATTCGAACCAGGGGGTTTCAGGGCGGCGTTTACCGGGACATGTAAAAGTAGTAGAAAATGACCGATATCAGTGTCGATTTCATAGTTTTCGCGGTCGCTGAGATCAATGGTGAAACTCCGATCGCATTAACTTCCAAATTCACCGTATTCTGCTACGGGCCGTGGGTTAATGGGGGGGGGGGGGGATACCGAAACGTACAAGTAATCCAAAATGACCGATATTAGTGTCAAATCCATAGTTTTCGCGGTTGCTGATATCAATGGTGACACTACCATTAGCGATGACTTTCAAATTCATCCACCGTTGTATGCGGGCCTTGGGTCACCAGAGGGGAGAACTCCGAGACATGTAAAAAAATAATCGAAAATGACCGATATTAATGTCAAATTCATAGTTTTCGGGGTAGCTGAACTCATTGGTGAAACTCAAGACCGCGTTTACTTTCACATTTAGCCCCCATCAGATAAGAAACGGGGGCATTATGAAGGGGATCACGAGACATGTAAAAATAATCCACAATGACCGATGTCAAATCCGTAGTTTTCGCGGTGGCTGAGATCAATGGTGATACTTTCATTAGCGATGATTTTCAAATTTAGCCACCATTGTATGCGGGCCGGGAGTCACCGGGGGTGGGGAATTGCGAGACATGTAAAACTAATGGAAAGTGACCGATATTAGTGTCAAATCCATAGTTTTCGCTGTCGCTGAGATGAATGGTGATACTTCCACAGGTGTTGACTTCCAAATACAGCCCCCATCGGCTGCGGACCAGAGGCATTGTTTTTTTCAAAATTGGAACCAGAAGATTATAGGGATTTTTACCGGCATATGTAAAAAGTAGTAGAAAATGGCAGATGTTAGTGTAACATTCATAGTTTTCGTGGTATTAGTTGGGGGTTGGTGGGGGCCAGAGGAGATTGTTTCACAATACGAACCAAGGGGGTCTGAGGGGGCGTTCACCGGGACATGTAAAAGTAGTAGAATTTGTGTCGAATCCATATTTATCGGGGTTGCTCAGACGTATAGTGACACCCCCGATAGTGTTTACGTTCAATTTCAGCCCCATCGGCCTTCCCAATGAAAACACATGTACGTTGTTGGATATATATTCACACAAAATATATCCAATGTTAGAAATGTTTCTTAATTGTTCTCCCGTTGTTCAGTTTGTTTACATTGATATTTTATCTGATCCGTGCGAAGAACGGGCATAACAGCTAGTACGAAATGGTAAAGTGTTTGTTATGGACCAAATTACAATGAATTCAATTATATAGATAATTATTATAATTATAACTAATAAATATTTCCTTGTTGAATCACAGAGCTCCTCCGTGGCTAAGCGGTTAGCGTACGCGCCTTTGGCGTGGGAAACCCGGGTTCGATTCCCGGCGGGAGCTCATGTGGTTCGGATTCCACGTTAATCAGTAGGTCCATGTCTCATATAGCCTCGCTGCTAACCGGGGCGTTAAACCCCAAAAGCAACTCAAAATCAAATCAACTTGTTGAATTATACATATTTTTCAGTGGAAAAATGAATACAATTTAAAAGTCCCAAATCAACGTAAAGTAGACCAATGTAAAGGAAAAATGTATAAAATTTTCCATATAATTAAGCTTACAAACTTAAAATTTCCATGTAATTAAGCTAAATTTCCATTTTTGTGTCGTTTTGTGCGACTATTTGCTCGTTTTCTGCGTCACCGGAAATGGGTCAATGTTATCCTACAAATATGGCGGAACAAGTTAATGCTGTTCCGTTAGGAACGATTTCGAGGTCGTTTCCTTCACATCGTCTTGTGCGTGTTTTCTACCGTTTTGTAAGCCTATTTCCACGTTTCGTGAATCAATGGTAGTGGGTCAAAATGGGCATTCAATGTGGGAAGAAAACTGATCCATTCTCCCACTAGTATCGAATTTCAAGGTCGCTTTTTCGCATTGTTTAGTGCATATTTATACCGTTTCTGCGCATACTTTCACGTTTTGTAGGCCAACGAAAGTGGATCAAAGGTGACCTACAAATATGGCAGAGAAAGACATATTCATTCCACTTTCAAGGTCCATTTTGACCCTCTTCCACTGATGCACAAAGCGACACAAATCATGTATAAAATGTGTGAAGGAAACGACCTCATTTGATGGTGACGGAACAGCATTAAGTTATTCCGCTATACTTGTAGGCCATTTTGACCCATTTTTGTTGTCGCACTAAAGTGGAAATAGAAGCACTAAAGTGGAAATAGGAGCACAAAACGGCACAAAGCAGGCACTACACGATGCGAAAGAAACGACCCCCCAAATTCGATAGTGGCGGAATAGTGAGCCATTTAACTCCCACTTTAAAGGCCCGTTTAACTCACTTCCGGTGACGCACAAGACGAGGAAGTAGGCGCAGAAAACTTTTTAAAAAATAATCACTGAACGATGCGAAAGAAACGACCTAGAAATTCGATAGTGTCGGAACAATGGGTCATTTTGGTCACACTTTGGACGTCCATTTTCAGACACTTCTGGTGACGCGCAAAACGTGAAAATAAGAGCACGAAACGGCACGAAACATTCACTACTCGACGCGAAAGGAAGGACCACGAAATTTGGTAGGTATAGTGGCGGAGCAGTGGGTCATTTTCGTCCCACCTTCGAGGCCCATTTTGACCGTCTTCCAGTAACGCACAAAACGTCGAAATAGGCGCTCAAAAGGGTACGCGATGTGAAATTAACGACCTCGAAATTCGATAGTAGCAGAACTCTCGGTCATTTTCGTCCCATCTTGGAAGCCCATTTTGACCCACTTCCGGTGACGCACTAAACGTGGAAATAAGGGCACGAAACGGCACGAAACATTCACTAGTTGATGCGAAAGGAAGAACCTCGAAATTCGGTAGTGGCGGAGCAGTGGGTCATTTTCGTCCCACCTTCGAGGCCCATTTTGACCGTCTTCCAGTGACGCACAAAACGTCGAAATAGACGTACAAAAGGGTACGCGATGTGAAATTAACGACCTCGAGATTTAATAGTGGCGGAACTCTTGATCGTTTTCGTCCCACCTTGGGGACTCATTTTAACCCACTTCCCACGACGTACAAAACGGAAGTAGACGCACAAAACGGCACAAAACGATGTGAAGGAAACAATCTCAAAATTCATTGCTGGCGGAAGAGCAATAACTTGTTCCGCCATATTTGTAGGCCCATTTTGACCACTTCCGGAGATGCACAAAATGTGGGAATAGGCGCATAAAGCGACACAAAACACGTACAAAAGATGCAAAACAAAGTACCTTGAAATTCGTTGGTGGCGGAACAAGTTAATGACGCCGTGAGCACCAATATAAGTATATACTGTAGTTCTTACCAGTTGGCGCGGTGGGTCAGTGGTAGAGCGTTCACCTCTGGTGCTTGAGGTCCCTGGTTCGATCCCAGCTCGCGCAGTTTGTACTTTGTGGTGGACAAACACCGTGCTCGTGGATTTTCTCGGGGTTCTCCCGTTTCCTCCCACTTTCTTCATTTCATTCATTTCCTATTATCACCGTCTCCTTTAGCCTATCCGGCATAAGCGTGAGACGTAAAACTAAAGATTTCTTATCATTTTTTGTAGTTCTTACCATCAAGGCTGAGAACTGCACGGTCCAATTTTTTAGCCAAAGTAGAAGCCCAACCGGAATAGTGATGTCAACCGACTCGGCTTGGTTCAACTGAGCGTACAGCTTGAGCTGGCTTGGTTGGGATTACCCATCGACTGGGCTCAATTGAGCCAATGGCTTGAACCGGCTCGGTAAAGACGAGTCATCGGCTCGGCTCGATTGGAGCCAATGGCTCGAACCAGCTCCGTTGAACCGAGTCAGCTCAACTGAGCCGATGGCTCGAACAGGCTCGGTTGGGGTAAGCAATCAGCTCAATTCGGCTCGGCTCGTGTGAACCATAGGCTGGAGCTGGCTCGGTTGGATGAGCTGTTGGCTCGGCTCACTTCTCGGTTCGGCTCGATAAGTGAATAAGCTGTGAGCGAGCCGCTTGAGCTGTTGACAACCCTAAACCCGGGTCGAGCAGTTTTGAACATGTTTGGCTGGAGTCCCATAACTTCTAACAATTTTTGGCTCGAGCCCGAATACTTGCTCCTCCTGAACTCAAACCAAGAACCTCGTGACCGATGTCCTTGCCTCCTGAAGATTTCTTGACGACCGAGATCGACAGTCAACTAATTTTTAGTATTCCGATACAAACCGCCTATATTCCATGTTTATACAAGTACACGGTGTTATAATGATAATTAATTATAGTAGTAGTAGTAGTATCATTGATTATTATATTGTCTATGTAGGATACTTGAAGATAGTAGTACTTGGAACTACACAAAGGATTTAGCTCGAATTGGCTCGACTCGACTGGAAACTCGATCCGAATTCGAGGCGAGTTGGGGGAAATTTTTCGAGCCGAGATCTCAAGTCGAGCTCAAAGATGTCTGCTTCGAGTCGAGTCGAGTTTTAAAGAAAACTCGCTCGAACTCGCTGGTGCCCATTCCTATTGTATGCATGACGGGCATATAGAGTTCTTTCGAGGGGGATAGAACCATAAACATAATATATTTTAAAAAATACTTAGTTTCCTGGCTTTCTTCCCAGGGGGGGAAGGGATGGTAGGTATCCAGCATTTCTTATAAGTACCTTATTTGAAATATGTAAAACAATTACAAGTGGACAACACAATACACACACATCTTCTTATCTTCAGTTTTAATTGCTGATTTCAATTGCAATTAACAATTACAAGTTTCAATTGTCAATTGCAATTAACAATTAAATGTTTCAATTGCACAATTTGCAATTGACAATTAACAATTAAAAGTTTCAATTGCATGGTGACCAATTAACAATTAACAATTGACGAAAATTCAATTGCAAATTTTATGATTGAATTCAATTGCAATTGAAATTAATTGTCAATTACAAATTGAAATCAATTGCAATTGAAATCAATTGCAATTGATTTTCAGAGCAATTACTTTCAATTGATTGATCAATTGCAATTGATTTCAATTGATTTTGCCCAACACTGGTTCCTAGTGTACTTCAATCGTTGCTTCCTAGTTTAAAAATATATGCATGAACATGGCTTCATTTTGGTATACCTTATTTGTGTAACACTTCAGGTTCAAAAGTTGTACTATCCTGAACTCCGGGTTGCATTGTATATTGGACACCCTGTATATATATATTACCAATACTATATTTTTTCATTACTGTATCTCATTTCTTGCTTAACCAACTCTTATCCATGTTTTTTTTCAAAAGTAAAATAAATTTTCAAAACAAGTCTTTCTACTTTACTCTTGCCTCTAAATAGAATCCTTGAGTATATTATTACGTTCTTTCTTTGAAATTTTGAAACTATTTACTGGTTATTTCATGCAAGGTGTTGTTAATATCAAATACACTTTTACCGGAGAGTGGTCCAGACAAAAATGTACAGAAATCGAAGTTAATTACTGGTTTTATGAATGTTTATAGAGGGGATAACTCAACCTCAAAACTAAACTCCAGGATTAATACCCTGACAAATACTGCAGCATTTATCTAGTAAAGAAGGGAAAAGATGGAGAACCCAGTCACGAAAATCCAATTATAAGGCGAGGATATGAACTTTCTCCCTTGAGTTCTATTTTTAATTTTGAGACAAATATGAAAATAGTTCTCAATTTATATTTTACCTCTTAGACCATTCTGCATTCATATTTGTTCGCTCAGAAACTTCTGCTATTAACTTGTCTCTCTTTTCTTTCAAAGCTCGCAAAAATGCCTGAAAAATACAAGAGCAAGAATAAAACACTCTCCAAGACGAAAAACTTATCTATTAATAACAAGTACTATGTAATATATTTTATATCCTACCAAATTACTGTCTGCAAGCTATTTTTATCCGATATGATTCAATATATCAAATTGATAAACATGTTTAAAATTATTTTGAATGAAGCATACCTTTATAGTTCCATATAATCAAACAATATTCAACTTAATTTTACAGCTTCACATACTCTGTGGTTTCATAATGTAAATTTTAAAAATATGTTAAAATAATAATAATAATAATAATACATAAAAAAATTCAATCGAAATAAACTATATACATTTGGATGTTTACAACTGTTATCAGCTACGAAAAATTTACCCATTTAAATATTGATGATTAAAAATTAATCCATAATACGGCTGATACAAAATAACTGAAGTGTAACAAAAGCAACATTCGCCTGTAAATGCGCCCTATAATCACTGAAGAACACCTACATTTCGAAACAGCAACTTCTTTCCTCAAGCTTAAAACCAAATATTGATATGTCTGGTAATTTCTTTAAGCCATCTTCCGGCTTCTATTATACAAAAATATGTAATTAAAATAAATAAATTACCACACATAAGTCCCTATAACATTAGATTGGGGGCATAGTCGCTAAATCGTACAGCGCTTGCCTCTGGTACGAAAAATTTCTGGTTCGATACCAGGTCACTGACTTAGTATTGAACAATATTGTATAAGTGGATCTCCCCATTTCCTTCCAGATTCTTATTTCACAAATTCTACAGCATAAGTGTGCAGCATTAAATTAAAGATTATATTCTATCTAAAGGTAACATCAGACTGGAAATGTTCAAACTCAGCATGTTGATATATTGTCATTTTTCATTGTCTTTCATATGTAGCTATACTCGTAAAAATAATTTCCAATGATATAATAAGATAAAATATTTTTCACGAGTGCAGCTGGACCAGTGACAGTAAACGTAAGTAAGGTAGATTAGTGAAAAGTGATATGAATAAACTTTATTTTTTGTTAAAGTCTTTTTACATATTGAAGTTGGAACATTATTAACACGATTAATTGAAATATTTCCAAGACCTTCTGATTTTAGATTTGAAGAAGAAAGCAGTTCATTTCGAAATAGTAATTTTTCGTAATTCGGTCGCTGTTACAGATCGGTTCTGGTTTTATCTGTAATTAGGTTCGCTTTGTTCAGTTTCAAATAGCAATTAAAATGTACTTATTTCAGTAGAAAGAAACAATAGTACAGTGGTTAGATTATCTGAAATTAAATAATTATAAATAAATGGCGGCACTAAAAAAAGAACATGCTATGAAACTGGCACAGGACGACGTGTAAATAATTATTCTGTATAGATGAAACTGAAAGAACAGAAGAAAGTGGTGCCCGAGATCTACAAGAGACATCTGGGTAAGTAAATAAGCATACTGTCGCAGACTAACGTTCCACAAAAGTTTCATGCCAGTCCTACGATATCAATGAAATATACGTTTTGAAAGTTACGCAACCTAGAATTTCAAATAGTGTAATTCTTGTGGAACATGTGATAAACACAGACTTTTTCACTGATTAGATATTTTTGAAACAATAATTGCGAATATTCATGTTGTCTTTTAGTATGAAGGGAAAGAAATCAGTGTAAAAACACACTCCGAGAAAACACGGAAACTACGCATAGCATGCAACCGTGAAATTACTTTGAAATCGTACACAACCTTCTGCACCCTAAACCAATCACAGGTTCGTGAATAATCTTTCTTGAACGTATAGCAGGATGTTTACTAAAATTCCAAAATGAAATTTCGTGACTTCGTGACCATTTCTTTACCAAACCATAAAATTTCGTAACATTCTTAAGAGCGAATTTGGATGCGAATTAGGCCGAATTTTCATGAATGCGGCAGAAGCGTGCTTTGCTTACGATTTGGTAGCGTCTAAAGCTGATCATAGACATTTTTGATGGTGAATTTTGATGTTTTATAGAACACTATTTTCCAGTCTGTACTTATATTTGTACAGATAAAAAAATCATGACCCAAAAGCTACATTTCGTGACTTTTTCTTGATTTTCATGACCATTTTCTGATTTTCATGACACCCTGTATAGAAACATTACACACAATTCTTTGTCATCAGCCTGTTCGCATGCACCTCTGCTTCAATACGATTGAGAGGATCGTCAGTAATCACTGACGGCCTCCTGCTCATCTGTTCATCGTGAATATCACACCGAAATTCTGCAAAAGCACCACTTCGCCACATTTTGCCGATTCATTAAGTTTCCGTACACAGACATTATTTCTCGACGGATTTCAGATAGACGTTTTCCTTTTATCTGCAAAAACCTGATCGCGCTGCGCACTTCACACATGGTGGGATTTGATATTATCGATGCCATTTCCAACGCGTGCTCCTCACACAAGACTCAGCACAGCACTGGGCGAATCACTTTCAATACGCATCGTATGGATTGAGCTTATTACCAGTATTCTCAACTTTAGTACACATATTTCAACTATCATGCAAATATGTTTATATCTTTACTTTACTGAGAAGCCTTTCGTTGTTTCACCTATTGTTGACCTTTTCATATCTCATTAATAAAGTCTGTAGAATATACATACACGGTGGAAGATCGGGACGATGGAATATCTCGAGAAAGACACGTCGTATCATGAAATACAAAAACACGTGGCAAATATATTTTTAAATTCTATTTCAGGGTGGAACAATGAATTCGCCTAGGTGCCCCCTAAGGGGGGCAGAGGGAGGGCAACTTGAAAAGTTTAAATGGGTCCCCCCAGTTGTTAGTGCAGATTCAAATGCTACATACAAAAATACGTAACTTTTATCTGCAACATATTTGTTTGTTTGCTCGATAGATGGCACTGTAATCGCAAAATCTGTGTTTTACCGAGTAACGCAACACAAATGTCGGGACACTGGAATATCACGAGAAATATGCATCTGACCATGAAATTAAACACAAATATATGGGTCTAATATTTTTCATCCCTAAAGTGTGTGTGTGCAAACAAATGAACTTGGTCAACCTCTAGAGGGGGTGGATGGAGGGGGGCACTTGGAAATGTGAACCTCCAATTGTTACTGTAGATTCAGATGCTGTACACAAAATCGACGTAAGTTTTATCGGAAAAGTTGTTTTGTGTTCTTGACAGATGACAATGTAATATCAAAAAGCTGTTTTATCGATAACACATGAAATATACTTTCGAGCAAGAGATACAAACACTGTATACCTTTATTTGAAATGTTTTATTGCAGTTACCGTTACTGCAAGCTGTAATCATGAGCGTTGACAAATAGGGAATTATGGGACATTTGCTTCCTCTGGAATTTAAATTGCCCCTAATTTTGTTAAATTATCAATACATGTGAGGACTCATTGTGCACAATTACCTTTTTAATGGTAGTTTCGGCCCCTGCCCCCGTCTTCTGAAACATCGTGCTTCTCTCTCCTCCGGAAAAGCCTGCGGGCGCCCATGACTGTAATCCCAAAAACTAAATATTTCTTTAAAAGTGCACAGAAATGTTGGAGTTTAAAACGCATGCAATATTTCAAATTGGACGTTGTGCCCCCAAGAATGAGGACAACATTAAGCTGAAATAGTTCTTCGTAAAACGGAGGCATTAAAATCAAATCAAACAAGCATGAAACTACCCTAATTGCCAAAAGAGTTGTTTTTATATCGAAGCAACGTTGGTCATCGACGTATATGTCAAATAAGTCATCGAAATAGAGCTGGTAATTGTGTTTGTAGTTGCTGTTTAGTTCCTTGCGTAGTAGCCTAGGATGCCTGCTTCGAGTCAGTTTTGCATGGAAGACACTGAACAACAGTTTTCATCAGTGCAAAATTAGTGATTTACTCCGTAGTGGCCTGTTACGGCTGAGAGACAGTAGCGAGTAGTGTGGAATGAGTGAGAATCGAAATTCTGCCTGAGACTTCCTTATCACGAAGTCTTATTGTGAATCCAATTCGAGGTGTTTCTTGTGAGTGAATGTCTTGTAAATTAAGTGCACTTTAATAATCGAAGGTAAAGTCAAATTGTGGTGATCTCGAAGTGCTGGACAGATATTAACTACTTTATGACATGACCACTCTTTCTGAGCACGACAGAATAATTATTTTGATCATGCGCGGATGCGGTGATCGCCAAAGATCGTATGCTGAAGTTAGGGCGCTATTTAACTAAACCCTTCCACGGTCCAAACAATCTCATTTCAAAGTCGACTGTCGAGCGCACCGTGTGGCGCTTCGAGGAAACGGGAAGTGTAAAGAATCGTCGAATTCCTGGGCGACCAAAGTCATCGACTACGGCCGAAAAACAGCTTGATGTTGCATTGTCCTTTGTTGAAAATCCTCACATGAGGACCCGTAAAGGTGCTCAACAACATGATATCAGTCGCATGGTTGTCCACAGAACTTTGAAAGCAATCAAGTTCCACCCGTACAAAATTCATCTGATACATGAGTTAAATGAAGATGACTTCGACCGTCGTATGAAATTTTGTGAATAGATGATGAGGCGCATTGATGATCCTAACTTTCTCAATAGAATTGTTTTTTCAGACGAAGCCACTTTCGAATTGTTTCTCTGATTATTTCCTGCCAAGGTAACTAGAATAAAATATTTTCAATAACAATTCCGCATGTCTTTCTGTATCTTTCGATCGGAAGCGAATTTCGTGCATTACAGCGATAAAACAGTTTTGCCACTATAGTGTCATCGCCCAAGAACACAAAAGAACTTTTCAGATAAAAGTTGTATATTTGTGTGCTTTCCATCTGAATCTGCAATCACAACTGCGAGGTCCTATTTCAAATTTCCAAATTGCTCCCTCTGTCTCACTAAGGTGTATCCAGATGTTTTCATTTGCACACACACACTTTAGGGATCAAACATATTAGACCCACGTTAACAGACATAACTGAAGATTTTGGGCTGACAGCGATTCTAATTGGTCGGTTGAAGCACACACTCAATACCCTCAAAAATTGAACGCCTGAGCGGGAGTGATGAACACCTCCATAGTTGGACCATTTTTCATTGACCCAAGAATTTAAATGCTGGGAAGTATGAAGATATGCTGCGGAATGACGTACTTCCAGCAATTAAAGACATTGTAGCGGATAACTTAGCCGAAGCGTGGTTCCAGCAAGATGGTGCGAACTCGTACTATGGTGTAAATGTTAGGCAATTTCTGAATGAGCGATTTCCCCAAAGGTGTATTGGCAGAAAAGGCGAAATTGAGTGGCCAGCTTGTTCTCGTGACTTGTCGCCACTGGACTATTTTCTCTGGTGACATTTAAAGAATCATGTGTACGAAAGGAAGCCTACCAACTTAGATGAACTTCGGCAAAGCATTATTGACGAAATTGCACTCATTGAACCCAATGTCATTAGGGCTGCTGTAGATGGATTCTAACATCGAATGGGACTTGTCACATTGAACAAGGTACGCAATTTGAGCACTTACTATAACACACTGGTAACTGGCGAATGTGCACCAACAAGCATCCCGACGGTGAGAGGCGAGGTGATGCACCGACAGAATAGACCCAGGAGGGAATATACAGCTACTCAGGTACGTTCACTTAACTGTTCCTGTGTAGCACTACAAGTAGTTAATTTATCGCCTGTTGCTATATCTGATGTATACATTAGGCCTTTTTACTTCGATATGAACGTTTAATTTTAAACTTTAGTTGTTTCTCGGATTATTTCCTGCTAAGGTGACTAGAATAAAATATTTTCGATAACAATTCGGCATGTCTTTTTGTATCTTTTGATCGGAAGCGCATTTCGTGGATTACAGCGATAAAGCATAGTTTTGCCACTACAGTGTCATCTCTCGAGAACAAAAAAGAACTTTTCAGATAAAAGTTGTATATTTCTGTGCTTTCCATCTGAATCTGCAATCACAATTGCAGGGTCCTATTTCAAGTTTCCAAATTGCCCCCTCTGCCTCACTAAAGTGTATCCAGGTGTTTTCATTTGCACACACACACACTTTAGGGATCAAATATATTAGACCCATATATTTGTGTTTAATTTCATGCCCAGATGTGTATTTCTCGAGATATTCCAATGTTCCGACATTTCTGTTGCGTTGCTCTATAAAACACAGGTTTTGCGATTACAGTGCCATCTATCAAGCAAATAAACAAATATGTTGCAGATAAAAGTTACGTATTTTTGTATTTAGCATCTGAATCTACTAACAACTGGAGGGTCCCATTTAAACTTTTCAAGTTGCCCCGCCCTCTGGTCCGCTTAGGGGGCACCTGGTAAATTCATTGTTTCACCCTGAAATAGAATTTAAAAATGTATTTGCCACGTGTTTTTGTATTTCATGATACGACGTGTATTTCTCGAGATATTCTACCGTCCCGATCTTTTTGTCCACACCCTATATATATATATATATATATATATATATATATATGGAGCCGGATTTAGGGGGCGTGCAAAGATGGTGTGCAAAGGGGGGCGTGCAAATATATATTCGAAATTTTGGAATCTTCTGGTAAGGCTGTCAGTGTCAAATAGTCAGAACGACTGTAAAATATAACCATTTAAGTACTCTAAATAGTCAATGTGACGGGTGTCTTCCATTCAGAACAGGCTAACGTGGCCAATAGGCGACGCGGAGTCAAACTTCTTTATTTTGTTTACTTCGGCACGTACAGGAAGTAATGTTACTAGTACTAGGCTCCAACAATCTTAAATCTCTAGGTCCCTACTCATTCACAGAGGGCTAGGTAAACCCCTAAGCTACTCTGAAACGACGGTAGAGCCAGATTTAAACCCCACCTCCAACGGTGATTGAATCTGAGTTGTCCTTTTGGTTATCAATTACACCACCGTGACTCATTTAAGTATGAAAGAAAGAAAGATATGTCATAAAAAGAAAGAATAAGGTACTTAAACCTGACATGGGGGCGCGGTGGCTCAGTGGTAGAGCGTTCACCTCCGGTGCTTGGGGTCCCTGGTTCGATCCCAGCTCGCGCCGTGTGGACTTTGGTGGACAAACACCGTGCTCGTGGGTTTTCTCGGGCCCTCTTACTTTCTTCGTTCCACCATTTCACTCATCTTTCATCACCACCGTCTCCTTTAGCCAAACCGGCACAGCCGTGGGACGTAAAACTTAAAGATTTCATTTCATTTTAAACCTGACATACTTGTACGACTGCTTCTAATTTTATAAATGTGCTATAAAGAAGAGCGACGATAAGAAGTAAACGTACTCTTTACATAATGTGTTCTTGTATCATTTTCTTCTGTAGTTTAGGTACCAGAAGATACTCTATAGAAACAATGTTTCTTACTGAAGCTGATTTGCGAATTTCTTTGAGCTTCTTGTTTTGTTTATATTGCATTTTTTGTTTAATTAGACTAAATTAGCAAATGTTTCGTATTTACTCGATTGAAGCCCACGTTTTGTCTTATTTTCTTGGTTTAAAAATGTCCATCGGCTTCGAATCGGTATCATTAATAAAGCCGACAAAGTAGACGACATCTTTTATCGACGTAATAAGAAAAACTCTCGAAAAAATCACCAGAAGCTGCTAAAAGCAAGTTTTTGCAACCCTGTAGACTACATGTTACCATGTCACTCAGAGGCGCAAATATGTCTTCAATATTCGGGGCGGGGGTAAGACCGTTCCGATAATTTTTATTTTTATTGTTTTTAAGCAATGTTCAAAATATTTATAAAGTTGAAAAACAATGCTGTGGAGGATTAGGGGAGCAGAGTTGTCTTCAACATTGGGAGGCTAGCAGATTTGAGGCTTATTCTGGGGGGACATCAATTTGTGGCAATCGGACACAAATCATCACATTTCTCCCCCAAAATGCATTTCAAATCGGATTATTGGGGGGACAGATCCCCAGTTCCAAGATTGCAGGGAACATGTCCCTCTCATCCCCCCTCCCCGGGGATCTGTATCAGTGATGTCACTATAGAATTCTAGTGGATTTAGAGAATTTTTTTTTCTAATTGAAATGGATTTGTAGAGGCTTGCGAGAAGTTGTCAATCTTGTGGTGACGAAGTGTTCGATCTTCAATTCGCTTGACTGCGCATAAGATTATGCTCAGTACAAAGACAGTAACAAAAAATAAAAGACGATGAATCTGTCATTTGATGGAAACAATTAACTGACACAAATTATATTCCTTATACTTTGTATGCTTCATCAGTAACTCATTTTTTGTGATATTTATTATTATTTTCGTTTGTTTTTTCTATTTTCGAGAGGTTGGCTTATAATCGAGTAACTACGTACAGTAAATCATTAACTTCTATTTAAATGTTTTACAACTTGAAACTCACTCGCAACATGCAGTATTAAATTGCAGACAGTAAAACAACTTTTTATGGGGAACTTCTAAGGACCACTTGCAAAAATGAAAAGTATGTGGTATCTAGGGGAAAGACACGCCATTTCAGGCCGAAATGCACTATATATTTTATCGCATAACAGCACCAGTTGTCGCTGTTAACATGAAAACAGCGTTTCCCGAAAAACACAAGGCAGTGATTTTTTAAGTAAGAAAACACACAATATCACAAATAATAAAATATAAACGAAAAATTAAAAAAGAAGAAGAAGAAGAAAAGTGTATAGCATCTAGTAGGAGCTTAGACAGTGAGTTACTATTATCACCAGCCTTTAGGTAACAGTGACTCAGAAGGGACTAAAACATTAGGTGGACTACTTCCTAGTCATAAGAAGTCACAATGCAAACTCTATACGAAGTATACTATATACGTAACAGACGGAGAGCTGTGGAGATGTATTCTACCTGAAACCTTGGAGAGAACTGAAAATACACATTTGAAAAAATGAAAATGAAATCTGAGTTTTACGTCCCACGGTTATGCTGGTTAGGCTAAAGGAGACGGTGATTATGAGTAATGAATGAAATGGTGGAATGAAGAAAGTGTGGAATGAGGAAACGGGAGAACCCCGAGAAAACCCACGCACGCGGTGTTTGTCCAGCACAAAGTTCACTTGGCGGGAGCTGGGATCAAAGAACCCGGGACCCCAAGCACCAGAGGTGAACGCTCTACCACTGAGCCACCGTGGCCCAAAATACACATTTGAAATTTCAGACTTCCGGATTTCTTTCGCACAAGGCCATCAGAAACATTTGCCTATAAGCTCAGAATAGCCAGAGAGGAATGTGCATCAGAGGGCTTCAGAGTTCCAGCTTTCACCAGAAGTAAAAGTACGTCCAGAAAAAGAGCACATGGGGCGAGTAAGAAGATGCTTGCTTCAGGAATCTTATGAGATAATCCTGTCACAAAATGAGATACTGCGAAAATTATTTTGCAACACTTACATTCGCTCTTCTTGGAGGAATAAGCATTGTTTCACGATTATCTGACCTCGTATTGTGAACCACTGTGATGTTTTGGCCATATAGATTATGGACGCTTTGCAAGATAGTTAACGGGATGGGAATATAGTACTATCCATCTGGGATAGCATTAGAAAAGCATCAAACACAAGCTTAGAGAAATCTACGCGCTTAAGTCCATCTCTCCATCTCATCCTAACTCGAATATAGAACTACGGCCTTTCTAGGACCAAGTACTAAGATACTCAAACCCCGACAGAAGACTCAACCAAGAGACCACAACTTGAAGAAATCGCTACAAAAAACAGGCTCATAGGAAAATATAAAGACGACACTATGACCAGAAGAGGAAAAACATGTCACACAAAGAAGAATGGAGAAGAACAGACAAATGAAGCCATCACCAGAAAAGTAGAAGTCCCAAGGAGAGAACCAAACTAGTCTGGAGGAAATCCATCGAAACTAAAAATTTCAGTATGTCTAATGTTTTTCAACGGTTTTTACCTCATTTGAGGGTGCTGAATCTGAATCTGCCGGGTGTACAAATGTACACCTTGAGCGTTTTGAGTAATTCAAGATGGCGGCCAAAATGGCGGCTGTAAAATTGATAGGAATATTTTTGTATATTTTATCAAGATGGGTATCAAATTATATGTTGTTTGGGTTGCAGATCCCAATAATAATGTCAAAAATGTTATGAAATGTTATGAAATTGATACAAATCAAGATATTCAATATGGCACCCAATATGGCGGCCGTAAAATTGACAAGAATATTTTTGGAGTATTGTATCGACATCGGTATCGAATTATGTGTTTTTTGGTTGCAGATTTCAATAGTTACTTCAAAACTCTTATGAAATTGATAGAAATCAATATATTCAATATGGAATATTCAGATTCGTGACCCTCGAGCTAGGTACATACTTAGAACAATATCTGATACACTGAAATTTTGGATTGGGTGTTGATGCTTTCTCCGTCACTGCAACTCACCTTGTTTGCGCTCCAGACCATTTTTGGGCTTCTCTATATTTATTTACAAAACCATTCCTTTCTGTGTGCAAAAGAAAACAAACAAACAACATAAGCTTAGGTTTGAAGATTTTCTTATCTTTTTTTTTTCCTGGACGTTTTCTTAATCAAGAATTATGTTGCTGGCCACATTAATGCGAAATATGTACATTTACAATACAAAATGCTGATGTTTTTATGTTACTCCGCAACAAAATAATAAATATCACAGATTAGTCACTTGTCAATCTTCGTCAGAAGAGTATCCATGTTTTCGTCTTCTAGATTCCTAGTATTTTGACGTGTGAAGATATTCTGGCATCGTTTAGAGGCTTCACAATTGCAGAAGTCAGTGTAGCTATTATGATTTGCCACACAGCCACAACGTCCTTTACACATGTTTTCAGAAGAACAGCCGCAACTCACCATCTTCAAGATGTCTTTCGGTGCCATCACAGTTCCCGGCGGTACAGTAACTGGTTCCAATGTTTTGTTCAGCTCATCACGATACCACCCAAAATGTGTCGGATCCATGTCTGGTGGGTCTGGTTTATCTGCTTGTTTCCAAATACAAGCCTGGAAATGATCTCTTTTTACATTTTCAGAGAACGCCTCTAGTTGTTGGCAAGCTCTTCAATTTCGGCATATCTACGGCAGTCTTCTTTGACAATTTCTTCAGCCAGACATCTCTTCTGACATCAGACATTGTAGGGCCAGTTATCCTACTACCATAGCAAGAAGCTATAAACTCAGTTGCCTCCTGAATCACATCTTCAAGTAGTGATGTCTTATTTCCAAGCTTTTGAAGCTCCTTCCCACTTTGTAGTACTTTCATTGCCTTCTGCTTTCCAATACCATAAAAGTAGGAACTGTATCGCAGCCAGAAAGAGAATGAAGTGCTAGTAAGTTTGAAACAATATCAGGGTGTTTGGACACAGACAATCCAATGTCAATAACTCATCTATGACTTTGAGTTGCCTCCATAAAAATGTTACAAGTAAGTTTTTGTGTGTGGTAGTGGTGCATCAGGAGGAGAAGAACATCCATGTCATCACTAATTACATTTATTGTACAATTTCTGTCCAGATTGGCTACCATCACTACTTGTGTGATAATTATGACATCAGCCTCTTCGTGAGTGTTTTTCACATCTGGACGTTCCATGATACAATCAGCAGTTATTTCTGTTGTAACATCTTCTAGTCCAGTGATGAATAGGCTTTTGGTGGAATCTGATGGCAACCCTTCTGTCATTAGGTACTTGCAGATCAGCTGCACTAGCTGTACCTTATTCTTCGTAACATTAAGCACAACTTGTTGGGAAGGCCAGGACGTGTTGAAAGACAATTTATGATACCTGTTACATGTTAATACTGTTCTGACGCTTCTTATTCCTCCTTTGGTGCTATACTCCTTGTATTTGTCAAATATCAGGTACACGTTGCATTTGTTCAATTTTTCAAGCACATATGACCGATACAATTTTATGAAGTCAAGAACAGTTCCGTTAGATGGCCAGTTGATCACTCACAAAACAGCACACCCAAGTATGAGAGCATCTTCGTGCTTGCACGATCTCATAGACTTCTTTACCTGTAATACTTGTTTCAGTTTTGACTTACTTTTGCAGAACCTGGAAGTCCCATATTCATCAAACAAAGATGTGGGGATAGCGGCAAGCTCATATGAAATCACTCCTTTAGCATCAATATCTCTTGTAGATGTGAGATACATTGCACGCGTATACAAGAGTTCTGTGTCAATGACACCAATACTAGCTGTTCTTTTGACGTCATCGCAGGAAACATTACGAACCGTTGTTGAGATTGGATCGTGAAAACCAGTTGATAGATTTTCTTCGTAAGAACACAACGCCTTCTCACCTATCTCAACAGCATTATCAACATTCACTTTCTGGGAACAAATTTTCCCTGTCACAATATTCACAATAGTTTTTGGGTAATAATCGGTCTTCAGAGGATCTATACAAGAAGACAGCTTTTCCTTTAACTTAATTCGGTCTGCAGCATCTCCTTTTGCTCGAGATGGCATTTCTTCCTTATGCTTAGTTATTTCCATATCTCGTCCAGCATCTCTCACGACATAAATGTCATTTACTAAACGACTGCAGGTGTGAAGGCTGAAAGCCCATCGCTTCACTACTGATGGATTTAGTGTAAGTCCGATTATTCCCCCTGGTCCATGGACATAACGCATAAATGTATTCTCAGTGAACATGTCTGACCATATAGCATTCCAGATACCTGGTTTGTGACGCAGAACATGTTCGCCTTTCATAAATCATTCTTGTATTTCACTTGGAAGTCGCTCCACTGACCGCAGATAAAGAAGACCATATCTAGCGTGTATCAAATATTGTTCTAATTTAAACATAAAATTTCAGTTTATCAGATATTGTTCTAAGTATGTACCTAACTCGAGGGTCGCGAATCTGAATATTCCATATTGAATATATTGATTTCTATCAATTTCATAAGATTTTTGAAGTAACTATTGAAATCTGCAACCCAAAAAACATATAATTCGATACCCATGTCGATACAATACTCCAAAAATATTCTTGTCAATTTTACGGCCGCCATTTTGGGTGCCATATTGAATATCTTGATTTGTATCAATTTCATAACATTTTTGACATTATTATTGGAATCTGCAACCCAACAACATATAATTTGATACCCATCTTGATAAAATATACAAAAATATTCCTATCAATTTTACAGCCGCCATTTTGGCCGCCATCTTGAATTACTCAAAACGCTCAAGGTGTACATTTGTACACCCGGCAGATTCAGATTCAGCACCCTCAAATGAGGTAAAAACCCTTGAAAAACATTAGACATACTGAAATTTTTGGTTTGGTCGAAAAGTAGGGTTTTTCTTCCAGACTAAACCACCACCAAGAGAAACAATCAAACGAGTCTATGAAGAATATCTCCATGTCCTGCTAATGTCAATATAGAGTCAGTAAAAGATACAAAGACGAAGTAGAAGACATACTAAGCATACAGATTAATTTCGAAGAACTCCTGCTAATGTACACAGGAGGGCAAACCTTTAAAATATACTTCAAAACAGAAGTTTCATGTGCAAACACAGACTTTGGCTGGCAAGCAGTCATGCTACAAAAACACCACGTCGAGGAAGCCAGAGATCTAATCACCTAATAGGTGAACTTACCAAAGAAAAGTCACAAAACTATGCATCAAGAAACAACAGTAAGAACGCAGCACATATACACATGTAATTAAAGGCGCAGCAACCACCACAAGCATAGAGGTTTACAAACCTAATACGTATACAAACGGAGATGGGACCAGCACCACTGTTACGAGTTTTCAACAACACAGAAACCAACAAATTAATCTCAGAAAAAAAATAATAATAAGAGTCCGGATTCGATTCGTAAAACGTTGAAATCTATTTCATATAAAGATGAGCATACTGGTTTACACGGTACTCAGCCGATGATAGCAGACAATTCCTAATTGTCGAGCCTGTGGGAAACTGCTTTACTACAATATCGCCCATGGAATGGTTTTAATCACTCTGCATACTGTTGTAAGAAAAGGTCTACAGCGTGTTTCAAATGACAAGTTACATAGCTTTGAGCGGGCTTTCTGCTTTCTCCAATCGCAGTTGCTCAGTGTTGTCAATTTACGGCAGGCGATAGTATATGATGACTTTTCGCACTATTGTTAATGTTGTTAATACCAGACGTGCCATCTAGAAATATATTAACTGTTCTCTTTAGCAAGTAAAAAAATAAATTATGAAGAAATACGTGCAAACAGCATGTTTACATGTCAACTGATTGTCATGATACAGACTTGTAATACTTATACATCATATAAAACAATTGTGAAAACGTTTAGAATAAGTTTCGAATAAAAAATGTTAGCTGTAAGTGCGAGTAGTTTTGGACTCAAGCTTTTGTTTAATGTTTTCTTATAGGACAAAATAATTTACTAATTACACTTTGGTTCTTTTTGCTGCTAGATACATATGAAATTGCTTTAATATATATATATATATATATATATATATATATATATATATATATATATATATATCCATACATATAATACGAGTAGTTTAAAGAAAGTAGCAACATCATATTTCTTTCGTAAAATATTTTTAAAACAAGCACTTTTTTTTATCCTGAATAGTCAATGTGATTTTTGTCCCCGCTTCGCGTTTACCTTTGAATATTTCATAATCCATTTCCCTCTTCTCCCTTTTCTTCTATTTGACATATGAACTCAAGATTGCTGAACAAACGTGTAGGTATCCAAATGATACAATAAAGTATTCCACTCAAAACAAACTCGACTGTTTCAACTACGAGACACGTATGAAATGAAATCTTTGAGTTTTACGTCCCACGGTTATGCCGGTTAGGCTAAAGCAGACGGTGATGATGAGTAATGAATGAAATAGTGGAATGAAGAAAGTGGGAGGAAACGGGAGAACCCAGAGAAAACCCACGCACACAGTGTTTGTCCACCACAAAGTTTACTTGGCGGGGGCTGGGATCGAACCCGGGACCCCAAGCACCAGAGGTGAACGCTCTACCACTGAACCACCGCGGCCCAAGACACGTATGAGTCTAGGTAAGCTGACATAATCGGGCGGAAACATAACCTCTTACCTTTACTAGTACAATTCTAATTCTTGTTAGTGAGTGAAGTTTGCATTGTCTGTTTTCGTGAGCTACAGAAAATGTATTTAACAAGTAACTGAAGAGGCTTCAGAATTCATTTCGTTTGTGTTATAAATGTGTACTGGAGCAAGCAATATCCAAAGAGGGAGGCCTCTCGTAAATAACGAGAAGTTAAAAACGTAATTTGGCTAAGAACTTGAACCCAAAGAGATGTGAGGACTATAGAACTATTTATCTCATATCTCATGCAGCAAAAATTTTGCTTCGAATTTGGACAGAAAGATTGTAAAAACAAATAAAGTTGAGAATGAACAGTTTGGATTCAGGAGAAGTAAGGGCATAAGAGATGCAATTGGATTATTACGGGTGATCGGTGAAAGCTTTATTGAAAAAAGGGAAAAGAGATGTATATGATATTTATTGATCTAGAAAAGAGTTTTGACCGCGTGAATTTAGAATTGTTGTTGGAAGTTCTAAAGAAAGTTGGGTTGGAATGGAAAGATCGAAAACTCACTGCATATGAACGAACAAGTAAGTGTTAGAATAGGAGAGAAAAAGACAGAGGGGAGTGTAATTGGAAGGGGAGTTTGACAGGGATGCTGCCTTTCGATTATTAGTGATAATATGAAGTGTGAATGTGGAAATAAATCAAGAATAGGAATGGCGAGAGAAGCCTTTAGAAGAAAAAAAGATTATTTTGTGGGACTTTGAATAAAGAGTTGAGAAAAGACATAAAATGCTTCGTGTGAAGTATTGTGCTGTATGGGTCAGAAATATGGACATCAGACAAAAATGACGAAAAACGATTGGAAGCTTTCGAAATGGAGGTGTGGAGAAGAATAGAAAGAATTATCTGGGTAGAGGGAAAACGAAGGAGAGGGTGTTAGAAATGGGGAGAAAAGAACAATTTTGGACATTATTAAGAAGAGGAAGAGAAACTGGTTGGAACACTGGATAAGAACGAACTGTACCATGAGGGACGTGCTGGAGGGTATGGTGGCAGGAAAGAGAGGGAGAGGGCGAAGGAAACTTTAATTAATGGATTATATCAAAACAGAGAAAACATACGTGAAGACGAATAGGTTAGTGGAAGACTGGAACATCAAAGCTTCTCAGTTACAGCAAGTGACCTACCAACAATGGCAGAATACCTATGATGATGATGAACCACGTAACAGGAATACTGTGAATGATCATTTGAATAGCAGCATGTAGGAAGTTAGAAGTGAAAGATTTCAAGAAACAGTGAATAACGCAATTTGGAACATCTTAATTAATTTAAGATTCAGGCTCAGACAACGAAAAAATGCAAACTAGATGATGGTCATAATAGGATGAAACAGACGACAGGCTTTTAGCAGTTCTAGTGGAATAATTTAAAAGGTTATTCATTTAGAATTGAGATTTATATGTCTAGTATGTACAGTGAGTATCATTTTTGACGTTATGGATCATGCTGTCAATTCATTTGCAATACCGCAAGGGCGGAGAAGCAGCGTAAAAGGGGGGGGGGGGGGAGTCCACAATCCGGCAACGCTGCCCTAAATAGCATGTACCTTTGGCTAATGATTCTGTCACTTCTCATCTGAAAAGAGCTGTACACAAAGAGTACAGCCTCGAATAATTCATGAATTAGATGATGACCAGGCAAATTCCCTAATAACAAATGAGACACGAAGTTCGCAAGTTATGGAAATTATGTTATGTATGGATGTAACATGCCCAAGAATTGACTGGAATTCTTGACTATTCTTGCAAAAGTTAGTAGAAATCAAAAGAGGGGTCGGGAGCTGAAGAACAATAATAAACAAACGAACACGAAAAGGAAAAGAATGGTACGAATATGCTACAAAATACAAAATTCCAGGGGTGGTGCAACAGTAGCATCAGAGTAAGTAAATTGTGAAGATAGGATGTAACAGGAAAGTGAACAATGAAGAGTGAAAAATTTCTTGAAAGAAATTCTTCATCCCGAAAAAGAAGGTTGATACATTGTTTACCCTATGTTTGTTCACAGGAGATTTAATTTTCTTCACAGACAGTTTCTATTGTTAATACTGAAGTTCTTCAAACATTTCAGTTCTTCCATATTGTGCTATACGTATTTTTCTCTATTTGTCTCAGGGCTGAATTGTAAAATGGAACATGAACAATTAGGTAGTGTTAATGGCGATTTGCGATACATTTTGATATGAGGACGAAACCATAAAAGAAAGGAAAAAAATGAAAGAGAGAAATTGAAGTGAGTGAAAGCTGGGCAGGAGGAAAATGTTTAGAAACTGGTAGATCCGTACAATCTTGGATTTGATTTCACCAGACGTGCTTATTGAAGTAATTTAGATAACCTGTGTATTACAAACGAGGGCTCGCAACATAATGTCAATGATTACAGGATGTAAAGTAAGAAGCTAATTATCAATAATATCTATAGAATAAATGGAAGCATAATTCATTAATCAAGTGTGTTACTTTTCTTCCCTCCCTCTCCTTTAACAGAATCTACTATCATATCATTCAACATGAACTTTTCTCACATACTGTTCTAACCAATATTCTAAGAATTTTGAATTTTTTGCGTTTTTAAAGTACTATATAGTGGAATTTTTGTCCATCTACGGATATAAATTATCCAATGACAATTGTTTTAATGTAGCGCATATATAAAATTGATTGCTCACCTCAGCCTGGTCTGTTGTAGCATTTGAAATGTGGAGTTTCTCATTGACTATGCACAATTTATTTGGCATTGGAAGCATCACGAAAGTTCGATTGAAGGATCTGACCAACTCCATTGCATTCTTCTCTTGGAATATTCCCGTTACACACAGGACAATTATCTGGAACTATTAAAAGATTGTTGTTACAACAATTACTTCATATTTGCACTACATGTTCTATCAATTAATGCTGTAAACACTGAATAATAATTACATTCAAATCGCACAATACGGCGGTGAAACTATACTGGTATTCCACCTGGTATATCCACTAACCTAGAGTAGGATATGGGATAATAAGACATTTTGAGATAAAATTTTTGTGCTTTTGAAAACGCATACGAGTTTTTTTTTTTTTTTTTTTTTTTAACTTCCGTTAAGCAACTAAACAAAAACCATGTGAGATGACAAAACGGGAAACGACATCCACTGGACTTTGCCCATCTCCACACTGATAGACAGACTCTGCCTGCCGTTCAATCACTGTGGAATAGCGTGTGTGAAAATATATTGAGTGCAATCGAAACGCCCGCCAAGTGTGAAGTATGAGATGTAATTCGATTTCTCCACGTGGAAGAGCCACAGCCACAATTTATAATCGGATGAGTAAGTATTACAATGGAATCCTTATAAATTATGGCTGTGTGAACGAATGCTAGTTTAAAAGACTTACCGATGTACATGACAAGGGCGCCCAGGGTAGAAATCTTTGGTGGCAGACGACTTCGATGAATGCGTGAATCATGTGATTCATGAAAGGGGTAGACTATGATTTCTGAATTGTCTGCTGAGTTCCCTGATATCTCAAGATCAGTGCCTTGAGAAATCGGATTACACTTGTTGGGAGCTTCGATTGCTCTCGGTATGTTTCAAAACTCGCTTCAACAACGACTGAACGGCAGAATCTGTCTGTCTGTGTGAGGGAAGGGGAACAGTTTTACCTTGTCCCCCGTTTCATTGTCATAATACTGTGTGCGCCAGTACTGAAAATTTAGAACCTAAGATACTGAATATTCAATTAAATTAGAGGACATTTTAACAAGTCATTATTACAACTATTGTAACACAGTACATTCTCGAAAATGTCATTTTTTTTATCTGGTTTACACGCTTCATCCAGATCTGAGTGTCATAGATAAATGAAAAGTCACATAAACATGAAGTAACTTGTATATGTTTTCTATACCTCATATTTTGATGACAAGGTACAGCTGTTCAACACTATATCTCCAACTGTGTTCCACTGAGGTCAAAATTCCTATATTATGTAATACTGAAAATATTCATTTGAAATACAATGAATAACACACGATACTTTTTTTTTTTTTTTTTTTTTTTTACGTCATGTATATCTACAAACTCTTTTAGCATACATTTTTAACATCTCCTACACCCAGAAGCTGTAGGGCATCAAATCTGGAAATCCTGTGGACCAAGAAATGAGTCTTCTATTATCAATCTATCTCTCATCAAATTTTTCGTCCAGGTAACTTCTTAGGTGAAGGGAAAGGTCTTGTTGGAGATGGACATTGACTAAATATGTTTATTAAGTATAAAACCATTATTTATTGTTATATGTCTCTGTATAATATAACTTACCTCATTTTTCGTTTCAATTATATCTAATAACCTTCCATTTCCTTTCCATCTTTGTGAAAATTACCATTTAATTTCAATAAAGTGGCTAACGAATATGGCTTTCAGATTAACAACTAATCTTGTATAAACACTGACGAACACATTATAAATTTCAAGACTTTTAACACTTCTGTCCAGTGATGTAAATTTTCCGGAAAATTTTCTGATTCATAAAAACATATTCCACTTACTCCTATATCGTTGTTCAGCCGTGAAGTGAGGTGGGAAATTTTCTTCTGTTTTTCCGGAAAATTTGCCGTTCTAAAATATTTGTGATCAAGTAAAAATTCCTCAGTAATCATAAAATTGATTGAATTCATGTATAGAAATGTTAAAAAGTGAAAGATCGTTTAAAGAATCTGAAAATTTTCATGGCTCAGACAATTTTCAGTACTATGTAGGAACAAGTGAAACAATTTTTATGAATCGAAAAATTGTCTGTCCTGTATGCAAAAGAAAAACTTTTTATGAGTCGGAAAACTTTTATCATTTTGAAGCAAAAAGTAAAACAACTTTTTGTGAATCAGAAAGTTTTATTGCTCTGTAGAAACAAGTGAAAGGAATTTTCATGGATCGGAAAATTTTCATTACGATGTAGAAACAAGTGGAAAAACTTTTCATAAGACGGACAATTTTGGATATTATGTATAGTGATGTTAGGTGGAAAATTTTCCACTATATTTAACTGCACATTGAGCTATTAAATTCAATTCCTGTAGAGGAAAGTTAGACAGCAACAAATTATAATTTTCCAATTAGCTTCCGGGAACCATAAATTTTCTAATTGAATACCACCTCAAGAGCGAAAATGTTTTACTGATCAATTAACGAGATTTGTTTGTCTCACGAATATTCTCTTTATGTAAAGGAAACGGCTGATTAATGAACAAGAGTGATTATGAAAGAATTGGTGGAATGATGTGAGAGAAACCTACGGACACCATGTTGTCCAACACAAACTCTCAGACCTGGATTGAACGAAGATTCTCTTGTACCAAAGATGAGTGCTCTACCACTAAGCCACCGTGCCTCCTTTTCATTGTCAAGAACTTATCTGGATATAGTGGCTAATGGATCGGCACCAGTAATCCGGAGACCAGAGTTCGATTCTCGATCCAGTCGAAGTTTTCATTCTTTCGATTTCTACAAATACATCCAATAATTAAAGCCCTCATTGCTAGTTTAGTAGCTAGCGTATGCGCCTTTAGTGCAGATGGACTCGGGTTGGACTTCCGATGGGAAAATAATGAAATCTGAACGCACTACGTTGGTTCGGTTTCCACTTAATCTGAAAATCTCGATATAATATGGTCTCGGTTTTGAAAAGGAGCGTTAAATTTTAACTAACAAACAAACAATAGTTAAAGAGATTTTAGAAAAATATACTCACACTTAAAAATACTTCAAAAACAAGTTTTCAACTGATGTCTGCAAAATAACCCTCTTTAAATATACGTAGCAATATTTTCTATGTTTTATAAGTTCTTTATATGAAAAATACAAATTCAAATTTAACAACTCTAACTGTTTATAATTATTTGGCATAAAACTGAGATGTGAAGAGAAAAACTAGGGATCCATAGGACGTAAAATAATGGATTGAAAAGACTGGAATGTCCGATTTTATGCTTAACAGGAAGCCACCCTCTTAACACAGCCAACAGATAGAGATCAGTGTATGACGTCACAAGCTACGTACATGTTCCGTACATGCCAGTCAGGCAGCGGGCAATGTGTTGTTGAACAAAGTCGTGAGAGAAGTTCAGTATGGACTACAGACAACTGTGGGTGATTTTCCTTCACAAGTTCAAAGTTGGACATTTTGCACGTCTAATCGCGAAAGACATCAACAATGTATTTTGGTCAGGGGTGGTGGATGAACACATCATACACCGGTAGTTTATTAAATTTTATGTCGGTGACGCAATATTGAAAAATGATTTTTGCGGCTACCGACCAAGAGTATCATCTGATGAACTCTTTAGGAACATCGTGTGAGGGTACTCTCGGAAAAATGTTAGCGCAATTGGTAACGTGAAAAATAGACTCATTTTGATGTGGTGTTACAAGAGTTGGCACCGTCCAGGAAGGATCACCGTGTGGTGGTGTGCAGTTTTTTTATGAAATAACCGGGAGGTTTCCTGCATCGGATCGTTGTTTCTGACGAAAAGTAAATCTGCTCTAAATAATCGTACGATAGGACAGTGATTGGATGGTGATCAACGTCCAAAACAGTTTCCAAAAAGCATCCCTCAGGTGCAGAAGGTGTAACTGCTGTACGGTGATCTATGATAGGGGTGATCATTGTGTCTTTTTCCATAGGCTGTGTGTAATCAAATCAATATGGGTCGTTACAGTGCCGAAACCCAAACATTCAACAATGGTGAACAGGCATGGCGTTCTCATGTTGCACTAAAATCAATGTCTGCATGTCGCTCAAAGCAGGTAGTGGTAGATCATTCCCATCTGATGAGTGAAATCTCTGGTTTGACAACAGGTCGTGCCAAGTGGACTTTGTGGTGGACAAACACAGTGTGTGTGGATTTTCTTACTGTTTTCCAGTTTCCTTCTACTTTCTTCATTCCACCATCATTCATCTCATCATCATCTTCCTGAGCTTCGAAGCATTACCACGGAACGTTGAACTTAAATAACTCGTCCAAAGAATGGTGCTCTTAACCATAAGTTGCAGCAGTTATTTCTTTCTCATCCACTGTATTCTCCTGACCTATTTCCAACCGACTAATATATTACGTCTTCAGGTATTTCGATCACTTCTTGGCAGGCAAGAATTCCGATAACTAGGTGCTGCAACGTCCAGTTGGAGACTCCTTCACATCACAGAGACTAAACTTCTTTTGTCATGGAATCCAATCGGAGTCTGAGGGATGATAAAATTGTGTTCCAGCAGCCTAAGACTGCTTTGACTAACCAACAATTAAAAAGAAAAAAAAAATCCTTTAGAAGTGAAACACGTCAGTTAGAAATTCAAATCACACAAACTCAATGTAAAACAATCAATC
Source organism: Thermobia domestica (assembly GCF_964235325.1). Classification (NCBI taxonomy): domain Eukaryota; kingdom Metazoa; phylum Arthropoda; class Insecta; order Zygentoma; family Lepismatidae; genus Thermobia; species Thermobia domestica. Next base: position 116,117,823 of record NC_137462.1, on the reverse strand, counting down.
TAACATTTCAGTACCATGCATGGTGCTCACTAGCGCTATGTTGTTTCGACTATTGTGCAAAAATAATTTGTTAAGATTTTAAAAGTAGAAGAAAGATCTTTAGTATTCAGTGATGAAATTACACCTAATACTTCCTTTATTGGGGTTAATAATCAGAAATATAACCGAAAGTTATTTGCATAGCCTCAGTATGATTACATAAGAATACTGAGTGAAAATTCTGGACACACTGTCAGCTAAGAGGAAGCAAACTGGGATCGAATTACGAGCCTGTTACTCATCCACCATGATTCCACATCGAACAATACCTGTACATTCTAATATTGAAGAATTTTCACAATATCAGAAAATACATTAAATCAGATATAATTCAAGCGTTTCAAGGAAAGTCAAGTATTTTCATACAAGATCAATAAAATTAAAAATAAAATCATATTAAGTAGTTACTCCTATACTCTTATGAAGAAACCTTATTCATTTACTTACTGAAAACTGAAGCAGATCTACTGTAAAAAGAGATCTATCATGGACAGTCTTTGGTAACTCCGAAATGCATTCATAAATTGCAGCTCTACCTACGTGAATCAATTCGCTTTTCTTCTTTCTCTCAGCACTAACCGCTATCAAATTTCTGCTTTGAAGCATGTATTTTATCAGCCTAAAAGAAAGATGAATACTTTTCTAGTAATTAATTCTCCAAGATTGGATATGCAAACGGAAAACAAATTCTCACTTTGTACTAACACAAAGAAATTGCAACATAATTATGAATCTTAATAATAAAACACTCGTTCTCTCACTTAGTATTAACATACAGAAATTACAACATAATTATGAACTCCAATTATAGAACACCTATTCGTTTTAATTTATAAGAGATTGATTGGATTCTTCGTAAGGCGTTTTAGAAAAATTAAAACAAGTGGATGAGACAGTCAGCGAACCGAAGTTAGTAGCTCCCAGCGTGGCCAAGCTAAACATGTCCCTGACCGAGCCAGGCCACCAAATATGGCGATCTTTATTCTTTACATGATGGGCTACTTGCCCATTAAATTTGGTTTAGAGCCAGTCAGTAGTTTCCGAGAAATAAAATACCCCACCACACCATTCCTGGAATGAAACTATAAGATCATGTATGCTTAAACCGGAAGCTAATGAGAAAAGTTATGTCTAATGTATTTCATACCATGAAAGAGCTACTTCTTTCTTTTCTTTTCTTTTTTTTTTTTTCGAACACTGTAACTATCAATAGTACAAATATTATATGATAATACACGTAACAGGAATAAAAGAAATACTGTACTACAGAAAAAAAAGCAGAGCTACGTGATGACATCCAGCCACGTGATAGTGTTACCTGGTTCAAAGTGGACAGAGCAGAGTGAAAGAAGATAAAACAGACAGACATATAAACTGGTAGATAAGAGAATGCAGGGGGAAGAGGGGATTAACTTGTGAAGAGAGAAAATTATATACTATGTACTGACACACTAGAATCATAATCTCGACTCACTAGAATCATAATCTAACATTCAAGCAATCTAATGAGTCTAAACTTCATCATGCCTTCATTGCTTCATCTTTCTCGTGGCAGTTTCTCGTTATTTTCAAGTATTCCGATAATATTTTTTTTTTCTTTCTTTCAACATATTCATACCACTGCAGCCTTCATTTTTTAGTATTTCTTGGAGACTCTCTTGACTGACTATTCCTGAGGGAAGGAGTGCTGAAGTGTACGGAAGACACTACGCAATGATGTACTTTGTTCACACACAAACAAACACTTCAGCACTGGAACTGTTGGAAATACTGGAACGTTACAGAAAAGCATCGTAAAAGTACAGTAAATGGAAGTGCAGTAGCTGACTTGTACAAAACAGGCATAAGAAAAAATATCCCAGAGACGGTGAAGAAATTTTCTGCCATTCGTCTCATACAAACTACGAGGGTCACTAGAAATGTTTTTGAGACATGTAGCTCTGGGTATACATATATTTATTTCAACAATTATATCTTTTCAAAGTGTTCTCCCCGACATTCTACACAACGTCTCATCCTCCTAAGCCTATCTTGGAAGCACTGGTGTCACTGAGTTTTAAGCATTGCATCTAACTATTTTTTGTAGGCATTCACAGCATTTTCAGAAGTGGAAAACCAATACCCACGAAATTTTTCTTTCACTACGGGGAACAGAAAAAAGTCACATGGTGCCAGATCGGAGCTGTAGGGGAATGGGATAAGAGCTGAATAGCTGGTATGATCAACGGAATCAAGTGTTTGGTTAGCAGAATAGACTGAAGCATTGTCATGGTGCAGCAGGATTTGTCGGAAAATAGCCCTTGGTCGCTTCTCCCAGATTCTGTTGAACATTTCAGGTAGACAAACGCTTGTGTACAACTTGGCAGTACCTGTGCGTTGATTTTCTAGAGTAACCGTAGCCACATACCCACTTTTTGAAAAGAATATGGACACCATTTTCTTCCCTACACTCCGTAGTCACTTGATTTCATTAATGGTGCTTCACCAGAAAACACCCAAACAGATGACCGGTGCTTTGTCTCTGGGTCAAACTGGTAAATCCAGGTTTCACAATATTTGACAGTTCTGAAGTATGTTTTGACACAATTCCACTCTTGACTGCTTTTGATTTTCAGTCCAGTTGTGTGGCACCTACTAGATGAAAGCTGTTTCCCACGCAAGAGTTTATGCAGGATGGTTGAAACATTCGGCGCACTAATCCTAAGGGCATACTCGATGTCGCTGTATATCACTCGCGGATCGTCCCTAACCCACTGCTCCATGGCATCAATCTTCTTCTCTGTATCTGCTGTTGATGGCCTTCGCACTGCGCCCCTTGTCTTCTAACGAGGTCCGGCCCCATTTAAATTCGGAAAACCAATGAAACATTGTTCCACGCGATGGTGTACTCTCCTCAACCTTTCTAGCAACACCGATTCATTTGAAGTCGTACAGAATCATGACTCGCAAATCCCTCCTTTCCAACTCTTTGGCTGCGGTGGAAATGGTGGCAACTCCGGCCATTTGGCAACACCGCTCACCACGACATATGGCATAATCGTCGTGAGACTGGGCGAGTTCACTTGCAAAGGTGAAGTAAGCAAAATTTTATTCCTGCAGTGTCCAAAAACTTTCCTAGTCAACCTAGTGGTATCGGAGGATCAGGTTTTGCTTGGTGCAGTCGTTTGTGTCTCTGAGACCACTGCTCCAGTTGAAATAACACAGGCAATGAGTTCCTTGCGGTTGTTACTAACTTACAAAGATTACGCGTAGCGATACATGGGTATTTTTATTTTGGTAAGACAGTAGCCCTGAGGATGCATGTGCAGCGCCTGACCGTTGTTAGTTATGTATTAGATACTCGTCTGTAGCATATCAGATGGAAAAATGAAATCTTTGAGTTTTTACGTCCCACGGTTATGCCGGTTAGGCTAAAGGAGACGGTGATAATGAGAGATGAGTGAAATGGTGGAATGAAGAAAGTGGGAGGAAACGGGAGCACCCCGAGAAAACCCACGAGCACGGTGTTTGTCCACCACAAAGTTCACTTGGCGAGGGCTGGGATCGAACCCGGGACCCCAAGCACCAGAGGTGAACGCTCTACCACTGAGCCACCGCGCCCCCCCCCCATATCAGATGGAGTAAAACAGTTGTGTAATGAAGTAATTCGACGGTGGTACTGCAAAATGGAAGACAGTGTTTCATAGAGGCTAACATTTAGGTGTGTGGTTAGATGACGCTGTATTTAATGTGGCTATTGTATTAGGTATGTAGCGAGGAACAGTTAAAGGTGATGGCAGCCTATAGAATTAATGGCACAACAACAAACAGTATAAGTGAACGGAAGAGAACCCTCACTGATAAGGATTGCTAAGCATTAAAAGGAATGTTACCAAGGGCCGTAAAGCGAATAAGGCAAAATTGACTCCGGAACACAATCAGCACCTAGACAAGCTTATTGCGACAACCACAGTTCTACGAAAATTGCACAACCTGAACGTATCAACCCTGTGGGATTGCAATTTTCAAATCACTGATCATCGCCTACAACGCTTTAACGCGAAGAATGATACTGAGAGTATGCAAAATGGACTATCGAAAGGAAACGCGTAATATGATCCGATTATTTCTCTTTTATCTTACTTCCTACAACAGGCTGTGTTTTAAACACGGGAAACGCCCACGAAGCTTATGCTTCGAACTGTCCTCTGTACCACGAAACATGGCGGCAGCTCTGTGTTGCTGTGGGCCAAAGTCTCTGGTAGTCCATATGTTCTGTGATTAAGCTCACAAGATGCATTACTGCCAGCGATTATGTGACATTTTAGGTGACCATGTACATCCTATAATGCACATGTCATTTTTACCAATGGGCGATCGCATTAACTTCCAAATTCACCCCATTCGGCTGCGGGCCGGGGTCACTGGGGGGGTACCGAGACATGTAAAAATAATCCAAAATGACCGATATTAGTGTCAAATCCATAGTTTTCGCGGTCGCTGAGATCAATGATGACACTTCCATTAGCGATGGCTTTCAGATTCAGCTACCATTCTATATCCGAGCCGGGGTTCACCTGCCCGGGGCGGAGGAGTTACCGAGACATGTAAAAATAATCCAAAATGACCGATATTAGTGTGAAATCCATAGTTTTCGCGGTCGCTGAGATCAATGATGACACTTCCATTAGCGATGGCTTTCAGATTCAGCTACCATTCTATATCCGAGCCGGGGTTCACCTGCCCGGGGCGGAGGAGTTACCGAGACATGTAAAAATAATCCAAAATGACCGATATTAGTGTGAAATCCATAGTTTTTGCGGTTGTTGAGATGAATTGTGATACTGCCATATGCGCTGACTTAAAAATACAGACTCCATGCGAAGAATGGGTATTTCAGCTAGTGTTAAATAAAATAGCGTTTTTCAAATTTTTCAACCAACGAAAAAAAGAGGGTTTTATTTCACTATATAATACTATATGTTGTGTCAGTCAAACATAATTTACAGGGTGTAAACTTAATTTCTGACCCACCTAGAAATTTTATGAAATGCATGAATAAGTAAGAATACAATGAAGAAACGTTGCACATTTGATTTATTTGAAAAGAAAAATGTCCAATTTATCAGTAATCAATACTGTTTCCCTGACGTTCCAAGCATTTTAACATCCTAGTTCGAAAACTCTCCACTCGGTTGTGACAGTCCTCTTGTGTGGAGACGGATCACTCTTCCTTGAGGCGTTAAATCAAAGTTTCTCTGTTGCGAGGCCTTGGTTTCTGAAACACGCTCTCCTGCAGTCGAGACCATAAGTGCTCAACAACATTAAGGTACGGACTATTACCTGGCCAATCATTCCACACTCCGTGGAACTCCTTGGCGATCACATTCATCGTTGCCTTTCCAGTGTGACATTTGGCTCCATCCTGCAAAATCGCGTACTGCTGAACAGGAAACATGATGGGATTAGTAAAACACGCTCGATAAACTGGAAGTATATTATCTCGGTTGTATTGGGAGTCCATCGTCTTTCCTTTCTCAACAACAATAAGTTCAGTTTTCCCATAGCTTGAAATTACTCCTGCCACCATAACCTTTAGGCCGAACTTGGGCCTCCGTATAGGGGGGATCGTTTCAGCAGACGATCTTCGAACCCCATGATTTTGCCGGTTTGGTACAGGAAAGAGCTCCACCAGACTCTCATCGGTAAAAAGCAAGTGAGCGCGTTTAATCCGTTCCTCACGCGAGTCATCAGCAAAGCCTTCACCTTGTAGTCTCTTACAAAAGTTGTAGCGGTCGGATATGTTTTTCTGCGAAAGCAGTAGTTTTCTAGGCTGGACATAACATTTTCTTCCCCAGTCGGTAGTCTGAAGATATTTAGAGACGGTCATGTGACTAATCTTCCCCTGAGATTGGTATCTTTCTGAAAAGTTTAGTCTTTTAGCTACAGTTCTTGTTCCAACGCCTGGCTTGTTTTTAACCCATTCCCGTATTTGCTTCTTTGTTCTTGGTGTAACTTTAGTTGGATGCCCTGTTCGTGCATCCTTGACATCCCCTTCATTCTTTCGCACCCACTTCCTTGCAGTGTTTCGGCTAATTCTCAGTTTCTTTGTTATGTTTCGGATACTTTCACCACCACCACTAAGCATTTAATTTTTATGGCGAAGCATTTCTCTATCTGTTGACACTGTATTGTATTGCACGTTGTACACTTGCACTTAAAAATATGAGTTTGCACTTTAAAAAGCACTTCACTTATTTTAAAAAGAATACATTTTAAATACATACGTATGTGGTTTCAAAATCCGTGCAAATTTACCTAATAAATTCACATTAAAAGGGGATCAAACTGATTTCTTTTTTGTGTAAACTTAATTTTCTACCCGTTTGAGTAATTTTCCGCCACAGGTGACGCCAAACAAATGCTCACAATTTTACACTGGTTGAAGCAGTATTGCTGGAAGTTTTATAGTTTACTCACTAAATAATGCCAAAGGGCACAATGCGATCATTTGTCCGATAATGAACAGTATTGCTTACAAAATAGACCTCGTCATGCGCAGTATATGTAAACGTGATAACATACACAGATAAACACAAAAAACGAAACTGACGTAGATATGAGAAATTATTCGGTCAAAACTAACCTATGAAAGAGTGGTAATTAAGATATCGAACTTTTATGCACTTGTTTCCTGCTGAAATATCAGAATTGGTTAAATTAAAAATAAATAAATACATAAAATAAAAAATCAACGCCCACTAAAAGTGAGAGATTATTCCCATCACTTGACATCGCTGGTTAATAAAAGCGGATCGCACGAATGATATTACTTGTTCTGGAGAAAATCTGAAATATGTGGAGTTCTGAACAATTCTTGGGGGGAAAAAGATTTCAATTTGAAACATCTGCGAGCGTTAATCACTTTCTCCTCTCATTTAACATCTAATACTTTCTTTTTCTTTTTTTTTTCTGATGTAATGAAACCATTCACAATCAGATCTATTGTTGTCATAGTAAAATTACTACTTGTATTATTATTCATTGTTAAAGACTTGCCATCAAATGGTTCAACTCTCACGAGCTCTACATTCTTCGAAGTAAAACTGCAATTTAGTAATACATTTAACTATTGTCTTTATTAATAACTGAATGCTCCGCTTATAATGAAATGTTATTTTCACGTTACACTGAACCTATCAAATCAATTGACCACTCCACTCAGAAGAAAGAAAGAAAGAAAGAAAGAAAAAAGAAGAGAGAGAGAGAAAACTGAGACAGACAGATCAATTTTTAACTCAATCAAGCGCTGCATTTCCTATTTACGAAGTCTTTTACAATTAATCAGGTTTACCTATCCCTATCCTTTCGTTACTTTCTTTTTATAATTACTTTCAATATAACATATAGAATAGTGATGAACAATTTTTAGTTCATTTAATTTAAAAATTAAAAGTTCTTTTAATAATAAAATTTACGTTTTATCGTAAATAAATTTATTTTATATTACGAATCGGATTTATAATTTTCGTCATGATAGGTAATGTTACGATGGTAGGTAATTTAAAGAATCCATAGCAGTCTCGTCCATGTGGAAATGCTTACTCCTCAAATGGATTTTCACGACAGAGAACAGATGACAGTTTGAAGGTAATAAGTCGGATGAATAAGGGAATGTTGGATAAATTCAAAGTTACAGATATGCAATTACTGAAGTAGCGCGTAGCAAATGGGGGTTCACCAGGTGCAGGCCGCTCAGGGCAGCAATCTAATAGGGTGGCAGAAGTGGAGGATTTAATTTCAATAATTTTGAAAATTTTAACTATAGTCAAAATTTTAAAATTGGTGCCTATATTAATTTAAGTTTTTCTCTATAGTTCAAAATTCCGTGGCTTAACGAAAATCAACGTTGATAGGCTCGTCAGTAATTCATGTTAATCTTGTTACGTCCTGCATTTTAAAATCTCATTAGCCAACTGAGAATCCAGTTTCAGCTGGTGACTGTAGTTTAATGTAGTAAGTATAGTGTTTTAGATGTGAAAAACATTCAACCAAAGGGAAAAAACAAAGTTTACCCGGGATTTCTTTTATCCTACTCTGCGCCCACAGGTGGTTTACTCTCCTTCAAAAGGAGCCCCATTCTGTTTTTGCTGCAAATTGTTACCATCCATAAGCACCACCACATATACGTTTGGCTCGACTGTTTTAGTAAGCGGTGGAAGTAAAATCCAAAAACTGCAAGCCATGAGTCAGTGCTAAACATCTTGACAGTTTTGAGCGATGGAGAACTTTGATATTACGAATTAGCCGACACAGGGCAATTGACGATGAAATAAGGAAGGGAGATAGTGGAAGGATCTTCCTTCACGAATGTTCGACGTAACCAGGTTATTGGCTGAACACAACTTTGCATTTCGAGAACAACACGTTAGCGTTGGAGAGACTGTCAGCGATAGGATCAGGGGAATGTTTAATGTGTGAGCACCTTAGAAAGGTCAGCATGGTGAAGAATATGACAGTTTCCTTACAAACTTCATGGTCCCGATGTATGTACACATGCCTAGAGGCCATACTGTTTAATGTATTCGAATCACAATTTTATTAATCTCTCCTTGGGACATTTCGAATGTTCTTCTTGTCGCTCGAAGTAAGAGTTGTTTACTGGAGTGAAAATGGAAAATTGGGATTTTCTGGAACACTCCTCAGTTTTGTTTACATTCCATGAGGTAATATTTAACAACCTTATAATATAAATAATTTCTTTGAAAAAATCCAAAAGAGGTAGCTTATTCTTGGAAATTAGTTTTTCCGGACGTCTTCTTACAATATGTTTAGGTAATTTTGTTCATAGTTTGCAAATAAATATTATTAATAAACCTACAGCATTGGAATCGCTATTTGCGGCCCTAATTAAAAGAAACGTGACAGAAATATTCTTCATTTCAAAGTTTTAGTTTCCTCCTTCATGAACTCTGTAGCTAGTAATTCCGCTCAACTGAACAAGGAAGTGTCCATGTGTTGGAGAATCCTTTTGAAAACTTCATATATTTCAAATATGTGAACTGGAAATTGCAGGTTTTCCCATAAAATTAGTTTTCGATAACTTCGCAGTAATTTTCCTCAAGAATAGGATTGTTTTCCTATTGGTTGATTATTGGTGGTGTCCAGTCACGTCAGTCAATCACGTATTATTTCTTTTAGCTGAAAAGGACGCTATCTGCTTTTGTTCACTTCGTGAGCAAGACGTATTATGATCCGTTGGACTGACCTTAAAAACGTATAGTGTGGGTTTCTGTCACCTCGGCACGGTGCGGCCTCAGGTTGTGGATCGAGAAGGTTTTTAGTGTAAGATTAGCTGCGAACGTACTGAATATGCAGTCACAAACAGACGACAAGAGAGGAGGGTCTTTCAACTTCGGGGTTCGGTGTCAGGCTAAAAACGTCTTCCCATATAAGACAGTTGTTCAGAAACATTCACAGAAACCTTGGACCTCGACTAATAACTTGGCACGACCTCAGCAAAGTAAAATGAACATGAGATTTGGAACACTGAATATAAGTCTTTATAGAAGAGGCGCATTAAAAGCCATAAGAAGTGAGTTAGAGATATATATAGTATGAGCTTGGCAAGAGTTCAGGAAGTTAGGTAGGAAGGAAAGGGTGCGACGGAGACCGGAATTTTTATATTTTTTATGGGGAAGGAAATAAAAATTACCAGCTAAAAACAGGATTCTTCGTTCATAAACGAACAATATCAGCAATGAAACGAGTTGAATGTGTTAATGATAAGCTCTCTTTTACTACTCTTCAGGTTCGATGGTGTGATATTATTGTTCTAAATGTGCAGGTCCCAACACGATAACGATATAAAGGTAGTTTTTACGAAGCATAGTATATGAAAATTATATTAAGGGAGTTCAATGGAAAAGTATGACGAGAGAATACTTTCAAACCGATTATAGGGAATGAAAATCTGCATAAGGAAAGTAATGAAACAGCGTTACACTCGTGAACTTTGTAACATCCAAAAACCTTATCGTGAAAAGTACAAAATTCCCACATCATGACATTCATAAATATACTTGGACCTCACCCAGTGGAAACACACACAACCAAACTGATCACGTTTTAGTAGATAGAAGACAGTCTAGCGTAACTGAAGTTCGGTCGTTTAGACGAACTGATTGAGACACTGACCACTACCTGGTAGCAGCAATTATACAAGAGAAATATCGCTGGAAAAAAATCTTTAGCATCTGAAAACGGAGAGGTTTAACTTAAAGAAATTAGAGAAGGGTCAGGCGAGAAGGGAATACCAGATTAAAGTCTTCAATAGATTCTCGATTTCAGGAAGTTCGGAATGCACTTATGTTGGAAGTTCGGAATGCACTTGTGTTAAAGATATCTGATTTAAAATCAGGGATAGCATTAAAATTTCAGCAAAAGAAGTTAGGACGCGCGGAAATACGTAAGAATAAACCATGAATCGATCAGGAATGCACTAACTAGCAGAGAAGATAAAACAGACAAAACTGCTACAAAATCAGACTGATAGAACTGCAAAAATGTCTTTGATATTAGGCCGAAAACTTCAATACGTTTTACGTACAACAAAGGAATGTGATTTCTCGAAAGCTAAATTTGTTTAACTTGAAGATAACAGTAAAATCAAAAATATTCGGGAATGTATAAAAGTATCAACGAATTTAAGGAAGACTATCAACCTCGCATGTACACATTAGAGAAAACGAATGCTACAATTCTCACGGATACGGATAGTGTTTTAAATAGGTGGAAAGATTGTTTGACAGTTTGTTCAACACGCAGCCAAAAAATACAGTATGTGGGGAAAGTGAAAGCATAGCAGGACCGTTTATTCCGAACAGAAACAGAAATTATTATAAAGAAATTAAAGAAACACAAATCTCCGGGTGCAAACGAAATTCGTCCGAGGTAAATTTAACTGGAGAAAAAAGGCTGTGGAACAAGATACATAAATTCATTCTCCTCATCTGGAACAAAGAGAAATTGCCACAAAAGAGGAAAGAATCAATCATGGTCCCAATTCACACGACAGGCGACAAAACTGATTGTAATAATTACCGAGGCCTCTCTTTTCTAGAAGAAGAATAAAGAAGGACAAACTTTGTTGAAGTTTTTGTCTTTTTACAGAACTTTTCCGGTTATTTATTAAATGGAAATAACAAAGTGTAATAATTTATGTAAATGGGAAAGCCTTTTAGCAGCTGTTAGGAATATTCGTACAAATGATAAAAACGAAATTTTACTCAAAATAAAAATTAATATTACTACCCTTTGGGAATGGCAATCTGACTTACCATAAAACCTGTCAAAATTATAATTCAGAAAGTATATCCCACTTCGTCTTTGAATGTTTCAGAATTCTGTTTCTATTGCTAATATATATATAAATTAGCAATAGAAACAGAATTCTGAAGCATTCAAAGACGAAATGGGATATATTTTCTGAATTATAATTTTGACAGGTTTTATGCTAAGTCAGATTGCCATTCCCAAAGAGTAATATTAATTTTTGAGTAAAATTTCGTTTTTATCATTTGTACGAATATTCCTAACAGCTGCTAAAAGGCTTTCCAATTTACATAAATTATTACATTAAATATATATAATCTTTAATTGGAAGTACACTGACGAATTCTTACGAAATAACTTTCAAAATGCAAAGAAATTATCTAGCTAAATACTGAAAGACGACTGTATATTGATTAGTTAATCTTTATTCACAGCAAATTGTATATGAATATTTTAAAAAGAAAAAGAAATTGTAATGAACATCTCTTAATAGCTAATCAGAATTAATTGACAATTTTCATAACAGCGGTCTCTATAATCGATTTTCAACAGCTATGAAATTCTCAAATCTAATATAAATAAATAAAGTTTGTTTGTGTGTTTGTCTGTCTCTGTGCGGCCTGGGGACCAGACGAGTGGACCGAGAGTTACCAAATTTTAGTCACGAATACCTTGATCCAGGTTCCACACCAGAAACGTTTTTGTTAAAATTCGAACCAGGGGGGTCTCAGGGAGCGTTTACCGGGACAAGTAAAAGTAGTAGAAAATGACCCGATATTAGTGTCGAATTCATAGTTTTGGCGGTCGCTGAAATCAATGGTGAAACTCCGATCCCATTAACTTCCAAATTCACGCTATTCGGCTCCGGGCCGGGAGTCATAAATGGGGGGGAGGGGGGAAGAGGGTATACCGAGACACACAAAAGTAATCCAAAATGACCGATATCAGTGTCAAATCCATAGTTTTCTCGATCGCTGAAATCAATGGTGACACTTCAATTAGCGATGACTTACAAATTTAGTTACAATTGTATGCGGGCTGGGAGTCAGATGGGAGGGGGGAAGATACCGAGACATGTAAAAAATAGCCCAAAATGACCGATATTAGTATCAAATACATAGTTTTCGCGGTCGTTGAGATCAATGGTGATACTCCCACAAGCGTTGACTTCCACATACAGCCCCCGTGCGAACCATGGGTATACTCAACTAATTTTAAATAAAATACATTCCATATTTTTAGTGTTTATGTGTTTACGTACATAGTTTATGAAATACTAAATCACTATTTTTCATACATGCAATATCAAGACGCATATCAAATTCATATTATGATAATAGCCTTGCATCCTTTCTACACAGTTTATTACATACGTCACTAACTTTAATATCGGTATATACATAAATAAAAACTACGTACTATTCATATTCTATAATTCACATTTCAATACTTATAATTAAACTCAAATATCATCAAAACAAAATTTAATCATCTTTTGTGGGCCACTGAGCATCAGTACCAAAATCAGAACAGGAAAGAAATCAGCTCTAAATATTTGTGATTATTAATTTTATATACATCAGCAAAGAATCGTTGATATTGATTTGCTGTGACTATATGTGCAATAACAACATTCTATGGAATGAAACTAGTTCGAAGAATTTTATCAATACTATAATTTTAAAGTCATTTAACTGGGAAAACCAAATTATATTTTTATTCGACAAAACCTTCATTCTGCTAACATATTATAATAATTTAAATACGTAATAAAATATCGTGCGGTGCTTCGCAGTAGTCATTTTACTCTGTGGAAGGAAGGACTAAAACAAAACTAGCCACCAATCACGTTTGTTGCATTTGTCATGCTTTCAAAATTTTAACTTCCTCTGCCCGTAAAAGTAATTTGGCAGTAATGTTAAAACTGCCAAAACATTATATTTAGTTCTAACTTAATTTTGAATATTTTTCTAAGCCAAAATAAGGTTCAGCTTACGTTAAATGTTCAAAATTTAATGATCAACAAGCAGATTAAACAAGGTAAATCACTGATAAAATAAGACGCACTTTTTTCACTTCAGATATTTTCCCAAATTGTTTTATTTAATAGATTTTCTTCGGTAAATACTTCTTCAGTACTTTATTTTGAGCTTTACTAATTGCATTTCAGTTGTCAAATATACCTTATTTCCGATTTAAATTAGCAAAATCAGTAAAAATCTTCCGGAACAAAAATTAAGTGCTACCAGATTCCATTTGTAATCACCTTCAATTAACTATTCTCGATCCCAGAAGTTCCTCAAATCAGGGGTTCACACGCCTATCTCCATGGCAACGTTTACATTAAACCATATGAGAATGTAAATATACACAAGACAATGAATATAAACCACAGATTTTCAATAATCATTGGATTTACTGATTGAATAATTTTGAAATCATTTATCACAATTAAAATAATTGAATTCTAATACTAAAATGATATATATTTACATAATTTAGAAAAAATTCCTAAACATATGCATTTCAATGGGTAACAAAATTGAATTATTAGCATCACTATGCCCACATAGGAACTAGTCAAATCACAACATGACCAAGTGACGTAAGCGAAAACTTGGAAAGATTGAATAAATATTATTAATGTACGAAAATTTCAATAAATTATGCTAATATTAAAAAAATTAACACTGTAGAAAAAAAAAATTAAAAATGGGATTCCTACAAAATGGAAGAGCTAATAAACTAAATACAAACCTTGAATTTGGTGACGTACTGTATCCTGACAGATACGTAGCTGTGAGTGAGAACACAGCCCTTTTATGGTAAAGTTCCATCACTGGAATTCTATCGTCTGCATCATAAAGAGTGAAATAACTTTCTAAAAACCTATCTACAAAAGCTTCGCCGTCTGATGCACAAAGAAACAATTTCTTAGGTGGCGGAAGAAGAAATGGATCTATATCATCCTAAACAAAGTTGGAATTAATTAGCTAACATGTAATTAAATTAAATGAAACAATTAGCATTTTATTAGTCTGATATTTATATACATGGAAATGTAGTCAAATCATGCACATTTCCATGTACATGAAGCATGAAAATATCAAGAACCACTTGTGGATATGTTATTTTGCTAAGTACTGTAGTATTTCTATTATTAATGATTACAAGTAACGTAGTAAATATTACAATGAGCAAAGATTCAAAGAAATAATGCTAATATTTTCAAATATATGACCAGAAAAATCAAACATGTTTTTTAATGGTATTGAAAATACACAACTTTATAATAATACTGCAAAATGATAAATATACACATATATATATTAAGAAAGAAATTTAAGCTATTTATTTACAAAGTGAAGCTATGGGGTACATAGATAAGAACAACGGACTTACCTTTCTATCTCAGAGTTTTATTTACTAGGATCACGCAGTGATATTTGCAATATTGTGTTGTTAATACTTCTGCCCGTCTGTCAGTTACTCTGCACGATAACTCTTGAACAGATACGAAATTTTAAATTCTGTTTTTGGCCGGGCTTATTAATGGATAACGGTGAATTTAACCGTGGCTAACTACAGTCCATATTCCATTATTGCAAGCAAATTTTTGAATTCTGTTTTTCGCACAGACAAATAGAGCGATTATCTCGAATGATTTAATTAATAGAATCCGTTAAAGCAATAACGGATAGCGGCGATTCTAACGGTGGGTCCATATAGCCCTTATTCCATACATGATTTTTTTTTCAACAGATAGCTAGAACAATTATCTCGACTGAGTTCGTTCATGGAACCAATTCGTTAACGGATAACGTCGACTTAAGCGGTAGCAATCTTCTACATGTAAATGAATTTTTAATTCTGTTTTTGCAATATCTCGGTAGAGTTCGTCAAATGGAATCAATCCATTAACGTATAAACGGATAACTGCAATTTAACGTGACGGCTATCCGTATCCCATACATGGAAGCCAATTTTTAATTTTTATTTATTTTTTTATTTTTTTTTGTAACAGATAGCTCGAGAAATTACCTCGACCGAGTTTGTTAATGGTGTCAGTCCGTTAATGTAATAGATAACGGCGACTTTAAAGAGAGCTATCTATATCTCATATCCCACGCATCTAAGGGAAATTTTAAATTCTCTGTTTTACAAAAGATAGTTACAGCAAGTATCTCGGCTGAATTTGACGGTGAGTCAAACCGTTAACGTATAACGGATAACGGATAACGGATTAACGGATAACGGTTGGTATCTATAACCCATAGATGTTACCGAATTTTTGAGTTGTCTCTCTTACGACAGATAGGTAGAGTGATTATGTCGGCCGAGTTCATTAATGAAGTCAATCCGTTAACATCTTAACTAATACCGGTGTCTATCCATATCCCATATATAGAAATATTTTCCGTGATTCTCTCTACTGTCCTTACGAGAGTTTATTTTGCTGAAGGATATCCATCTTGTCGGAAGTCTTGATTGCCATCAATTCTGACTGCATCACTGCAAATCTGTTTACGTAAATAAGTGTACTGTCCTATAAAATAAACATCAGACCCCAAGCGTGAATCATAATAACTATTTCGAAGATTCTTACTGTGAAATTTCGAGAAACCGTTACTAAATGACTTGTTTGTGTACGGATATTATATTATCAGACTACAGTTTAACACTGCTAACTAATGATGTTATTAAGTAGTTTTCGAAATATTCTAGGATTTTATTTTCATATTATAGGACAGTACACTTCTTTACATAAACAGATGTGGGAGTAAACAGGGTCCTAGCGACGTCGTCGGAACTGATGGCGATCAAAATTTCCATGATCGAAATTATTCAGTAAAGAGATGAAATCCTGCTATATGAAGGTAGGTCCACTGTTATTTAAAATTAATTAATTAATTTTTTATATTTATATTATCTTTATATCATATACTTTTCCAAATTACAAATACCCAGATATCACATATTGGTAAGAAAATATAATAATCCTGTCTAATTAAAATAAAATCGTGTATCAAGCACTATATATATATATATATATATATATATATATATATATATATATATATATGTGTGTGTGTGTGTGTGTGTGTGTGTGTGTTCTAATAGGTAGAGTCAAATAACGGTCCGGGCGTGTCTTTTCCTCTTCACTAATTTTTATTATAAAATTTCTGAATACAATGTCTTTAATTTACAAACAGTAATTTCTCCTAGCTGACCACATGAAGGAGATTGGTGTTTTGCAGGGTGCTCCTTCCGCTCATTGCAGCATCCAGAACAGTTGCAATGTTATAGGTGAGATTTGTGGATAACCCCCTCAACTCACAGCAGCCTCATGAGGTTTTAGTTGTAGTTAGGATCCCTAGTCCAGTGCGACATAGGGCTTGGGAAAGGTGTACCCCTAATTCAGTGCGACCTCGGGGCAGGTAATGGTTAGTTAATCAGCGGGTCAAACTGATACCAGTTTTTACCATGGTCCCTCTTTTGTTTGTCCTCTTCGGGTGGCTCGTCCTCCTTCGGATCCTTTCGTGTGGTTCGTATCCTTTCGGTTTCCTTCGTGTCTTCCTCTTTAGTGTATCGTCTGCTTTAGTAAATAATGGCACGTGTCGTTATACGTGTGCTTGTGTTGTGATGTGGAAATCCTTACAATATATATTCACAAGATTCTTTTTCTAATATATTTTACCAAACAGTTTTGCAATGTTATTAAACACTTGCTCTGTGGATTAAGAAAACTAGAGGTTTCGAAAGGTATGTAACAGGATCGTATCCTGTGCAAAACCAATCCAGTCGGAATTGGTACATCCTGCTTCCTTAAAAGCCTTGTCTTATATATTATTCTTCTATGTCTATCCAGAGACCTGTTACTCAAAATCTGTCGCACTAGAGCTTCATACACCCCATACAAACTTCCCGTACAAGCAACTTTTTCTCTCTATTGATATCATTTCATCATCATCATCATCATCATTAATAATAATAATAATAATAATAATAATAATAATAATAATAATAATAATAATAATAATAATAATAATAATAATAATAATAATAATAATAATAATATAATGGTGATGATGTCTGTTGTCACATTTCGCACAGAAAAGAGTTATATAGAGTCACTAAGTTTTGTACACAGATCGGTTTTCACCAAATCTAATTACGTAGGAGTCTTTTTTGTTTTATTGGGAGGTATCCCGGAGGTGAAACGTTATGCATGTTCCTTCTCTGATTATTTCTTCGAACACTTTGCCTGTATACAACCTAAACTACTACTGTGTAATTAGGGCTTACCTAACTGCAAAGGATAACCCAGGCAATGAAATGGTTGTGGAGAAATTCTGAAGGACATTCCTTCCTCTCTTTTTATCCAGGTTCTGAATTAAGGCCCGGCAACGATGGGCCCTTACAGCTAGTATATATACCGGGTGAATCAAAAGTCCGGGAACAACTATGTTACGAGAAAATGGATGGAGAGAAAAGTTATTAGAAATAGGTGGTTTTCAATCTTTTTTTCTTTTATCATATTGGCCGTTTCGGGTCCATACTGGTAAGGCGCCCTACATTAAATAAAAAAGCAACGTTGTCAGTTCAGCAGGTGTTCCCTTGGTCCTTTACCATACAACAAACCAGCATTGTTGGAAAATGGATTTGAGGTGTTCAAGGTTCTCTCACACAACAATGTACATATTCGCCCTAACATTGTTACTTACCTTTATGTTTGGTTCGAACAGTCTGTTGAACTGGAAACGTTGCTTTTCCATTTAACATAAGACGCCTTACCAGCGACAAGCCGAAACGTTTCGTGCTATTTAGACTGAAAACCACCTATTATCACAACTTTCCTCTCTTTCCATTTTGTTTCGTATCTTCACTCATAACGGAATTGGTCTATGACTCCGGATTTCTGATACACCCGGTATATACTGACGTTTTGCTTTCTATAATTTTCTGTATTCTCCTATTTGTTTGTCACTTTTAGCCCCCAAAATTTACGATATCTTTTCGACTGCTCTCATGAAAATGAAACGAAATCTTCACTGTTACGTCCCACGATTATACTGGCTAAAGGACAAGTGATGATGATGATAATAATAATAATGAAGGAAACGAAAAAGTGGGAAAAAACAGGTGAATCTAAATGAACACACATACGATATTTATCTTCCACAAAGCTCACTTGGCGCAAGCTATGATCTAACCAGGGACTCCATACACCAAAGATGTGCACTCTACCACTGAGCCACCGTGGCCTCCGATTTCTCTTACGTTGATCCTGTAGTTTTGAGAACTATTAAGTATCACAGGCAACACTATGCTCTTATATATATATATATATATTGTAATTTTTAAAATGAAACAAAATTTTTGAATTTTACGTCCCACGGTTATGCCGCTTAGGCTAAAGGAGTCGGTGATGAGAGATGAATGAAATGGTAGAATGAAGAAAGTGGGAGGAAACGGGAGAACCCCGAGAAAACCCACGCACACGGTGTTTGTCCACCACAAAGTTCACTTGGTGGGGGCAGGGTTTTAACCCGAGACCCCAAGCACCAGAGGTGAACGCTCTACCACTGAGCCACCGCGGCCCTTGTAATTTTTAACTTCCTCGGCGAAGATAAGAGTTTTGAGGCAAGCACTACTACGCATTTCTTGCCATAAATTAATTTATATTTTGTTCATCAACTTCTTTCTTATTAATTACATTTAAATTTGTTCATTTTGTCTATCTTAGTACCTTCGTCTAATAGGTTTCCATCATTGCGATTAACGTCAGTCCTACCTGATACTTTTTTTTTTTTTTAATAGATTACTTCCAGACCAATGTCTTTGCATGATGTTGTTGGGAAAATATTCTTGTTTTCTTGCTCTGATCTTACACAATTTTATGTCAACATGTCTGCATTACACAATTCACCAGTCCATACTCGGTTTATTCATCGTTAATCCTCTATTTCTTGGTCACAATATTTTAAAGAAAAGTTATCAATGGTGAAAAGTTGTTTTCCTGTTTCAGGTCATAATTAATTCCGAAAGAGACCAAGAATTATTTTCCTATCTGTACTTTACTGTTGGTTTCACTAAGATAGTTCTTCATCAATAATCATTTTCTAGGCAATTCCAAATTCTTTCGATGTATGAGAAAACCCTTCTTTCTAATCGTATTATACGCTTTCCTAAGTCTAATTCATGAACCGTACTACCAAAATCCTACTTATCTAATATTTGTCTCATACAGAATATCAGTCTAATGTGGCTTACTGTACCTAAGCCACATTCATGTTCACTTATTCCTTCAATGTTAGCTATGGTACGTTAATATTTGCTAAAGTCTTGATTAGGTTACGAATAATTAATAATGAAATTAACGCAATCGCTTCTGTTCCCTTTCTTAAATAAAGGTCTATAACAGACTCTTTCCATTTCTTAGGAATTTTGTTTTTTCATATTAGATACATTAGATTGAGATTCTGTTTGATATAAAGGGTTGTACATCTAATTCAACCGTTATTCGTGACAATATAGACGATTGGTTGTCTAAGCACGACAGTGATTGTGGTATAGCCCGTGTGATCTCAATGGTTGAGCCCCAAACTCAAGAATGATAAAATGGTAACTAGTTGCTTAGTCTACGGACGAACTAAGTACAACTGGATAAAGACTGGCGACAGGTTGCTTTCTAGCCCAGTTAAACTTTCTCAATCTTTGGATTTTTTTAGAATTCTCATTTTTAGATTTGATTTGATTTGATTGATTTTAGTTTCATATCTCTTTTGAGCATCGAGACTATAAGAGACGGGACTTACTATTTCAAATGGGATCCAAACCACTCACTGAGTGTGTATCTGAGACAAATATCTCCACCAGGAATAGAACACAGTACCGCATTCACTCGATCACGAGGAAGCACTTCCATTTTAAGAGAATAGGATGTAAGCAAATTCAGTTTTCTCATGATTTCCACTATAATAAGAATTATGAAATCTGTGCTATGTTCATTTCTCATGCTTTCCCTGTATATATTGGGTAGTCCCTTGAAAGGCCCTTTCTAACTATATAAAATCACCCTGGGACTCACTACGATGTTTCCACGTTCATTTTACATTACGTTCAGTTTGGGTTAATATACCTTCCTGCATTTATTTACTTCTTTATATAACTCTCCTACACGAGGGAGTTTCGTTCAATCAGCTAAAAGAAATCCACTCTGGAGAACTCTGACATCATGATGGTATTAGTC
This sequence comes from Thermobia domestica, assembly GCF_964235325.1. Taxonomy (NCBI): domain Eukaryota; kingdom Metazoa; phylum Arthropoda; class Insecta; order Zygentoma; family Lepismatidae; genus Thermobia; species Thermobia domestica. Next base: position 116,097,218 of record NC_137462.1, on the reverse strand, counting down.
CTTCTCTAAGGAATCTCATTTTTGCCAGCGGTTCTTCACTTTCCATAAGCTAGTTTTGTAAGTCTGCAGTTTGGCTTTGAAACCACAGTTCAACCTCACAAATGATGTCATTCCTACTGTCAAAACAGCATCCTCTGAGTGGACGCTTCATTTCTGGAAAGAGAAATAAATCATTTTGTGCTAGGTTTGGTGAGTGTGGGGGTGGGGCAATATTTCATATCCTAATTCCACTGCCTTCATCATGGATGCAAGAGCGGATTGGGCTGGGACATTTTGCGAAGAATCCGTGACTTTTTTTTTTCTTCAGTTCCTCTCGTAACTTAGTCAGGAGATGGGAATAATAGTTTGCTCTTGTTATAGGTCCCAGTCCAATATTCGTGCCAATTTTTAGTAAGAGCAATCCTTCACAACATTTTCCGTTCTTTCAACACATTAATGACCACTATATTGCATCATCTCTATTATAATAGAAATATGTACACAAACATACTGGATTTCAATGCAAGGGAAACTACCACCTGATTTCCAGGAAAGTAATTGCTTTCGAATATTGTATTTCAATTACTCCATTAACAACAATAACGAGAGGAGTACTTTGAAATTTACTATGTTTGAAAGTTGCCTTATAAAATAAGCCCATAAGAATTATTAAATTGATTGAATATACACTAATATGACAGCAAAAACAGAAAACAATAAGCAAGTAATTTAATGTTTAAAAAGCACTTATTCTGTATATTGGTAATAATACATACATTACTATTTAATAATAGTATCACTTACCACTTTTTTCAATGTGGGCAAACGTCTAAATATATCTCTGTGAAGAGAAAGAGGGAAATAAATTTAATATACAAAGACAAATAATACAGACATAATTATCAGATATGAAGTTTGTTTAAGTTAGTATCAATACGATTCATTCACTCAATACTCGTATTCAAAATATTCCAAGTGATCGCTTGGATTAGTTTCCTTTATTCATTTTAACACATGTTAATAAACCGTCAGTAAAAAGGAACCTGTTTGGTTCGTTAGTTCTAAATTCAAATGATTTTGACGGACGTAGATGTTAACATTAAAACAAAAGCTGCACATCATAAAACTTTCTTACTTCCCCTATATACTGGAAACAAATTATTTTTACGATAATTTGAATTCAAATTTTGACTGTTCCTTTCTCTTTTATTTCACTGCGAATTGCTTAAAAAAAAAAAAAAAAAGAAGTATTTTCGGAGACGGGTGCTAGCAGGGATGTCCCAACGCGGCACACACTCCAACCATCAGAACAGTTTTTGTGCCTCTGTCTCAAAAGTTACACTCCATTTACGAAATATTTTTAACACTTGCCTAAAACAATCCTGATTTATAACTCTAAATATTTCGTATTGGCAGTGAAAAAGCATTGAACTCTGTACCATACAGGGTTATTGGAATTTTCCTCAGCCCAAAATTCCCCAATGGGTTTTATTGGGTAAAACACACACACAAAAAAAGCAATAAAACCCAGAAAAGCCCACTTCAAAAAGACACTTCAAAACTTTGATTGAAATATTAATCGTAATATGATTATAATTACTTTCTTTTAATCGTACTTCTTAGTGTATGCATAGATTCAAAATTGGCTTAATATATGTATTTACAACCAGAACAGAACACCATTGAAAACAAAGAAGGTTTGGGAATCATTCATAATGAATTTTATTTGCGCTCGATCAAATTCGCTGTAATACTGTTCAACTGTAATCTATTATATAAAGATGAAAAGAATTTTGTTTGTGCGCGCAACACGGGAAAACGGTTAAATGGTTTGGAATGAATTTTTGGATGCAGCTATCACGTACTTTCAACTAGGTGTTTAATCATGATACTTTGATTAAAATGGGGGGAGCGGATGGTCAAAATCTATGCGAAAATCTTATTATCTCTCGATTCTGTCAAGTTAGGAAGATGACATTTTTTATGTAAACTTCCCACTAAAAGTAAGTGGACCCGTGTTCCAGTACTTTTGAGAGTTTCCATTTTAAGTGGGAAAGGGAAGCATTTTCTATAATTTGAAAGCGATTTTACCTGTTGTTTCTGATCGCATCACACGGGGAAACGGTTAAGCAGTTTGAAATGAATTTTTGAACATAAAGATGTAGTTAGTTCCTACCCTGAGCTGGGTTTTTTTACATTACTTTGATTCAAGGGCGCATCCTAGGAGAAGGAGTAGAGAAAGTTCAAAATTCATATTATATATATATATATATATATGTCACGAGCTCGCCAAGTTAGGAAGATTAAACTCGGTATATAAACTTTATTACAACTAAGCTGGCAAGTGTTGTAGTGTTTCTGAAAATTTTCGTTTTAAGGCGGAGGGGGTGATTTTCCATGATTCACATTGAAATCGATGTTGTCTGTTATTTGTAATCGCGTCATGGGAAATGCTTGAACAGTTTGAAATGAGTTTTAAAGAAGATATTTAGTACCTACCTCAAGCTTTGATATTATTATGTAACTTTCCTTAAAGGGCGTAAGGGAAGGGGAAGGTAACTTTCCTAAGGAAAAAAAAGGGGTTAAAAATTCATGCCAGAAATAGAATATTTTACTACACTTTCACTGATATGCGTATCCTAAGGGGCAGACGAGGCTCAAACATTTTCCTTGAGCCTAATTCTCTCCGTACAAAGAACGGGCACTTCAGCTAGTATGGAATCAAAAGTAATGCAGCTATATTTCCTTTGCTTTTGTTATATACTTGGGTATTAATATAAAGAGATAAAATGTCTCCTCCATGTATCAGTTAATTATAAATCGAGAACGCTTCACTTGAAAAAGGAAATTACTAAAGATACACCTCTATCTTCTCAACACTAACGGCAATCAGATCGTGGAACTCCCTAATTCTTCTTGCGTATCTGATGGAGTATGTGAAACACAGTACAATTATTGTATGCTACAAAACCCCTTTAAGCGTAAAATATATTGTAAGAAACCAAACTGGCAACTTAAAATGAGAAAAAAAATCCATTTCCAACATTTCAGTTCTTAAAAAAATTCTAGAAATACAACATCCATTCAATAAAGTCATTTTTATCTCTGGCTCCTGAACTTGAGGTACTATCCCAGTATTTGCCCCGCGTGTTTTAATTGAAACTCAGGACGGCTGGCTCAGGGATTTGAATCATAAGTGTAAGAGGGGATCCTATTCTCTATTACGTAAAACTATCGACCTCTTCGTTACTCTAGAAAACTGTGTACTTCCTTCTTTCTAGAAATCGAAATATAAGCGAGCGTCAATGGTGCAAAATGTCTCTCACGAAACGCGTATGGGACTACATGGATTCCTTGGGCATTATTATTATTTGTTATTTCTAAGCTTAGTTCAATGTCTCATGATTATGTATCACGGCTAAGGGAGACTGTGATTATATAGATAAAAATGGTGGCATGATGTAGCCAGCCCGAGAAACCTATGCACATGATGTTTGTCCACCACAAAACGCACTTGGCGGGAGCTGGGATCGAACTAGGAACCCATGCCAGACGTGAACTACCGCGGTTTCACAAGGGAATTCCATAGTTTCGTGTGTACAATAGAACATATGCTCAAATGGTGTATTACGTAGGAATATGGCTTTAAATAAACGTACAAAATTTAATAAAACCCAATATTACCGAAGAAACCCCAATTTTGCCCAATAAAACCCACTTTTTTTTTAACTGGGTTTTTCACAACCTTGGTACCATAAATACTGTTCGCAAAATGTTGCATCATTTGTAATGTTAGAGTAATTTTAAAATATTCTTTAAATCATAATTAAATAATTACAAGTATATAATTATTGATGGAAAATGATTAAATATTTACCTATAAATGTGTAACAATTAATAAATATTGCATTATATAAACAGAAAGTAGTACTTATTTTACACTTTGGTATCCACAGACATACCTCATATTTAAAGATTAAGAGTCCAATGAAATTACTCCAGCTATCAGCTGAATATGCTGATTTGCAACTTTATCAGCTACTTCCGCACACTCATAAGCATTTTCGACATAAACCTCTTTGCGAATTAAAATACAATGAAAGCACAGAACTCAAAATACGAGTAACCGTACCCTAAAATCCTTTCAAATGTGTCATAAGCTACCCTCACTTAATTCAAGACAGGAAATTCCGATAAAATCGAAACTAGTGTGAAAGAAAAAGAAGTTGGAATTATGGTGCGTCGAAAATGAATTTATCATTGATTAGTAGATCCAACTGCATTTTAAGCATGATTCACCAATAATATTTCACTGCAGAAGCGAAAGCAAAACTTAATGCGCACGACTACAAAACATACATATGTTACACATCGTTAGTAGAAAACGAAAGTAAGTTTCTATGTTTGAAGTTGCCAATTAAAAAGTATGCATTCAACTATACCTGAAATCAGGGTTGGATCCACCTGAAAAAGCCCACCTGGGTTTTTGAGGTTTTTGTTAGTACCTAGGCATATTGTTGGTACAACTAAGCTGATCACATTGCAAGTGATTTTTATCAGATTTTGGACTTTCTGTGGGCGAATTAGATTCTTTTGTGTTAAGGTATTCAACATAAGACCTTTATAAAGTTCTGAATGTACTCAATGAATTAAAAAACAGCTTGAGATAATTATAGAACAAATTAATGTATGGATTATGCTTATAGCCTATTTGAAGTAAAATATGCAATTATATATTTTAGAAAATACTTTCCGTGAATAGTGTGCTCGCCGACTCGGCGACGCTGAGGGACGTTATCTTTCATACGTTTGACGGATTTAAGGCCATAGGCACCGGTACTACCAGTAAATATGTAAATACATTAGTAAAACTATTAGTATTATTTCTTATCTATGACAGTAACACAAGTATTCTTCAGTAAAAATTGGTTTTCCAACAATAGTTTACTTCAGTCATTTGTTGCTACTCTTCAAACAATCATTCTGTAGAATCGACACCAGCAACGGGGTAAAAATTCTTGTCAAATTTAAGAAGCTTAATGCTTGGAGTTCCGAAGATTACGTAACGCTTACTATTTTAAGTGCTGAATTCAAACTTCCGTACTAGTGGAAGTTTCGATGTAAAGTAAAGAAAGCTGCATTTTCGGGAAAAACTCGCCGTGAAAGTGCTCGGGAAATTCCCGTAATTGAACGCACAAAGCATCGGAAGTGAACTTTAACAACAAAACCATTTATTTTACGCTGGAAAATACTTATTTTATATAAGACATTTTGAAACATTTATTTCATAAAACATGAAATATATATCTTTGTTTGACTACATTTGTTCGTTTGTCTGCCTGTATCACACGCACACTACAGGGTGCAACTTTCGGTTTTTACGTTTAAATTTTCAGGGTACAAGCACGAGAGAACAAATTTCCTGTATAGATTTTCGCGGCATAGCAAAATGGCGGCATTTTTTTCAAAATAGTGGCTATCCACGCTAAAAGGAGCAATTTTTGGTAATTTAAGTTGAAGGTTTCGGAGTAGAAGCACGAGACACTCTAAATTAGCTGTATATATATTTTGGCGTCCAACGTAAAATTTTAAAATGGCAGCCATTTTTCAAAATATCGGGTATCCATGCTACATGGTGCAATTTTCGGATTTTTAAGTTGAAAGTTTGAGGGTAGAAGCACGAGACATTCTAAATTTGCTATATAGATTTTCTCGGCGATCCAATATAAAATTTCAAAATGACGACCATGTTTTTCAAAACAGCAGTGAATAGAAAATTGTTGCGAGCAGTGACAATGACAGTCTGGAAATAAAATCACATTTTTAATACTTTTAACTCAAAGACATTGAAATATTTCGAAAAAACCCAATTAAACCCGAAAATACTCGAAAAACCCCATATGGGCCCAGGTGGGTCGTTTTTTAAAAAAAAAATCCGGGTTTTTTCAAACCCTGCCTGAAATAGTCTTAAATTTTTATTTCAGTTTTTTTGAAATGAAATCTTTTAGTTTAACATCCCACGGTTATCCCCGTTAGTCTAAGGGAGACGGGTATTAAGGCAAGTGAATGACGATGGAAGAATTGGCGATGAGAATATGGGAGGAAACGGGATTACCCCGAGAAAACCCACCGACACGATCTTTCCACTACCAACTTACAGTATCAGTCAAAAGGTTAAGACCACCACGGATCTGAGTGAACCTCTGCTGTGGACCTTCTACTTGGCGCATTAACTTCGCAGCCGTGTATCACAGGTAGTCTGTTCAAAGCATAAAATTTGGCGACAGTTGGATTGCGGTCTGAGAAATACTGCAGATTATTTGTCTACTTATATTTCTTAAAATTGATTCTTGTAATAGACACTGCATGATGTAAAAAATGGCTTGAAGATAAGGCAGTATTTTGGTTTTATTTAGAACACACACATAGGCAGACAATACAGTAATATAAATTTGAAAGGATAACAAGTTGTAAATGTTCTTAGTTCTATGTTAACGTTTAAAAAGTCAAAAGTAGATATATTTTGAAAAGTATTTACAACGGCTTGTATACGTCCTTGTGTGTTCATACTGTCACTCAATGGAAGTGTATAATTAGTGCTCGTTGTTGCAAATCCAACAAGCGACAATTGGTCATACGAAGTTCTCGAGACTCCACAGTAGAACCTCTTGGTCCAGTGGTCTTAAAACTTTTGACCGGTACCGTATTTGGCCGGGGTGTTTTAAAATCTAACTCTCGGCAAATTAAAATTCCCTGACTCTCACCTGAATTCCCGAGCTTTACAAGCTCCCTTACTTTTGCTAGTTTTTTAGCTTTGTCGCCACCCTGGAGTCTTGATGGTACGATTTTCTGATGAGTATAAAACATATCACAAACGGATAATAACCAAATGCGAATATTTCATTAGTAAATATATGATATTTTATGTTAGTATTGCACACACGTGATCAAATGGTGTTTTCGTGCATCCAAATGAACACACACATTTTTGAAAAGCGAGATACCAGGTTCTATTTCCGGTGAGGTTGAGATTTAGCGCTGACTCTGCATTATGATTTTCAGAATTAACTACTATCTAGGCCTTAAACGTCGGACTGACTCCCAAAAGTCTAACCCATACTATTTCACTCTCAAGCTCTTTTTCTGTAATACGTATTCTGTCCATCCTTTTTGTCACTCCACTACCGTTTAATTTACCAGAATAAGATGAGTATAAAGGTATTCCTATCGTCAGTCCATGGAACGTTTCTTCTATCTTATCAATATATTTCTAACAGAGTACGAAATATTCAGAATAAGTCAGTAAAATTCGAGAGATGGACGTTAAAATTTCATCTAAAGATAAATTGAATCAATCATCAGACATTAATCTGTCCATTACTTTGATATATTGTTCTGTTCATTGTTGAGCATGTTAACATGGTTTAAATACAAGTATTTATAACAATGAATGAAAGAGAAAAATGAAATGAAATGAAATCTTTGAGTTGTATGTCCCACGGTTATGCCGGTTAGGCTAAAGGAGACGATGATTATGAGTAATGAATGAAAATGGTGAAATGAAGAAAGTGGGAGGAAACGGGAGAACCCCGAGAAAACCCACGCACACGGTGTTTGTCCACCACAAAGTTCACTTGGTGGGGGCTGGGATCGAACCCGGGACCCCAAACACCAGAGGTGAACGCTCTACCATTGAGCCACCGCGGCCCCATGAATGAAAGAGAACAGTTAAAAAGTACACGAATGGTTCTTTGACGATTGATTTAATTTGACTTCGAACAAAATTTCAACATTAAACTCGACTGAATTATTCTGAATATTGATACTGAATGAAAAAATGCACTCGAAAGTTAGGAGAATGTGCTGCCATCAATCTGGAATTGTGGTGCCTTTACACTTCCTTTAATCATTAGAAATATACTTATCTCACTGTGTCAAGGCTTAAAGCTAAATCCAATGTTATATTTAAAAAAATCTTACGTAAACTTTCAGCGCTGTATGAGTTCCATCCACAGACAGCTTTGAATCTTATTTCTTTTCATGTGATTTTCAGTCTAGTAACATTACCATGTGATGATGTTATCCTGCATTTCAACATAACGCCCACCTAGATGCTTCACAGCCTTTTCTCCGTTTCTGTTTCTTTCCCTTTCCATCTGACGAAGTGTTTTAATGAACTCGCTTACACATTATACATTATGTAGTATAATGTGTACATAAAGTATACATTATTACATGATGCTAGTATACATTATAAGTGTGTGTGATAATGAAAAAATTATTTTCTGGTAATTTCTTACACATATAACTTTACAAAATGTTAAATAATACTTAAGATATTAATAATACACAAAGAGGATTCATCTACTATTACAACGTAAACAAGATATTGATTTATTCTTTACCTTCTATACTCAATTTCGTTTTCGTAAGTGTCAACTAATGGATTTCCTTTCAATATAATTTCTTTCAATGTCAAACCTTTTAAGTAGTCAACTTGAGAAGGATCTGAAATCTGAAAACAATAACAAAAATGTATTTTCATACTTAAAAATTACTGTGGCACAATGTAGTTCCTTTTATCCTTTTGCCAAAGGCAATAAAATTTACTTTTAATTTATCACCGAATTTGACAATATTGCTTAGCACCATTATTCACATTCACACCAATCTTTCTGCTACATTTTGTAATCTGCTATCATAAATCATTCTTAACCTAAAATTGTTCCAATACACGTACAAAATACAAAAACAAAACTATGTGAGTAGATAGTTTAGTTGGCAAAAAATTCAAGATACACACATACAAAATAAATAAATATATAAATAAAAATAAAAAATAATAATAATTATCAACAGTAAAAACAAATACAATGAAATCTTGGAATAACGGACACTAATGGATATGATTCCCGTAACAGAGAGGTTATACAAATTTAGATTACTCACAACTCATACGGTAATTGTATGAAACATGTAATACATACGTTATTTGTAAACATAAGCTAATATCGAAATATTTAATTCCTGGAGGGTGAAGGGATGTTTATCCGCTTCTGTTAAGAAACAAAAGTATCATTGGAATACGTATATATGGGGCTGCAAAATACACAGCATGTGTAGTAATATTCTTCTCAAGTACATGTAATCCTCTGTAGGAAAGTTATTGAGGGAAATTTGGGAATCAGTGCTTCCAATCAATTCCCTTAAATATTCTCAACTTTCACAAATTTTACTTAATTTCCTTTCCAAAGATATTACTACCACATGTATACTCTTGGAACAGCCATTCCATCAACTTTCAAATGTGCTGTCCCAGCTCTGCAGAATAACTACAGGGGAGAAATAGGCAAAATAAGGTCAAATATGGTTTACAACTGTATCTCTCAAGCCGCTGAGAATAGGACGCATGTTCATAAGAGCTTTCTTCCTTAGAATCACCCATATTACAATTTCCCAAAGTATTGCCACTTTCCCCGGGACACTCTATACATATTTATATGTGTATTAGGGGCAGTAGTGAACTGTAAAATATCAGATTAAATCTACTGCTTTGTTATAAACTGCGTGCTTAAATAACAGTTATTAAAAATAAGTAAATAAATGATATCCTTTATTCTTGCTCAATTTTCACAAATACTAAACAAAGATAAAAAGAAAATGTAGATAAGCATAAATTCGAAATGGCTTCGTTTCAGAAATATTCGTATCTGAAAACCTGAATGAATTTCGGGATTAAAAAAAAAAAAAAAAAAAAAAAAAAAAACACGAATGGGCACCAAAAGCTGTGCAGCACGGTATGGTATATAGTATTGAAAGCCATATATGCTTTATTTAAACTATTATGTAACAACAGCGATATCCAGTAATATATTTCATCCACGTTTTTGTTTATGATAATATCCATCTCACTACTTACAGTAATAAGCATGCTTATCGTAAATCACATTGCAAATATTGCACATATATCTTAAATTTGAGCTTGATTATTTGTATATATGAAGCTTGCAACTGATTCCTCGATAATTTGATCCTAGTTCCTAAACATCTGTATAAGTTATATATATATCCCCTACAAAAATCTTAAATAAAAGCTTATACACTGAGTGCTAAACGAATTGCGACGACTCCTCCAAAGAAGAAAGTGGGGCCAGCAGCCGAGTTGATTACATGACCATTCCTACAGGTAATACTGCAGAGAAAAAACACACTCGAAGCTACATTGTGGCAGACAGCACACTGTTATAATGGGAGATGGGCACGATTTATTCGCATTCCAATGAGACACGATTGTGGATACCCGAGCAATACGTGCGTCAATAACCCAGACAGCAATACCTGTCGGATGCGCCCGTTTCTGTGTGGTGAAGGTGTACAAGGAATGGGAAGAAAATGGAGTAACGGTCGGAGCATACAAAAGTTCAAAACGTGGGGCGAGTATCGCATCAAACAGCTCGTGACAACCGAACGAACCATCAGTGACCGGGAATTACGTGGCCAATACAATGGTGAATGCACAACACCCATATCCCATGCAACTATACGGCGTACACTAGCATGCATGAAGTTCCACAGCAAACGACTCACTCGTCACCCACTCCTTACGACTTGTCACCGCCAACTTCGTCGCGCTTAGGCATACGAACATGTTAATTGCGCCATGGATTAGAAAAGAGTGTGTTGGTCCGACAAATCACGGTTTGTGCCAATCTTCTCTGACGGGCGTGCATGTGTGGCGCCAACAGCACGAAGCTATGGATTCCTCGTGCATGGTGCGTACAGTACAGGTAGGCGGGGGCAGCTATATGGTTTGGGGGTGCTTCTGTTGGCATGGACTGGAACCATTGGTATGCATGGACCACAATGTGATATCCGTTGTATATCTGCAGGTGTTAGGGTATCATGTACACCCTACAGTGCAAAACTTCTACCCACACGAAGATGGCATTTTCTAGGACGACAATGCACGGTGCCACCAAGCCAGGATTGTACTTGCTTGGCTTAAGGAACATTTCACGGAGCTGAAGCATGTGAACTAGTCCCCTAACTCACCGGTTCTTAATCTTATAGAATATTTATGAGATGCTGCACAAGCTTTTCGCACCATTACTCCTGCACCGACATCTGTGGGATGCCATCAGGAATATATGGTGTCAGATCCTCATGGGAACATATCAGCAACTACAAGAATTTATGCCGTGCCCTTTCCAGGCCGTTATCTGAGCAAAAGATGGTCCAATAAAGAATTAGGTAGGTGGTCGCAATTCAGTGAGTACTAGTGTACTTAGTAACTTGAATGAAACTATACAGGTAAGGAGTGGTTGCAATACTTTAAAATGTAATGTAACTGTGGAATATGTGGCATCATTTAGAAGAAATACACTTAATTTCTACACAGGATGGCATTAACAAAAAACAACAAACAAACAAACAAACAAAAAAAAAAAAAAAACCCTTTCCTTTCGTTTCTTTAAAGCTTTTCTTGCACACCTGTGTATCAGAACAATCTAAGGGTGTACGAACAGTAATTTGGACTACACCTTAACTACAACTCGATTTTTTAAAATTTTCTCCTCTTATTTTACAAGAATTCCATCATAAAATGACAACTGAAACGTAACATACCAAATTATTCTCAAGATTCAGTTTCCGTAGTAGTCTAGATGGAGTTTCCACAATCGTCTCAAAAGGCTTCAGGGAGGTTATCATATTTTCAGATAAATCAAGGACTACACACGATTTTCCATACTGATTAAAGTAACGACACATTTTATCCAAAACAGAAGGACATGACAGCGGACAGAACGTGGTATCATATAAATCTGAAAGTAAATGTAGATTACAGTAAAAAAAGTACTTCCAAAACGTAAAAGCCCATATACACAAATGATATATAAACACACTGTCAAAGATTCTTTCTCTCTCTCTCTTAATAAAGCTATTTATTGATTTACAGACGTGTTCAAATTATTTGACTCTCGCTCGAAAAATGCAAAATTGATGTAGGAGTCATAATTTCAGAGTTCTAGAACATTTAATTTAATGGTTAAACCACCAATACAGGATCCTTTATTTGTTTACTGTACAGTTGAAGTGATGATATCACCGTTGAACAGTAGCTGGTATTACTGACGGGGAGGGGGGGGATTCTGAAAGTGGTGTTTCGGTTATAGATAGCTATTGTGGTTCCTATCAAACAAGTTACAGTCTGAACTGTTGTGGTTGCTGTCGTAAGAAGTTAACGACATTCAAAGCGTTCAAGAGCGCGAGTGGGCCAGTTTAAAATGATTGTGACGTGTTTGTGTATCAATCTTTTATTCTGTGTAGTCCTGTAATTACAGCATAATGGGAAAAGCAAAAGACCTTTCTCCGCGTAAAATGGAAGTTAACAAAATACTTCTGGTGGAAATAAGATATACACGGCAATACATTACTAATAGAGTTGGGATAGAACAAAAATCTGTGAGTAGAATCTCTGTTGAAATGAACAAGAGCCAAAATAGGGTTGGGAAGTGCGGGCGAAAACTAAAGCTATCGCTAAAAACGGTATCAGAAAACTAAAAAGATTGGCTCTAGGAAACGTGTGCAACTTCTAATAGACTTAAGAATAAAAATGGCTGAGTATGGCGCAGACATTTAGCTTGAAAGTGTTCGAAGGATTCTTTGTGCCGAGGGAATAAAAGCACACGATCAAGAAAGAAAACAAAAATTAAGAGTCTATTCCAATGATGGCAAAAAAAAAAAAAAAAAAAAAAAAAAAAAAAAAAAAAAAAAAAAAAAAAAAAAAAGCCTCGTATGGGCACGAGGCCTAGAATATTGGACTGCTGACGATTGGAGAATAGTGTATTTAAGTGATGAATCTGTATCTTTGTGTCTGATGAATGTTCATGTATGTGCGACGTTGACCTGGGAGGAATTCAAGTTGGAATGTCTTTCATAAACCGTGAAGCATCCTACCTCAGTCATGGTCTGGGGTGTGATCTCTATCTTCGGGCCTGGAAGACTGTATACAGTAGAGAAGACAATGAAGCACGACCAATACTTACAAGTTCTTCAAGAAGAACTGCTTTCCAGGCTGCACTCTGGTTTGATGACATACAATTCATCTTTATGCATGATGGAGCTCCGGCCACAGGGTCAAAGCTGTGACAAAATTCTTCGTTGACAACGAAATTAGTGTTCTTTCGTAGCCAGACACTAGTCCTGATATGAAGCTGAATGAAAATTTTTGGAGCTTCATGAAAGAAAAGCTAGAGAAGAAGCACATTACAACAAAACTTCAATTGATCAAGGAGATCAACAATTTGTGGTATCACGATGCTGAAGGGCTAATCCATATGAAGTGGTCCAAAAATGGTGAAAGTGGTTGCTCGACCATCTCCGAAAACTATAAAAAGTGGAGTGTGATGAACCTTGTGTATGAGAAGGTCAATAACACGAGTCACCTTTTCGGAGGTACAATTGTTCCTGAATGGCGGCCATCTTTGTTGTCGGCGGAGTGCCATTTTCTGCAGTTGCAAGCGCAGTTACGAAAACCACATCTGCTCAGGATTTACTAATCAGAGGAACATGGAACAAAAACTAATGTGTACAGGAGAGACCAAGGTACATGGAGAATATATAATCGTGCGCCCAAATAGAGATTCAGGGTTGCAAACTAATACATGAAATCACAAAAAAAAAAAAAAAAAAAAGTACAGAAAAGTGCACGTTTCACGGGACTGTATTTTGGAATGCCATAAAGGTAGTGGTTCAGAATTTATGGTGTGAATACTAGGGCATGTACAGATTCTTCAGGAACATTCACAGCTATGACACAACTGTTGCCACACAGTTATGGGGGTTCGAAAGTTGGAGTTTGTCATTTTTATGGCGTTTTTGGGGCTTAATATCTCAGGATGTCAAACTGCTAAAAATTGCTGCTGCAGCCACAAAGCAGTTCTGTATGTTAATAAACTATTTCAAAAAATCATGACTGATATTACATGGAGAACTAAGCTAGAACAATGTTAAGAAAGCACGTGAAAGACGATGGTATTCAGTGTATTAGCACTGACCGAGCAACAAAGCAGTACAAAAGACAGAATTAGTTCTCAGTGTGTTACGGACGCACATTTGGCAACATGAAACTACTGAAATTCGGCACTTGTTGATGTAACATAACATCGTAATGCATGTTCAGAAATGGGGGTAAAACGATGGAAGCTTCGTGTGCCTGGAATGGACTGACAGCTTGCAAATCACTCTTTCAATTCATCTTCATGTTGAGACACGGCGTTCTGAACAAAACTGAAACATATCGTAAGGTGTAAGGAAATGAAATCTTTAAGTTTTACGTCCCACGGTTATGCTGGTTAGGCTAAAGGAGACGGTGATGATGATAGATGAGTGAAATGGTGGAATGAAGAAAGTGGGAGGAAACGGGAGAACCCCGAGAAAACCCACGAGCACGGTGTTTGTCCACCACAAAGTCCACACGGCGCGAGCTGGGATCGAACCAGGGACCCCAAGCGCCGGAGGTGAACGCTCTACTGAGCCACCACGCCCCCCCGTAAGGTGTAAGGATCTGATCAGTAAATGGCCTCTGCAGACTAGCCCTTGCAACTTCTCTCTTCGTCACCCCACCAACACCATCACATGTAGTTTTACCGTGTGACGTAGCAAAGAAATGCCATTCGGCTTCGAACCCAAAGTCTGCTTGATGGTGACACAGATTGACAAAGTTGTTCTTGTTCTAGTACTGGCTGGACGCACCATCAGAAAAGTATGTAATCTTTGCTACGTGTGGTAGATGTTCTCGATGTTGCTGATACACGTGAACTGACACAGTATTATGCGCTAAATGATCACTTATTACGCAGAGACAAGAGTGCTTCTGTTCTCCACCTTGTTGGTAGTAGTAGATAAAAGGATGCAGAGTGACTTGCTGATTTACCCAGTGATAGGACTGTATGGCATCTTGGGTGATGAATGTATAGTTTTCAGCAAAATCAGCCAAAACTATACACTCAGAATCACTGAGATTGTCTTTCTTGGATTTTAGGTATTGTGCTTGAACCTTCGAAATATAGTGATATTTTTTGAGATCCTCTAATTTCTCACATAATGTTTCAAAAAATTCGTCCGCATGTTTCACTACCGTAATCAGTCCAGTCCTATCAACTGTAACCCATTGTTTGTATTGAATAATGTCAGGGAAAACTTCACTTTCCATGGCTTCATCAAACATCGACAGAAGGGAAGCAGTGTTCGCATGTTTGCATCATGCAGGCGTTGCTGTTAATATCACATACGAGTAACTCAAGGAGATCCTTGTATTCAACGTTTAGTTTTGCCCCATCAATCATAACTTTATATTTTGGTGGTACATACATACATAGACACTATGAGCACCCGCAGCACCGGCAAGAATGCACCATTTAGGTCTCATGGCACAAAACTTAGCCCTGTGAATATCTGTGCATTCTGGATGATTCTGTTTAAATGCCAGGTAAAGCTCGTTCAGGTTACATAACAACAGTCGTTTCTGTTTCTGAATTCTCACACTTCCTGCACGTACTGGTCTACACTCTTTCTTGCCTGGACACAAACGGCTGTATTCGTCTTCATAAAAATGGAGAACCTTTTCTGTTGTCTCTGGTGACAATGATACTCCCTGCTTGTGCCCCATATCTGGTAAAATTCCCTGCTCACTCACCAGTTTCCTAGTAATCTTGACAAGCAATTCCTAGCAATTCTGACACATTAAACTCAGTTGCAATCTTTTTACGAGGCCACGTTGCTGGGAGCAAACTTAAGATTTTTACTTTTTCTTCCTCGGTAGCAATGGTACATTCCTCTTTTAATTGACGTATCAGGATTTCATAATCCGAGGATACTTGTACGCTGTTGTCTTCGTCTTCAATAGTTTCCTCGAAGGCAAGTTCTAATTGTCTTCTTAGCGCTTGTAACACTTGGTTCATTTTCCGCTGAAACTTACGTTTCCTTTTCTCGGCACTGACTTTTCGTATTTTTGACGGTGGCGATAATCCTAACGTACAACATGCTGAAGTAAGTTTCTAAGACGGAGTTGACGGAACAAATTCAACATCGCTGTTTCTGTTTTCATCTCCCAGTTTACTTGTACTGGATGCAAACACTGCGGAGTAACAATTGGGACAAAGTGCTTTTGCTGGTATTAACTGAACACCAGTCTTCTTTCCTTGTAGCATGTGTTCAACGAGAATTTTTCGAAGTCCCTTTTTAATAGATTTCTTATGAATGTTCAATGGGTCACAACACACACGGCCGAACAGATGGTTATATTGCTCTAAATATCTTATTTCATGGTACTTGCACACTGTCATAGGTTCACAGCCAATTCGCAGACGAAGCAGCTCCTGAGACTTTCTGTTTGCAAGACCGAAATATACTTTAGTTCATTTGCACGAACACCATACGTAGATTTATAGCATTCCTCATTAGTTGCATTTCCCACAGAACACTGAAAGGTCATTTTCAGCGCAAAACACAACCACCTTCCGCTGTGGCTGTAGCAAAACGGCTGACGGATACTCCAAGCGGCTGACTTACATTTGGAGGGTAAATGCATAGGTAACAAAAAACAATACAGATGGGTAATTCCAACGTGAACGATTAAGGACGCGATTTCACTGCCACCTGCTGCCTGTTTCTCAAACTGATAAAGTAGAATGAATATCCATCCGATCATAACGTAAAAGGTGATTCATGCACCGACTTGGCATAGTCACGCACGTGCTTTCTTAACATTGTTCTAACTTTGTTCTCCATGTAATATCACTCATGATTTTTTTGAAATAGTTTATTAACATACAGAACTGATTTGTGGCTGCAGCAGCAATTTTTTTAGCAGTTTGCCACCCTGAAATATTAAGCCCCAAAAATGCCATAAAAATGACAAATTCCTACTTTTGAACCCCCATAACTCTATGGCAACAGTCGTATCATAGCTGTGTTTCTGAAGAATCTGTACATGCCCTAGTTTTCACACTTTAAATTCTGAACCACTACCTTTATGTCATTCCAAAATACAGCCCCTTGAAACGTGCACTTTTCTGTACTTTTTTTTGGTGAATTCATGTATTAGTTTGCAACCCTGAATCTCTATTTGGGCGCACGATTATATATTCTCCGTGTACCTTGATCTCTCCTGCACACATTAGTTTTTGTTTCATGTTCCTCTGATTAGTAAGTCCTGAGCAAATGTGGTTTTCGTAAATGCTTGCAACTGCAGAAAATGGCACTCCGCCGACAACAAAGATGGCCGCCATTCAGGAACAATTGTACCTCCGAAAAGGTGACTCGTGTTATTGACCTTCTCATACACAAGGTTCATCACACTCCATTTTTTATAATTTTCGGAGATGGTCGAGCAACCACTTTTACCATTTTTGGACCACTTTATATGGATTAGCCCTGAATTGAAAGCGAGATGCTAAACTCGTACACAGGATGCCACAAAGGATAAAAGACTTAATAAAGAATAAGGAATTTCATAAGAAATATTAATCTTTGTGTGAGAGATAATTTTCTTGTAAGTATTCCATTTCATTATTTGTCTCCAAATTGGATATATATAATTTATAGGAATTATATTTGAATGTTAAGTGCGCATTTGTTTTATTGATATTGAAAAGGATATGCCACACCCACTAGAAATTAAGACAGAGTTACAAAGTAGTAATTTGGACTAAGTTCCAACGTAATTTCTCTCTCTATCTCGTCGTAAACTATTCAGAAACTGAATGTTGAGTCTAATAATTTGAACGTCTGTATTATTTTAGTTCTACCACTGGAGCAATTAATGGAATTTGCAAGTGTCAAAAGACAGAGTGGACGAGAAGTAGTTCACTATTTTCAAATATTCGTATCATAATAAAACTTACATTTTTCTACTGTATCATCTAGGCCATTATTTATTTCATGTTTTACATGCTTATTATTTATATCTGCTTTACGTAAAAAACGGTTACTTGATTGATTGATTGATATTTAAAAAATGGCTGCAAGACATGAGGTATGGCAGTCCGTTTTTTTTATTTTTATTATTATTATTATTATTAAATGTAGAATGCTCTTCTGATTGCAAAAATAATCATAACAGTCCAGGAAGTTAATGACTACTCGTACCCTATCAGACATTAAGGAACTGGATAAACCTTAAGCGTCACTTTCTGTGGAAAAAATAAAGACACTGAAAGAGATGTATGGGTGAAATCCTTCCAAATCCATATTACAGGTCACAATAGAAAGTGATTACACTCATTTTGGTGTGTGTGTGTGTGTTGTTCTTCATAAAGAGTTACAGTTTCGACCATAAAAGCCTCATTGTGTCCAGTAACTGTTTCCGACGAATTGTGATAGAAGTATGGGACTTCGTGTAAAACGATACCTGCATGAAATGTAGTGTTCTAACCTATCTGACAATATTCTCTGGAGTGACGAAGCTGTCTCACGTAGGAGTTCATTAATGGATAAAACAAGTCACTATTGGGAAGACGATGATTCCTCGGAACGGTTGAAAGAAGACAGAACAAGTCGAAGTGACAGTTTCAAATAGTGTATCATCTTCTATTCTTGAGCCACATCTGCTGCAAAAACTCATGCTCGCTATTACCTGGAAACTTAGAAATGTTTATTCAGTCAATAATTTCTACACGGTAAGAAGTGCAAGATGATAACTTAAGCCAGATCGTATTCCTTCGCATTCTACCTGGCCTGTTAAGAATTATGTCAATATGTATTTTCTAGGACGATGGATAAGTTGTCGAAGGCCCCACATGATGTCCTACGTCACAATTAGATATAACAACTCTTCTGATTACTTTTGTGGAGGTGGGCCGCGTAGCAAGTGAAGAAAGTAAACCACTTGCTACCACCTTTTGAGAGGTAACTTTTTGCAATTAATTATTATAATTTTTAAATTTTATTCTCTAAAAATGCTTCATTACCTTTATTTAATACACTGAAACTTTGCTCTCCAAGTTAGGATTTTTGCTCCAATGGATCAGAAGACTACGTCAGTTTGGATGCAAGTGTTCATAACTACGAATAAATGAACTATTCATAACATATTTTCTTAGCCCGTATAGAAATTGCAACTGATCGCACTCCACAGACCGTCGTCCAGTCACGTTATTTCAAAGTAGCAAATGGATTGATGTATTTTATGTCTTTGTGTAACTGCATGAGTTGCACCTGCAACGCGTTATTCAAAAGTACATTGCAGTCTTCCTTCAGCCTCAATCGTGATCACCCCGTCACGTACGTATTCTTTCGATGCAAATAGCCTATTTCCGCTCTTACTGAATATTGTTAGCAGACAAAAAGTACTTTTTGATTGGTACGTTAAAACAGTATAAGTCGGAGTTAAATATTACAATGTGAATTTTATTCTTAGATAGTAAAATTTTTTACAAGGTATACTTTTACTGCAATGTGCGTTAGATCAAAAAAGAACAAACATTGCTTTTCCTGCATATTGTCTTGGATAGAAACAGTGCGCCAAAGCGAAAGCACGAGACCAATAATAAGCTATACTGTTAATAACAAAATACTTGCGCAGTCTTTAATCTCGTTTTCTCAGTGATACGAATTGTGATATTGAAACCAGTCTATTATACGCATAATAATAGTCCAATGCTAATTTACGTTACCATGCAATTATATTAAGTTTGACTATGAGAACTACGCAACCAGTAACTGCTGCCCCTACAAAAACATTGGAACAGCCCTTGTGGAAATAGTTTCACCCTTCTCCAAGCTAAATGCAAGCGAAGGAAGTGCAACGACCAAGAATACCGTGATTACAGAAAGTGTCATAATAATAACGCCGGAGAGCACATACTGTTAATATAATGGTGCGACGATATTTGTTAATTACTATGATTAAAAAGAGAGTTAACAAGTAATAATCAGTACAAAGATAAAAAAAAAAAAAAGGCCACTAATAAACTATTGTGTATGACATTAGAAAGATAACTGTATAAAATTTCATTTAGAGTATGAAGAAGGCAAGTGTAAAATGTATATATATATATATTTGTTCCTAACTTTTTCTTTAAAATTAATATGATGTGGGTCAAAGTATTTGTTTGTATTTGTTGTATATGCATTCAATGTTTTGTTCTTCCAAAGTTGGTTTCATTATTTTACAATCGTCTATAAACAAAATTCTATTCAAAATTATTTTTTTCTTACAACACAGTATGTACTGTCACTGTATGAGACAGTAGTGAGACAAAATCAAGCATATTATTGTTATTGTTAGTGTGGTATATTGTTTATTTTCCTTGAGAGCTTTAAACGTGTCGGAATCACAGTGCTAAATACGTATCTGGAGGAGTATCATCCCAGCTTTGGTCTGGTATTTGTCCTGCACAATGGTGTATTGCGATCGAAAGTCGCTGGGAGACATTTCTAATTTAAATCTGTTTTTGACATTTTCGTACCATTGTAAGACATTCAGGCTTTTGATACTGCGGTACTATACTTGATAAATTTAATTTCTGTTTCGATGCAAGGAGAAACAGTTTGCTGTGGAAACATCTTGTCCATGGGTGTTCCTATTTCTTCCGACATCCTCATTCCATCATTTTTTTCATAATCACTCCAGTGCATGACCGTGGGATGTAAAACTAGAAATTAAGAACGAGATCTGTGAAATCCTATCCGTTATATCTGCTGATTTCCCAAGGAAGACTATAGAAAATGTTCATGTCCATTTAGAGAAATGTGTAAAAAATGTTGGGGAGCACATCGAGATGTAACTTACGAAGAAGAAGTAATAGCATACACATCATGTAAGAAATTATGTGGTCCAACATTGTTTGTTAGGAGATGTAAAGTGTTAAAATTCAGAAGTTATTTCTCGCCCACTTTGTACAAATCACACTAGAACAAGAAATTACGAGGAATTGATGAAAAGTTCGTTCAAAAATGAAAACTACGAAGTTATCGGGACAAATCTATTTTATTTTTCAACGTAATCTCCTCTGGCGTTAATACACTTGGCCCACCGATGCTCCAGCTTGGCAATCTCTTCGGAATAAGAGAATTTGTCCAGTCCAACAAAATAGGCATTAGTTTCTGCAATGATCTCTTCATTTGACGCTATTTACCTTCTCACCAGTCATTTCTTGAGATTAGGAAAGAAGAAATAACCCAAAGGTGCCAAATCTGGGGAATAGGGGATGCTGCACAAGCTGGAATCGATCAATTTTGCGGAACAATACCGACGGAGTGTACGCGTGCGTCTCAGAACATCACATTCCAGCTGAAAGAACTGTTTTTGTTCCACGCTGGTAATCCATTGTTCCGACTGTTCTTTGGTTTCTGATGTGTAGTGGTGTAGCCATAGTGACGAAATGACGCATACAATCCTGTCGATTCTGCCGAAACAGCTTCAAGTTGTCTTCGCAACACCTCACACGATTCCGTTTCTGGTCGATTATAAGCAATCCGGCATCCATTTAATGGATAGATTTTTCATGTTCAAATGTTTATGTAAAATATAACGCACTCATTCATTCGAGATTACCATGGCATTAGAAATTTCACACATCTTTATTCTTCTATCATTAATAATCATATCAAGGATTTCATCAATGTTTTCTGGAGTGATGGCCTCATCAAGTCGTCCAGGACGTTACACGTCACTTGTGCTCATATGCCACTTAGAAGGTTTTGAAACTACCTATACACTGTTCTAATCTTCGGTGCAGATTTACCATAACGTTTGTCAAGTTTCTTTTTGGTCTTATTAGGCGATTCACCTTTCAAAAAATAATGTTCTATCAATAAATCTCTTTCATCCATTGTCTTGAAAATCACACACTTGGTTCACTTGAAACTTAAGATATACACCCAACACTAACCTGATCTGGCTGTAACTTGCTCTGTGGTCTTCGAAATGATAACTGAAATAGCTTTAACATTAGGTATCCATTTGAGTTCGCACGAACTTATCGAACCGCCCACGAAAATATGTTATATAATTATTCTTTTAGAATCAGTCCTTTGTAAATTCATTTTTACATTCACGACACTCGCTAGTAACATCCAATAAAGTGACTTCATATATAAATACACAACTTCTCTAGAAGAGTCCAACTAGATGCTCTGACGTCATACTTAGCCTCTTGGGAAACCTGATAAAAATATCAAATAGACCAAGCAATCTGTTAATAAAAGAGTGGTGACAGGGAGACGAGAACATCGATAATAGAGTCGTTGGTTTTGGAGGAACAGTGTTTGTACACTGCCAACATTTCTTTATACGAATCTCTTATCTCGCCCCTTTCCTCCCTTGGTCGCTGATCCTCTTCCCTCTTGGTCGCTCCCAGTTAGTTATAAATGACTGGTCTAGAAAACGAGCCAGATCTTGAAAAATTATTATAATGTATGAGAACTACATGCTATATTTAAAAGCGAACTGTTACCTCCTTAGGTAAAAGGACATTACGAATATTTAAAGTTACTTTAACATTTAATACTAGCATGTGATGGTTTTAATACTAGTATAAAAAATGTGAGATGGTTCGATAATTTGAAGTTCGGCGTCCCGTTCAGCATCCAGGATCTACAGAGCAACATGGAATCCAAACCACATATCCCACCGGGAATCGAACTTAGCTCTTCCGTGCCAAGATCCGTATGCTAACCATATAGCCATGTGGGAGTTCTGTAATTATATTGGAAATAACACACAAATATTGGTTGCTGGCGTTGTCGGACTCAAGGCTTTCTCCTGCGTGCTGGGCAGACGACCTACCAATTCAGCTACAAGCGACAAGACTAGTTTTCTGTATTTTTGATGCTTTGCCCTAAATAGCCAGCAACCTTCCAGAATCTGCTTGTGAAGGTTACTTACTACGGTGAATATTTTGATTTTAACCTCCAGTATATATCGTATTCGTATACATTGTTGGTATCATGGAACGTATAAATATGTAGAAGTCGACTTTATTCACTACAAAATCCTTCATTTCCAACAGTCAATCGAAAGCATAAACAGAAATATGACATGATATCTGAGCACGTGTTACTTTTTTTGTACATTCCTACTGATATATGTACTTGTCCTTTCTTTCTTAGTTTATTATTCTCTAATTATTGGAGAATGTTACAGATACTAAAAATATCTGGATACCAGATAATCCAGATATGATTATCTTTACGGAATATTTAATGTATGCTGTTTTTTGTTGAAGACATTTTACAAGAAAAAGTAGTTCATATGCAACTAACAACTAATGGGTACTTTCACATTAACCGATTAGAGGCACATACCCACAAGGCAAGGAACAATCAATTAGTAACATTTACAATATTGTATTCTAACGTACTTGCTTGTAGATGAAATTTTTTCAGCTGCAGTTCTTTTGTCTTTGGATTACAATTTACTTCCATTGCCTTAATAAATAGTTCATGAAGATTTCTACCATGAGGATGATACTCAGAAACCGATAGTGATAGCATCTGAAATATAAATGCACATATAGTCAGTGACGTAAATCCACAGCAGAACACTAGCATACAAATATAAAACATTGGCAAGTAAAAAATTAGTAATGTTCCAGTACTTGTGTGTCCCTTTTATATGCTACACTGAGAACAGAAAAAAAAAAAACACAACAGATATTATTATTATTAATCGTTCGATATCACAAAACTACACAGGAACACTTGTTCATTATTTTTGTTTATATATATATATATAAAACGATTAAGGCCTAAAAATTTCTAGGACAAATTTTCCGAATTGCGAAAAAAAATCTAGAACTCTATTCTTGTCCCTACTGAATCATAATTTGACAGAAGCTTTACGACTTTGCAAATAAAAATAAAAATGATTACAATAGGAAAATTACATAGTATTGAACAGAAACATATTGAAGAGACTAAGTATACACACTTAATTAAATATAGGAGTATCTCATATGACTGCTTGGTATATTCTGCCGAAAAGACATGTATGTAAACTATGTTTAAGTTATTCGTTACCAACTCAATTACGAATTTCAAAAATGTCGGAAAAGGATGCAGATAAAATTGTTTTCGTAACGTTCATGTTTGGGGCGCGGAAAATCATCGTACAACAATGGAGCAAATCTGCAAGTTACTGTTTTGTGCGTTACCATCTCAGAAATGTGTAGGGCCACTTTCTTTGCTGAGAAAACTGTTAATGGCCTCTTTTACTTAAGAATGTTGTAGTAAAGATTAAAATGCCTCAGTTACACGAGCACAGTGACAACTCTACGATGAAGAAACACTTGTTCATTTTCATTTGTACAATCCTGATACCTTAATGCCATTTCGGAGTAATGTTGAATTGGATTTAAGTCCAACAAAGATTGCAGTAAATTCCTGACCTTCCAGGGTCATCCGTCTTTACCCTATGCTACTCTTTCTCTGGGAATATGGTAAAGACAATGTTTCTGCGTGCTCCCTCTATCAACAGATTTACTAGAGCTTTGACACCAAAGAATCATCGCTGCAGTTAGCTCCATCGTCACTGATAAGTTGCAAAGTATATTACAGGATTGATGTTTGTAGATTTACCAAAGAGAACATTTCGAAAATCTAAAGAGTATGTAAAAAACTCAGATATTTACTCTTTCAATGCCATGATTGCTTTTCTAGAGAATTAGTTTGCCCTGATTTACAGATTCCAAAATAATAAAAATCTCTAAACAGACATTAAATAATAATAATAATAATAATAATAATAATAATAATAATAATAATAATAAACACTACAAATGACCAAGAACGTACTTTATCAGACAGGGACGTAAAAAAGTGCGAAGAAAAGAAAAGAAACAAAGAAGCTGCTTATGAAGTGTCCAGTTGGACGCCAAAGCATGGACATCGCACAGCTGTCACCTTTTCAAAGGTGGCTAAGTATCACACAGGATCAGACATACTTGTTTTCTTATCTGTTATACATTCCGATGACAAGACGACACATTTGAAACGTAGTGTCTATACAGTATATTTAAAAATTCGATGACCAATCTCCGAGAGATGCTTCCTTATGACGAATGAAAGAAAAATGTTCTAATAAATATTAATCGAAAACGCCTCTTTTCAGGATAATAAACCGCCGAGAACGCGAAATATGTTTTAGAACGCCTGCTTTTAACACTATGGAACCTATCGCACGTGGTTCAAGGAATCACACAAGAACTAATATGTGCTCTACCCAAATATCCATGGTTCTAATCCCCTTGTTACGGCGAATAAACTATATAAAGGAAGTCGGGGTATGGGTTCTTTTTTTTTTTTTTTTTTTTTTTTTTTTTTTTTTTTTTTTTTTTTAACCAGAGGATTATACAACATGAATATTTAGATAGAAGGCACATTAGTTTTTGTTTAATTCCTTAAACATTTTGCAACAGGTCCTGTACTTTTCAACC
Source organism: Thermobia domestica (assembly GCF_964235325.1). NCBI lineage: Eukaryota > Metazoa > Arthropoda > Insecta > Zygentoma > Lepismatidae > Thermobia > Thermobia domestica. The sequence continues at coordinate 116,071,800 of NC_137462.1, read as the reverse complement.
CAAGGCGTTTAAAAACGTGGTTTCGCAATATCAGCAGTTTATAACTGAAACTGAGGCGTTTTTCGACCACATCTAATAGAACTTTTTCCTTTCATTTGATATAAAGAATCACCTTATTGAGTCTGGTTACCAAACTTTTACACACACTATATAATTTTTATTGTTGCATAAAAATTATATAGTGACTCAATCAACAAATCGACTCAGTATAAAATTTCGTGTCTAGTCCACAAGAATAAAATTTTGTGTCTAGTCCACAAGAACATTATATAAAATACAGCCAATTTTTATTGAAAACGATGTTTGCTTTCTTCGAGTCATAGGAAATAAATTTGCTGCTTGGAGTTGAAATTCGTCAAAAATAAGAGAGGAAAATTTACTTGAAGTTGAAAGTTGTCGTACCTTTTCTTTCAGGTTTCTCTATCCCCCACTGGTTGAAATCAGTCACAAATAATGGGTAAAATGGGTACATTCAATGTCACACTGGTAGTTTGTGCATATTTGCATAATGAGATAAAATAGAGGGTGAGGCAAAAGTCAGCACTACCTTTTTATTTTTGAAACGGCTTGAAATAAGATGACGAAACTTTGGGCGTGGGTGCACCAGATCGTATAATTTATCATCGTGGTGGCCATCTTGAAATCCGCCATTTTCAATTCTGGTCCAATATTTCAAATGGAAAGGGATCATGCGACACATAATTTTAGGCCAGAATTTCACCATAAATACGAATCTCAAGTTATTTTTTATTTTTATTTTATTATTATTATTATTTATTTATTTATTTTTTTTTATTTTTTTTTTTTTACCTAAGTTTAATCAGTAATGGAATTTAGTGAAGTAAACATTGCATGTTGGATCCTTCAAGATATGTTGTGTGTATTCCCCGTTGTGTGCTACACATAATGCAAAAATTATTTCCAGTCCTGATGGACACGTATTGCAGATTTCAAATGATAAGCGGCATGGCCTTGAGTTGGCTTCACGCGGCGTCCAATTGGCTTTGAGCGGTGTTGACAATTCGCAACAAGCAGTCCTACACGCTGACTTCTCGCGCTACTGCGAATCTTGACAATACAAGAGGCGCTTATTAGAAATATTGTATTAGCACATCAACTGCTCACTTTACGAAGTAGAGAAAAGACCGTGAAAACTACATCTTTTTATGTCAACTGGTTGTTATGATACACGCTTTTAAAGGTTTCCATATAAAACAATTAGTAAAACGAGCGATGAGTCCCGCGTCTAATTTCCAGTGGATTTTTCTTCAATTTGGAAATAGAACTCAACTTTTATTACAGAATAATCATGGGTGTAACCAGCAGGTTGTTCTAGGGGAACATTACTTTCAGGGGGAGGAAAGCTTTTCACATATTTAAAAGAGAACAAATGATCTCTTTCAGAATATGAAAGCATTTTAACTCACCATACATACTATACACGTTATATTTTCACGATGCTACCATATCAAAAGACGGATCTTGACAGTACTGAGTTGAAAACCGGATTGTAGATGAATCAATAACCTATTCATAAGAAAACAAATGCTGTTTATAGCAGTCTGTTTATCTGACTTTGTATTTATATGGGTTAAAACAGTAAAGGAAAAAAAAAACTCGAAAAAATACCAACTCAGATATTATTATGCATTAATCTAATAGAGAGTTCATACGGTGTGCTCCCAGTTGGGGAAATGAGAACATAAAGCATATGGTTAATTTTAGTTGTTTTAATTAGGTACAGAAACCGTATTGATGGTGTTTGATTTTTTTAAAATTTTCATATTTTATTATAAACGTCCCTCATTTGCATTAACTATTAAATAAGTTTATTAAACACATACCACGAACCTCATTTTGGAGTTGGAAATAGTTTGGAAAGACAGGGCCCCCTTTCCCCCGTGGCTACACGCCTTTGGAATCTGATTCATTTATATATATAATATGCCTAACATCGTAAGATCAAAGTCTGGGAAGTTTGTAATACTGTTTTGAAATTTACTTCGGGATAAATTCTTCCTTACTCGACAGAAAAAACGCAGTATGTTTTTTTTTTTCCTTCACGTTTCACTACCTTACATATATGCGACCACTTATTCCCTCTTTCCTCCTCCAGCAGGGATTCAAAAGCACCAGGCGTCTGAATGGTGTCGTAAATTATCGTAACCCAAAACAAACTCGATCATATGGACTTGCTTAGGAATCAGACGGATTGTTTTTGTGTGACCTAGACCAAGCCCAAGAATGTTATTTGTTATGAAAACTGAGAAGGAAACAAAGGTGCTAGTTGTGTTGCAACGTAACTTCTCTTCTAGCATAAACAGAATTCATCAGTGTCTGGGTTACTTTCTTTCGTGGTAGTTCGTTTCTTCTCCAAAATTATAGTTGACAATGTCTTTAAGCAAACCGTGTACAAGTGCGGAGCTTTCTTTTAAAAAAATAAAAAAATAAATAAATAAAGTGCTACGAAATCAGACTCGAAGAATTATTTTTTGTGTCTACTTTTTTTTTAAGCCCATGATAATAAATTTACAAGACTCAGATTCAGACAATGACGAAATATTAACTGACATAGACGTAGTGAAAGTAGTGTTGAAGACGAGTGTTTAGCATATCCACTGGAAAAGTTAATAGGTAAGTAATTTAATTGCTATATATACTTCTAGGATGCACAGTCAAAATTCTTGAATTTGCTGGAATACTATATTTACATTGCGAATAATGTTACAAATGTATGTGTCATAATCTCAACTGGAGGAAGAGCAAGAAGGGAAAGGGGAGTCCATGATCCGGCAACACCGCGCGGAATATCGCGCACCATTGGCTATTGCCCGTGATGCTTTACATCTGAAATACACAGTAATAACACTTCCGGCGTCACAGAGTCACAAACGTGTCTGATTCGTTGTTCGAGGTTTCGGAGATAAGTTATATTTTCTTGATAAACAAGTGCTTTGAGATGGCCCTACAGATAAAAGTCTAAGGGTGTCAGGTCGGACGAGCGGGATGGCCACTCAACCGGCTCTCGACGATCAATCCAGTGGCACGGGAACTGTGCATCTAACCACTCAGACACATAATGCATAGTGAGGAGGCGCACCAACTGCATGTCAAGGTCTCAAGTCCTATAGAGGAGACAAAACTTAATAATGCAAAGGACTGCTAAGTAATGCCAGGTTACAACGATATGGTATATTTGTAACACTTCCATTTTCCTAGTTATCTTAATTATTGCGGGCAAAAGGTGTAGCTTAAAAGTGCACAGACTGTGATGACGATGAAGATTATATATATATATATATATATATATATATATATATATATGATATTTAACCGCTGTTATTGTAATATCAGATTCGTCGTTTTTCGGAGTTGTTATGACAACCAGTGGTTGTTGATTGATTGTGATATTAAGAGAACATAAATAATGAAAGTTAACGTTGTCTAAAATCACTGTGTATTATTTCAAAATAGTAAGTGATTGATGATGATGTGTGATTTCATAGTACGTGATATCATATAGTCATTATATTAGCGAACTGGGAAAAGTAACGATTATATTTAAGAAATTATTGTTACAAGGTAGAGTTTAACGGAGCAACACCGTCTTGTAGCAGCCGATATCTGCGTCAAAGAAAAAGTAGGAAGAAGATGACAATATCTTCCTGTTCGAACGAAGTGATGGAAACTAGATAGACAAGTGCTGAAAAAAAATTTCCACATTATGATACTACAAATAAAGGATGATTAGATGTGCGTGGAAGAGGAGTGGACTAGAGTATCACTAAGACTCAGGAAACAGGAAAAACATTGTGCGAGAAACAAAAAGAGGCTTCATTGATAGCGAAACAATGAAATAAAGAAGATCAACCAGTTGTGAAGGAGAAAAACGAACGTTTAAAAAAAACTCTGCAAATCAGCAAAACCTGAAGGATTACAAGGAAGCGAAGAATGGGAAGAAGGCGGTTAGTGTAGCAAAAGGCTTATGATGATTTGTACAACCTGAAAATTAAAAAGGAAGAAAAAAGGTTATATACAAGCTTTCAAATTTAAGAGAGAGCAAAAGAAAGGTATGTTGAATGTGCGCTGCATCAAGGATGAAAATAACGAGGTTCTGGTAAGTGAGAAAATACAGAAGCAGTCGAAGGAGTATTTCCATAAACATTTCAAAGAAAATAACTCAATGGAAACTTGCGAAAATCTACCCATGAATCAGGGTGACTAGTCGAAGTGGGGAAAAAAATGAAAAATGGTAAAGCCCCAGGACCGGTATCGAACCATGGAAAAGTTAAGGTAAAGAAGGAGTACGGCAGTTTATTTCACTTTTTAATAAGATACTGATATGAAATAATGTACATCTAAGGAGGCAACTACAGGGGAATAAAACTTATGAGTCATGCATGAAGCTCTGGGTGAATGTGATAAAAGCAAAATTAAAGAAAGAGACCGAAAAATAGAAAACCAATTTGATTGCATGCAAAAAGTGGGTGGACAATAGGTGTGACTTACGATGCTAATGAAAAAGTACAACGAACACCAGAAGGATCGTACATGCTGAGGAGATGGAGATAATGTGATGCGTAGAGTGACGCGTAAGAATGGAATTAAGAATGACATGTTATGGGGAACGGTAAAGGTCAGACCAGTAGTAGAAAAACTGCAAGAGAGTAGGCTGAGATGGTTCAAGGGAGGACAGCAATTCGAAAAACCAATCCCTGCTAACTAAGAAAAAGGCTTAGGAGGAAAAAGAGAAAAGAAGATAGTACGAAAGTGGAGATGTTCTATTTAAACTACTCTTTTGTATAGTTGTTATATACATAGCCATGATTCTTCATTAGAATTTAGAAACCTGGATAATATACAAGACAGGATTATCAGACAACTATATATATATATACATATATATATATATATATATATATAGGGTGTTTCGAAACAACACCGACAGCATTTGGGAGGTGAATCCTGACACCAAAATAAGACGACAAGTATAGACCAACCTGGGTGCATAAATGCTTCCTTTCGGAGTTATAGGCTGCCGAAAACATGAAAAAATGAACTTTAAAGATCCATAGCTCTAAAACTACGGGACCTACCGTAGTCGGGTCAAGACTTTACTTAGGAACTAATATATGCTCTATCTAAAAATACATGTTTCAGAATCATAAGGTACTCACGCAACAATTTTTGTACAGGCAGTTTGGTTACGAGCAAAAAATCTGAAGTACTCACTACTTCTATAAAAATCGTTGCGGAAGTACTCCAGGATTCTGAAGCATGTATTTTTGAATAGAACATATATTAGTTCCTTAGTAAAGTTTTGACCCGAATACGGTAGGCCTCATAGTTTTAGAGCTATGGACCTTTAAAGTTCGTTTTTTCACGTTCTCGGCAGCCTATAACTCCGAAAGGAAGCATTTGTGCACCCAGGTTGGTCTATACTTTTCGTCTTATTTTGGTGTCAGGAATCACCTCCGAAACGTTGTCGGTGTTGTTTTGAAACACCCTGCATATAAATATGTGATAACCTCCATCACTCAGTCTTCACTTTTTACAATTGTTCTTTCCACCTTTTCCACGAACCACAACGTGGAATGAAGTGGATTTACTCAGATTCATCCTGTGATTTACTTATATCTTTTTGTTTATCCTAACCTTGCACAAAGTGCTTTGCCACAGGACGAAATATTGGAATTTTCATAGACTAGTTTTGGAACTTTTTCAAATGGCAACTGTTAGATTAACTTCAGTGCACAGGAGCTGTCATTCATTTCGGCATATTTATTTCGATAGAGAAGGCATTCACATATTCCGTTTTTGGCAGAAACTCATGAACTTTTCCCATACTTATCTTTTGCGCACAAGTCTACTGGACATCACTCAATCTGCACAACCTATTATTGGATTCCATTACAGAACCAACGAACTACCATGACTCTACAAGCTTTCAATGTTGTGACTGAACGTCAGACACGTTAAGCTTTGAAGTAATTTTCGCTGCCCTCTCTCTCTCTCTCTAACTTAACATAATGAAACCAAGGTGAAGTTCCTTACACACAAACAAACACAAATGAAATAAATACCCCCTTAATATACCAACAAGTAATTCCGTTTGTGTATTTATAACTGTAAATAAATTAAATAAATACATAAATAAATATGTGTATGTATATCGTACATTACTAACTTTCATCACTGGGTTAGAAAAAAAACAGTATCGATTATCAATTTAAAAGATTAAAAAAAAAAAAATGCTAGTTACTGAATAGAGAGCAGTCTATATATTAGCAGTATATGTATTAACATAAAAAATCCTTAGCGCAACGGTATCATTCTAAATTATCCAGGAACATGCAGCAGTGACACTTCCAATGGCGACTCTAAGATTACAGAAAATATGATATAAACAAATTAAATTGATTTTCGAAAATTAATTTTATTAAAGTTAACTGGATTACTGAAGTCACAATTGTTGAAACTTGGACAACATAAAACATGTCGATTAAAATTCATTATGTATTTGATGTCCTGTATACATATGCTAAATCATTGTAAATTAACTTGCAACCTTTTGTAACAAAGTAGTTCATGACATTTAAATTATATACAATAAAGCTAATAAAGGTTATCCTTACTCATTTGTTGACATTTGATAGGAAATACGTAACTGCACTACTTACTCTGGATGCTTTCTTTGAATTCCTAGCATATGAATTCCACTCTATGCTTGGTCCCCTATGAATAGTTTTCCATACTACATATGTTCTATGTGAGTAATGCCATCATTAATATAGCTCATAGTGACAGGGTTGAAAGGTAAATTCAACATTATTGTTATTCTTTTATTGGATTATACAATGACTTAGTCATATTTCCAAGATATATTATATTCATTTTAAATTTATATTTTTCTGGCGAAGGGGATAATCCCATATTCCCTTATTAATGAGGATTACCTCTTGCTATTATCAATATTAAAAGGTTTATTTCATTATGCAAGTTTATTCAGTAATTACAGTATTGGACCTAGCCACAAAATTCAGCATATTAGCACATAATAACAATAACAGAATAATAATACTTAACTTAATCTAACACTATCTACTCTAACCTAGCTAACTTAATCCTATAATTGATGTATTTATTAGTATTGATAACAATAGGGCAATTAAATATGGATATATTTAGGGACCAACGCATAGGCACCGTCCAGATTGAGTACAGAGTAGCAAATGAGATATTCTTATTTTCAATCCCGTATTTCATTTAACTGATCGTATTATTATTATTATTATTATTATTATTATTATTATTATTATTATTATTATTATTATTATTAGCTTTCAGCTAATTACAACTGCATAAGAGTGTTTCTATTAATTGCTTAAACGCTATTCAGTCTTCAGTAGCTAATGCAGACCAATTAGCCTATATCTCATTGATTATTTTCAGACGTTATTATATTAATTAGAATTTTCACCGTATATTCGCATCATTATTTTACAATAAATAATTAGTAGCAATAGAGTGACTAAATAATTCATTCTAACCCAAATATTCGAATAATCCAAAAGAAGTAATATTCCACGTCAGGTTAACTATAAATTTCAATAATAGATAGACCTAACATTTGAAGCAAAACAAGTTAGGACACGCCCCCTCATAGCTTGTCTTTGTGTGACAGGACAAAGACAAATTACTTATTCATAATAATGCATTATAACATCAATTTAATCAGAACGGATATACTGAAAGTCAATTAAAAAAACATCTAATTTAGTTCATTGGGGAATAATAATCAACCAGGTGAAGCAGGATTTACTATAATATGGCTCCTTTATTATGTTCGAATTTAGATGATAATTATTTGACGTGTCAATCTCGTTACCTGTGTTCTTATTATGTACATCTAAAACGCAGTATATATATTTTCTGCAACTACTTTATACCACTTTACAGTTCTATTGTAGATTTTTCTGCTACAATTTCAATTATTTTTGTTGACATTTAATTGCAGGATACCAATTTCTTCAAATCTTCACATCGTACAACCCCGTAAATCATCGTGCCCTCTCGGGAGCAGACTAATGTTCACATCTATAAACAAATTTTGGAGTACATTAATCCCATTAATTTTAATACTTAAATTCTTTTCTCATTAAAAGAAAACTACCCTCTATATATTTGTTTCTAATTACACGATTCTCATTTTGTAAAATTAATTATTCTTTCCACTCACATAGTTATCTGATTATAAACATGATTTGTTTTCATTGAAGTTATGAACAATAAACCAAAGGGTAAGTTTTAAAGGAACACGGTTTCAAAATACTACAAAACTAATTCAGTTTACTTTCGTAATTCATCTAAAATACAATAAAAATTTATTATGCCCGTTATTTCTTAGAATCGCTGCTTTACCGCCGTGAATAAATCTAAAATTTTTACATATTACACCTATCAGATTTAGGCCTAATATGTAGTGTTTGTTTACATCCGTCACATTTAATTGCCATCATATTATACAATATTCTATATTGTTCTACTTCGGTTTTCATGCAAAAGAAAAGGCTATATCTCTCCTAAATTGCAATGTTGTTAATAATTACAGGTGTTTATGTCAAATACGGTAGAAATCTGCATGATTATGGCACATAACTTACTATAATTAAAGCACGATTTTATGACTAAGCAATGCTTATTTAAATGAACTTTTATTAAGCACTACTACACACAACCGAAATTACAATATAAACTTACACAAAACGAATACATTATAAACATGTACCCTTGTACATACATTCCGTATTTAAACGAATAATGTTTAAAAGTAAACACAAGCAAAATCAACAATAATACATACCTATTGAAGCTTTCCTCGCGACGTATTGTGAACAGGTCTTCTCGGGCTAGCAGCCAGGTAAATACTGTTATATCTTGCGACGTTTCGAGGGCTGACATCGTCCTCATCTTCAGGCGAGTATGATGGTGCAATGGAGTGTATGGAATATATATACTCATGTATGTGTGATTGGACTCTTCTGATTGGTGGTTGAAATGGCGGCTTCTGATTGGTGCTTGAAATGGCGGGATATGATTGGTGTCCATGTTTTACTCAGTTGGAATCCTGTGTCTCTGTTAAGGTTCGTTTTTTCTTGTATGATTGCAACGGCTTCTTTTATCCTCCTGTCCCAAACTCTTGAGCATTTTGCTATTATTTCGGCATCTGTGAACAAAATCTTATGTTGCTGTTTGATGCTATGTTCAGCAAGTCCGGATTTTTCTGGTTGGTTTAGTGTGATGTAACTGTTGTGTTCTTTGCATCTGGCTTCAATGGTTCGTCCTGTTTGTCCAATATATGACTTACCATATTCACATGGAATGCGGTAAACTCCAGGAGTTCGGAGGCCCAGGTCGTCTTTGGTTGATCGTATTAAGTTTTTTATTTTTGCTGGAGGCTTGTGTATTGTCCTGATGTTGTACCTGGCAAATAGTCTGCTGAGCTTTCCAGAAGTGTTCCCGGTGTATGGGAGGCAGATTGTGTTCTTCCGTTCTTTATTCACAGTTTCTTCTGCACTTTTGTCCTTGTTGTCACTGTTCTTCGTTCTGGCCCTCTCGCATTGAGTATCCATTCTGTAGCATGGCGCTGCGAAGGTGATTAAGTTCCTCATATCCTCAGCCATGCTACAGGATGGATACTCAATGCGATATAAATATGGCCCTGAAAAGGGCCAGAACGAAGGACAGTGACAACAAGGACAAAAGTGCAGAAGAAACTGTGAATAAAGAACGGAAGAACACAATCTGCCTCCCATACACCGGGAACACTTCTGGAAAGTTCAACAGACTATTTGCCAGGTACAACATCAGGACAATACACAAGCCTCCAGCAAAAATAAAAAACTTAATACGATCAACCAAAGACGACCTGGGCCTCCGAACTCCTGGAGTTTACCGCATTCCATGTGAATGTGGTAAGTCATATATTGGACAAACAGGACGAACCATTGAAGCCAGATGCAAAGAACACAACAGTTACATCACGCTAAACCAACCAGATAAATCCGGACTTGCTGAACATAGCATCAAACAGCAACATAAGATTTTGTTCACAGATGCCGAAATAATAGCAAAATGCTCAAGAGTTTGGGACAGGAGGATAAAAGAAGCCGTTGCAATCATACAAGAAAAAACGAACCTTAACAGAGACACAGGATTCCAACTGAGTAAAACATGGACACCAATCATATCCCGCCATTTCAAGCACCAATCAGAAGCCGCCATTTCAACCACCAATCCTAAGAGTCCAATCATACATACATGAGTATTTGATGCACTCGGGTGCACGCTTGAAGTAGTAACAAAACTGACTTGATTCCACTGAATTGATCTGAAGACAGGAAAGCGCGAAAGAAGATTTTATTGTGTTGATAGAGGGATAAAAAACCTGGAAACCAGGAAAAAACCCCCTTTATCGGTCATGCTGCATGCAATAGTATTTACATGGCAAAACCACTTGGGAAGGGTGGTGAAAATCCATGTAAACTTGTCTGTAGTAATAAATTAATAATTTATCTGTTTAATTACAACCTATCTTAAAATCTGTTAATTGTTAAAAAATCTGTGTTGTCTGTAAAGGGAATTGTATTGTTAGTGGGGACTACTGTTATTTTTTCAACATGCAATTTGCCAATGTCGTTGTCCATTGTCGGTGCTGTGAGTCATCATCAGTCTGCGGGTGACGGCTGGCTATCTCCCCTCCTTGGCTATTTCTTCTGGCCTTCTGCCGGTCCCCCTGCTATGTAACTTCTTTGCAACTGTCTTTGGATTTGTTACGTACAGCTCCCCTGTGGTCGTGGACAGTGCGTTTACTGACAGGTTGAATATCTTCTTGGTGGCTATGGCTATTGTATCTGTGAGCTTGGTTGCCTGTTCTAGAGGTGTTGTTATCGTTAAAATGGCTGTGACCCATTTTATTATTTTGTGAGTGGCCCGGTCAATTGCTTCTTCTATTTCTTCTGAGGTTAGTGGTTTTCCGGTATTTTCCTGTTTTGCTGCGCTGTCTGACTCTTCTTGAATTGTGTTCTGTCCCTGAAAAGAGCCGGTCTTTGTGGGTCTGTCTTCGAGGATGAGCTTCATTCTTGTAGTTTGAGAATTTTTTGGCCTTTCGGGACAGTTGCTACTTCCGGTTCGATGTCCTTGTATTCTGCAATTGGCACAAAAGTTGTTGTTTATTGGTAGTTTGCAGCTGGTTTCATGTGTGTTTCCACATCTATGGCATCTTCTCTTGTTGGGGCATTGGTATTTCATGTGACCGTATTCATAGCAATTCCAGCAGGGAGTGGGGCGCGGCTGGCTTCTTGATTGCTCCACTTTGTATGTCCTTCCTCCAGATTTTAAGCCATATGTGATTAGTTTATTCACATCGTCTGGACTAGTTGAGAAAAGCCTCACTAATTTTGTGGGTCCAGTCTCTGATCGGATTCTGATGAGGTTACTAAAGCTGATGTTCTGATTGTGTAATTCAGCATCAAGATCCTTTATTTCTTTGTTTATGGGATAGCCTTTAATTACACATGTGAATATAGGAGTCTACAGATACGCGTGTAAATGTCTTTCGTTAAAGATAGAAACCGCGAGACACACCCACCGACACCAGCTTTAGGCTACTAATTGCATGTGAGGAGAGGCATGTAGATAGATGGTTGATGCCTTACTCTCTGTCAGGGCGCGGGCTTTCCCGAGGGGCGTCCTTATTTTTAACTTTTCTGTTTCTTTTCTGAATTGATCTGAATTGAGGAACTCACAGAGAAGAATTCTACGTTCAAGAAGTGTTGAAGATATGAAGATGCCGTGTACTTTTGCAGAAGACGCCGTGACGCACCGGGAAACCTTGCGGTGTTAACGAAGGTGTGTTCACCAGCCAAGAAGAAGTTACTCTTTATATTAATAAAAAAAAAAAAAAAAAAAAAAAGTACATTTTAGAGAAGAATTGTGTGTTCTTAATAAAGAAAAACTGAAACAACACACTCACACACACCGCTTCCTGGAGAAATAAGCATTGTTTTCCGTCGGCTGGACCCCCTATCGTGAGTCAAGCTTCGCGCTGGCCATATAGGTTGTACAGCCTTTGGCGACAGTCGGCTGACGGGAACGCAATATTATCTCTCTAGGATAGCATAGAGAGGCACCAAACACATTATTAGAATTGCACCCTGTTTAGCGAAGCTAGTGCGGCCCTTATCAGAGCCATGCCCCGCCCGCCCAAGAAGACGCCCAAGAGAAGAACGCCATCAGAAGGAGATCCAGTTCTCTGGAACGCCAGGGATGGAGCAGACAAAACTAGAAGACACCCAGACACCAAAGAAGAGGACCACAATAATAGAGTGCAGAAGCTGCTTGATAGTCACCAGGGAAAGGACCTAGAGGCATTCCTGCACACCTCACCAGTATTTATCAAGGGTGTGTCCCACCGATTCACAGAAGAAGACATCAGAGCTATCATCGCAGAAGAGATAGATGACAATTCATTCCTGGTACTAGATGATGGAACCCAAATGAAAGTATTCTTCACTAACGAGACAGCGCGGGAACTATTCCTGAAGTCCTTCCAACCAGAAGACTTTGGCAGACACGCCGTGTTAAATACGTCGTTTCGATGGCCAAATAGGAACCACGACGAAGAAGAAACCGAGGGAGCCAAACTAGGGGAGACAACCAAAGACGACCACGAACTTCAAACTGCAGAAGGAGCAAACACTCAAGAAGCCCCAACCGTCAACGGAACCCAGCTGTCATCTACCTCCAAAGATAAAGGAAGAACTAACCAAGAAGACGAATTCTATGTGGTACAGAGAAGAAGCAGGAGGAAGAAAACTGAAACGAGAAAACCAAATCAAGTGACATCCTTGCATTCATCACAAGAAGAGATGAAACTCACACAGGAAGAAACCGCACACACACTGGTGGAACCTAACACGCAGGTGAAAACCAAACACAACCAAGAGAAAACTCTAAACTCGGACTCTTCCCAGGACCACAAGGAACAATCAGGCACCAACAGAACCCAAGACGGCAAGTCCCAATCAGAAGACAAGAAACAAGCACCAAACAACCAATCAGAAGCCAGAAATCATTCACCAAGGAACCCAGCAAAGAAAGGACCAGAAAACAAGAGTACAGCTGCCACTACAACAGCTACAAATTCTAACCAATCAGAAGCAAGCACCAGAACAAACGCCAGCCAATCAAACAGTTCCAGGGAGAAACAGAAGAAGAAGAAGAACACTCCCATATTCACATGCGTAATTAGAGGCTATCCCATAAACAAAGAAATAAAGGATCTTGATGCTGAATTACACAAACAGAACATCAGTTTCAGTAACCTCATCAGAATCCGATCAGAGACTGGACCCACAAAATTAGTGAGGCTTTTCTCAACTAGTCCAGACGATGTGAATAAACTAATCACATATGGCTTAAAATCTGGAGGAAGAACATACAAAGTGGAGCAATCAAGAAACCAGCCGCGTCCCACGCCCTGCTGGAATTGCTATGAATACGGTCACATGAAATACCAATGCCCCAACAAGAGAAGATGCCATAGATGTGGAAACACACATGAAACCAGCTGCAACCTTCCAATAAACAACAACTTTTGTGCCACTTGCAGAATACAAGGACATCGAACCGGAAGTAGCAACTGTCCCGAAAGACCAAAAACTTCTCAAACTACAAGAATGAAGCTCATCTTTGAAGACAGACCCACAAAGACCGGCTCTTTTCAGGGACAGAACACAATTCAAGAAGAATCAGACAGCGCAGCAGAACTAGAAAAAACCGAAAAAACGCTAACCAAAGAAGAAATAGAAGGCACACACCTACACCCGACAGATACTTTAGTGTACTAATTGCATGTGAGGAGAGGCATGTAGATAGATGGTTGATGCCTTACTCTCTGTCAGGGCGCGGGCTTTCCCGAGGGGCGTCCTTATTTTTAACTTTTCTGTTTCTGTTTCTGCACCATCATATTCGCCTGAACATGAGGACGATGTCAGCCCTCGAAACGTCGCAAGATATAACAGTATTCACCTGGCTGCTAGCCCGAGAAGACCTGTTCACAATAATACATACATTTAATAACAATTAATGAGTGTAATGTTACGATTCGTGGAAAGTACGATCGTAACATAACTGTCCTCCTTTTGTTTTCCTAATGAATTAAAGGTAATATCCAAAATATACTGACTGGTATTTTATTTATACTTTAAAATTAGATAATTTAAGATGTTACCTTGCTCTGATTTGCCTGAGTTATACTCCTCTGATACATTTTTTTTATTATTTATTTTACTACGAGATAATATAAATTAGGAGAAAGTGTTTATCGTACCCTTGAAAAGTCTACAGTAGGAATACCACTTAATGATGCCACTTTGTTATGGAGTCTCATAGTTAATTGCACGTCTTTTACATTATGTAGCTTTTTCGTTAATAGCTTGGTTGTAACATCTGATGATGCCATTGTAACAATAGCCATGTACCTGTAACAAAGATACATCATTAGTTATTGTTAGTTTCCTATTTATTTTTCATTGTGAAGATATTAATTTAAGGCCATTCTGCAACGCATGCAACACAATTTGCAAGCACACTCTTTATACAGGGTGATTTTCTTGGAATGGGTAATTTCATTCGATCATAACATCCGTAAAAAAATGTCAAATTTCAATGTGGTTTGTTGTAAATGACGCAGGAAGGATGAAATCTTTATGCAGGAAGGATGGTAATCACTTACCTTTAAAGCAGATGTCGAAAATGACTTTCATTTTCCCTTATACACAGTCGAGTCTGTCGCTCCATGTTCGCTGCAGTAAACCGTAATGTATCCTGGGTGATATTTCTCTTGTGATGTTAGCTTGCAAATGTTCCAGTGTTTTCAGGTTATCACAGTACACACGACTCTTCAGATCACCCCATAGGAATTAATATGGGGACGTAAGATCAGGAAACTTCCGGAGCCACAAGTTCTTAGAAATTATCTGATCACAAAAGTAACTGCTGGTTACGGCCATATTTTTACGGCCTCATCATGCTGATAAAATAACCTTCTGTTAGTTCAATGTCGTCCAGTTGTTGAACAAATTCATTAAAAATGTCTATATAACGAGCTGTATTAACTGTCCCCTCGGAAAAAAAAAAAGAAAAAAGAATCCCATTATTCGTGTTGCGGACACAGCACACTACACTCCAATGCTGGGAGCGTGGTGAAGTACCTCAATTAGCTTATGCGGATTTTCCGATGCCCACATTACGGTGAAGCAAAAAAATCAGATTTTCGAGTATTGAATTCTAATAGAGCTCAAAAGTTATGTATTCGCATGCTAATCAAAGGGAAAGTAACGAAAAATCATACTTTGGATCTTCAGTTCGCGCAAACGTCCTACAGTTTGAAAAAAAAAAAAAATTACAAACACCAAAATTCATCTTTACACATACACACACACACACACACAAAAAAATCCAGTATCGAATTCTCATAGGGCTCAAAAGTTGCATATTTGCGTGCTAATCAATAGAAAAATAACGAAAAAATCACACTTTGGATCTTCAGTTCGCGCGCACAGCGTGAATTGACAAAAAGCACCAAAATTTACCTTTACGCAAGAAATATACAGATTACTTTCTTTTCACTTCTATACCGTCTAAGTACTTTTATTTTAGTTGTGTGAGGTCATGTTTGTTAATAATGCGTTAATGTGAATGATTTTATACTTTTTATCTTCATAACGATTTTGCAACTCTTCGCCCATTTTTCTTTATATATATGAAATGGTCCAGATCTTCCTACGAGAAGGGGTGGCTGGAAATCGAGTTCCACCCACAACCTACCCAATCATCCTACCAATTAGGGTATGCTAAATTATGTTGATTTAGTCGAGGACGTTGTCTTAAATTCAGTTGTTTTTTTTTTTTTTTAAGATCAAATTTTCGCATTGTCAGTCTTGAGAGCAAAGTTGCTCTAATTAGCCATCTCTGTTTTCTTGTCCGCACACTTTTCCTGCAGACTCTGACAAGTTTGACACATCTTTCAACTTCCTTAGTAGGCATGGAAAATTTAAGAATTCAAACTCATAAGCAGATTTGTTATGCATAAGTGATAAGATAATTTCTGCTTTCAAGCTTGCGAGCACTGGAGGGGGCGACAGCTTACATCTTCTCCAATCCATCAGCTTACTGTAGTTCGTAGTATAAAAATTTATTGAAGGTGCCATAAAATTCTAACAATTTCTTCTTCGGATCTTGAGTTCTTGCCTCTAGCACTCTCCTGTAGCCCAATTCTCGAATGTTTTACCTCTCATCCTCTGTTATAGCCAACAATATGGTCTCTGGATGACAGATGAATGCGTTTTTCTCAATCACAGGATCGATGATTCTTTTAATGTTGTTAGGGAAATGTCTCGTTGTTTGAACTACCTTCAAAATATGTTTGGGTCCATATTTCCTTGAGTGACATTTCTTTATGTCGAACCAGACAGGGATGTATGTCCTTATAATGTAGTTAACAAGCACTTTGAGTTCGTTTGTAGGATCTGTTTTGAGAAACGCACAACCGTAAGACCCGGTTTACACATGTCAGCCATCGGGGGTGACTGAGAGGTCCAGGATCCCTTAGAGTCACATCTGGAGCACACTGCCCTGTCTGAATTGCTGTTAGAATGGTACCTTCAATGGTACCTTTTGATGCCACGGACTACAATGAGCTGATAGATTGGAGAAAATGTAAGCTGTCGCCCCTCCCAGTGCTCGAAGCTTGACAAAAGAAACTATTTTATCACTTATGCATAACGAATTTGCTCATGAGTCTGACTTCTTAAATTTTCCATGTCATACTCAGAAGTTGAAAGATGTATCAAACTTGTCACAGGGTCTGCAAGAAAAGTGTACGGACAAGAAAACAGAGATGGCTATGGCAATTTGCTTCCAAGACTCACAATACCAAAATTTGATTTTAAAAAATCTGAATTTAAGACAACGTCCTTTGACTAAACCAACATAATTTAGCATACCCTGATTGGTAGGATGGTTGGGTAGGGTGTGTGTGGAACTCGAATTGCAGCCACTTCCTCGTGGTGAGTTCTGAGCCATTTCATATTATATATATATATAAAAGTTGAGAAATGAACGAAGAGCTGCAAATTCATTATGAAAATAAACTGTATAAATCACTCACATTAACAAATTATTAACAAACATGACCTCACACAACAAACACAACAACTCAACATGAACTCGCCTCACACTACTTAGACGTTATAGATTAAAAAAAAAAAAAAAAAAAAAAAAAAAAGTAACCTGTATTTCTTGCGCAACGGTAAATTTTAGTATTTTTTGTAATTTTTTCAGAATTTAGGCCGTTTGCGCGAACTGGAGATCCAAAGAATAATTTTTGTTATTTTTCCAATGATTAGTACTCGAATATGCAACTTTTGAGTCCTATTAGATTTCGATACTCGAAATCGGATTCTTTCGCTCCAACCTCGCCTACATACAGATGTTTTGACATTTCACGTAGTCAGCCAAGTGGAATCATGCTTTGTCTGTAAATTATATGATTTGCAAAATGTCTGGGATACGCGTAATACACTGAACAAACCACTGACAGTACGTAACCGTTTATTCCGATCTGGGTAAGCAATTCCTTAACAGCAGTTACTTTGTAAGGTCGTATCGTGTTGCCTTGGCAGCTTTCTGGCACGTAGAGTAGCTGTATCCCGTCTCCTGGGATAAACACCAGAGAAACTTTTTTGTTGACCTTGTAAGAAGAGCTGCGACGTCAGCAATAACACCTTCACATCACGATTGATGCTTAACTTTTTCATTAAGAAGCGACCCAATCGTTTCCAGTTTCTTTACCAGAGCCAATATTGTGTCCCGTTTAGGTGCACGTGGCAATGATGGAATAGTTTTCCAGCACGTTTTCACTAAAAACATAGGCTGTTTCAAAGTATAGGAGATGATAGACAATTCAGCTGACAACACATGGCAATACAGACGTTAGATTTCACTGAGAAACAGATCTAAACTGCATATCGCGTCAGCCTTAGTCAACGCGTCTCGTGGTCACATCTGAATGTGAAAATGTTTGTTATTTATCGATGTTGTCAGGCGCTTTAATGTTTTAGATCAGGACTCCAATCCTTTTCGTTCTAAAGCGTTGAAGCGTTTTGGCGGTCACCACATTACTTTCATACACCAGAGCTGTGACCCCCCACAAAAAAAAAAAAGTGAGTTGTATTGGGCAATAGTGGATTTTATTAAATTTTGTGTGTATACTTAAAGCCATATTCCTACTTAAAATACCATTCATGTTCTATTGCACACATAAAATTATGGAATTCCCTTGTAAAAACCGCGGTGATTGATATCTGGCAGGGTTCCTAGTTCGATTCCAGCTCCCGCCAAGTATGCTTTGTGGTGGACAAACACCGTGTGCATAGCTTTTCTCGGAGTTATCTCGTTTCCTCCCACTTTCATCATACCACAATTATCATCTATTTCGTCATCACAGTCTCCCTTAGCCCCGGTGCATAATCATGAAACATTGAACTATTAACAAAAAAGAAAAGAAAAAAAAGGAACAGAAAAATGTCGCAAAAGTAATCCATGAAGCCCCATCAGTATTGACACTCGCTTATATTTTGATTTGTAGAAAGGAGAGGTACACAATTTTCTAGAATAATAAAGAGGTGGATAATTTTATGTAATACAGAATAGGAATACAATTCCCCCTTACACTCAGGATTCAAATCCCTCAGCCTGCCGCTCTGACTGAAGATCTTTTTTGTTTCCCTTAAAATACGCCAGACAAATACTGTGATAGTACCTCAAGTTCAGGAGCCAAAGATTAAATAAATAAATAAATAAATAAATAAAAATGCTTTATTGAATGGATGTTGTTTTTCTAAAATAAATAGTATTTTTAAAGAACTGAAATGTTGGAAATGGATAATTTTCTCATTTTCAGTTGCCAATTTGCTTTCTTACAATATATTTTAAGATTAAAGAGCTTTTATGACATACAATAAATATACTGTACTTCCACACTCCATCAAATTGCAAAAACAATTAGGGAGTTACACGATCTGACTGTCATTAGTGTTGAGAAGATAGAGGTATATCTTTAGGAATTTCCTTTTTTAAGTGAAACGTTCGCGATTTGTAATTGATTGACACATGGAAAAATGAAAAAAAAAAAAAAAAAAACATCTGTTTACATTAATAAGCAAGTACGAGTGTACTATATATATATATAAGAACAAAACAAAGGGAATGTAAACGCATTCTTTTTTATTCAATACTAGCTAAAATGCCTATTCTTTACATGGGAAGAACTAGGTTCATGGAAATTATTTGACCCTCCTCTCCCCTTTAGAATACGAATATCAATTAAAATGCAGTAATAAAAACTCAGCACGATATTCTTTTTGCGGCATGAATTTTTAACCCCCTTCTTCCTTAGGATACGCCCTTCAAAAAAAGTTAAATGATAAAATCCCATCTTGAGGTAGGTACTAACTATGTTCTAAACCTCATTTCAAACCGTTCAACCATTTCTCCGTGACGCAATTACAAACAGGCATTGTCAATTTAAATGTGAAGACAGAAATTACAGAAAACGTCCTCTTTCTTTACTAAAATTGAAATTTTCAAAAACAGGAAATGACGTATCCTCTTACTTATAATGAGGCGTTTATATAACCAATTTCATCTTCCTAACTTGACGTGCTCACGAGATACCGTAATTTTGGCTGAAATTTTGAACTCTCTCTTCTTCCATTACGATGTGCCCTTTAATCAAAGTAACACAATAAATAAATTGCGTTCTAAAATTCATTTCAAACTGTTTAACCGTTTTCCCGTGATGCGAGCACAAACAACAGACAACACAGCTTTCAACATGAACAAAGGAATAATGGAAGATCGTGTCCTTGCCTTAAAACGAAAATTTTAAAAATGTTGGGACACATGCCCACTTATTTTTAACGAGAAGTTTATATCCACGTTTCATTTTCCTAACTTGGCGAGTTCGTAACACACTGTATTTATTTATTTATTTATTTATTTATTTATTTATTTATTTATTCTACATTAATTTTGAACCCTCTTCCCCTAGAGTTCTTGAATCAAAGTAGTATGGTAAAAACCCAACTCAGGATAAGATACTAACTACTGTATGTTCAAAAATTAATTTTGAACTGCTTAACCGTTTCCCGTGATGAGATCACAAACAACAGGCAACTTTGCTTTCAACTTGTAAAAATTCTCCCTTACCTCACTTCAAATAGAAATTCTCAAGAACGCTGGTACGTGGGTTCACTTATTTTTAATGGAGAGAACTTAACAGGATCGTGAGATACTACGTTTTTCGCATAAATTTTGACCTCCGCTCCTGAGAGAATACACATTTTAACCAAAGTATTACGATTAAAAAGGCAATTCGAGATACTTGTAACTACATCCAAAAATTCATTCCAAATGATTTAACCGTTTCGCCGTGATGCGAAAACAAGTTCCTTTTCACATTTATATAATAGATTACAGTTGAACACTGTTACAGCGAATTTGATCGAGCGCAAACAAAATTCGTTATGCATGATTCCCAAACCTTCTTTGTTTTGAATTATATTCTGTTCTGGTGATAAGTATGTATTTTATGCTAATTCTGAAATTTGGCATATACTAAGAAGCACGATTAAAGAAAGTAATTATACTCACACTAAAGTTATTATTTCAATCCAAGTTTTGAAGTATAGTTTTAGAGGTGAGTTTTTTTAGGTTTTATTGTGGGTTTGAACTCCCTCCCCCCTATATATAAAAAAAAAACCGGGAAAATTCCAACCACCCTGGAATACACCAAACACTACCACAACGAACGTTACATAAAATTTTCTTACTTCCTGCATCAGTTGCGATAAACTGCATTTAAACTGGACTTTTTTTTTATTTTTATTTTTTTTTTTAAACAGATATTACGAACGAATGAAATTCACACTTAAATCTGATTTAAAACGATACGTTCATTGTAAATAAAAATATTAACATGTAACAGTTTCGCCAACTATCCACTTTGGCTTCCTCAGACACTATAAATCAATCAACTATGAATCACTATGATTCATAGTGTTTGAGAAGAGAAAATGGATAGTTGGCGAAACTGTTACACGTTAATATTTTTTACAATAAACGTATTGTTTTGCTCAGCGAGTAGTGTAAATCAGATTTAAGTCTGTTAAAAGCAAAGCTTGTACAATGGAAGAAATCCACTCGTTCTGAAATATCAAAGAAAAAAATACACACTAGTTTGGCGATTTTCCGGTTACCACATTAATTGAAGTACTGAACATGTTCAGCATTTCATTTTAAACGATTTGTTCGTTTTCCCGTGATGAGTATAGATACATTTCAATGTCACTTTTATGTAATGAACAAACATTTAGAAAGTTACCCTCTTTTCACCATAAAAGCGGAATTTTTAAAGATGATGGAGTGCATCGGATACTACGGCAACGAACGGTACATAACATTTTCATCCTTCTTGCTTCATTTGCAACAAATCGCATTAAAACTGAACAAGTTTCACAGATGTTATGATCGAATGAAATTCACTCATTCTCTCTCTCTCTCTCCCTCTATATATATATATATATACCGGGTGATTCAATAAGAACGTACCAGGCCTATATCGCAGCTAATACTGCACGTAGAGCCTTCAAACAAAAAATTGCATTACCAAACCGTATGTGTAGAATGCAATAAAAATAGTAGCGAGACCAGTGGCGTCTCGTAAATACCTCCAATGGGAGGCAACTTCAAAATTTGCAATGGAAAGTGGTATAACTGTTGGAATCGTTCGAAAGGACATTAAATGTCATGCAACTTTTAGAGGACAAACTTTGTCATATCCTTTCTCATTTAGCCGCTAGAGGCGTTGTTGCAGACTTGTATCTAACTACCAGTGGCAGGCCTTTATCTAAGCTAATAATGCACATAGAGCCGTCAAACAAACAACTGAACTACCAAACTGTATGTCTAGACTGCAATAAAAGTAGTAGTGACACCAGTTGCGTATCGTGAATATCTCCAACGGGGGTCATCTGCAAAATTTGACATAGAAACAGGGGTTAGTTGTGCCTCCATTGAAACAAGCGCACAATGGGAGAAACGTCGAAAGGAAATACCCTCGCACCATCTGACTTTCACCTAGTAATGCGACCGTGTTACTGCCAACGAGGAAGAAATATGCCAAGGTGTTTTCTCTCGACGTTTCTCCCATTGTGCGCTTGTTTCAATGGAGGCACAACCAACCCCTGTTTCTATGTCAAATTTTGCAGATGACCCCCGTTGGAGACATTCACGATACGCAACTGATGTCGCTACTACTTTTATTGCAGTCTAGACATACAATTTGGTAGTTCAATTGTTTGTTTGACGGCTCTATGTGCATTATTAGCTTAGATAAAGGCCTGCTACGGGTAGTTAGATACAAGTCTGCAACAACGCCTCTAGCGGCTAAATGAGAAAGGATATGACAAAGTTTGTCCTCTAAAAGTTGCATGACATTTAATGTCCTTTCTAATGGTTCCAACAGTTAAACCACTTTCCATCGCAAATTTTGAAGTTGCCCCCGGTTGGAGGTATTCACGAGACGCCACTGGTCTCGCTACTATTTTTATTGCATTCTACACATACGGTTTGGTAATGCAATTTTTTGTTTGAAGGCTCTTACGTGCAGTATTAGTTGCCAAATAGGCCTGGTACGTTCTTATTGAATCACCCGGTATATATATATATATATATATATATATATATATATATATATATATATATGTAAAATGTATTAAAATACATTTAAATTTAGTTATCTTTCACTTTGCTGAAAGATTTTGATTATGGAAAAATCATTTTGAAACGATCTACAAAACAGACAGCATATGTAGCTGTATCTAATATAAAATCTTATGTATTTCAATTATCTTAGTAATCTATTACTGACCACCATGCTTTATAGTTATTCGCGCGAAATCCAAGATGACTTGGTGTGCCACACAATTTCTTATGAAATGAGAATATGACATCATTTAATGCAAAGATTAAATTTTTTTTCTATTTCAGCAATTGTAGCTACATTTACCTAGGTATTTATTTGTGTGACTAAAATAATAATTAAACTTTGCAGAGTTGGAAGCTCAATAGCCGTTAATATGAAATGTGAGAAGGTTAAACAACGTATGTACTTTTATCATTTTTTTTTTTCTTGTTTTCTTCCATTTTTTACTTCACAATATAAGCTCTAGAATAGTTAACACGTTTACCATCGATGGAACTTGAACGCAGAAAAAGAGGGACTAATCACCTTTGGTAAATATTTGCCCAGGTTCTACGTCAAGTGAAACAAAAATTCCTATTGGGACATCCATGTAGTTGCTCTTGCTTACTTTTCTCATGTCAGATCACTCATAATTAAGAACTTTTCCAAGAAATACTAAACAACTCTTATTTTATTAATGTGAGGGAAATCTACACGCACAAAATACTTTGCGAAAGATCACAAATTTTGTCACAATAATCGATTTTGTGACATTACATAAATGAATGAAAACACACACGATAAAATTTTTTAAAAGTCAAGTTTTACTCCTTCTCATTTAAAAAGTCCAGGGAAAATATTATAGTCACTTGAGTAAAACTTCCAATTTCTTATTTCTTTTTATTTAATATTATTAATTTTGTTTTGTTTTTCGAGTAATAAACGACCTATTTTTCCACGGATTTGAAAGGATTTTAATAATAAGTTAGATTTATCTCTGATCGAGTCTAAAATTACGATGATAGACTTTACAATAACGAAGAAACACAGTACACTGATTAACTGCACCTTATTTGCTATATCTCTTTAGTCGGTCGGTCCTCGGACTAGCAAATTTAATTGCTTCACAGAGTCTGAATCAAAACATATTTCTATTATACTTTTAATTGGAAATCTCTTATCAAACGGAACACGTCTTTATTTTTTGTGGAACCTACAATTAGTAGTTTTACACGAGAACAAACACGTGCGCATCGATAAAAATCTCCGACCCAATGTGAAGTCTATAGCGCAATTTTTCAGTGATTATTTGTTAAGGCATTACTGATCATCGATTCCTTTACCCTGCAACTTAGTCATGGATAGCCATTATTATGATGTGATACTTGATAATTGGAAGTACTGCCATTCTTTAGTTATAACTGAAAAGCGAAATGCAAAGTGAATTCATGGGTCAATAATATGGACTCATATCCTTCTTTGACATTTAATATAAATATCTGTGAAATTTAATAATGTCTCAATAACAACTTAGAGTGGACCAAGCTTTTTTTTTTCTTTCTTCTCTGGACTCCATTTCAAAATATCTCCCTCTGCATAACGAGTTTAAATTACTTTACTGAACAATTGTTTGATGAAACTCTAACCTTCTGCTAAAGTGAAGGAAGAGGTTGGCTATGGTTAAATGTGAGGTTAGAATCACATGAATTCCAATCTGGTGCTGCAACTCACGACCATACATTGAAAACAAACGTGCTAGAAAGCTGTCTACTTGGAAATCCTTCAGTGAATATTCTGGCAACATTGTTTTCACGAGGAACTCTTACCGCTAAATGAAAAGTCTTCTCACTTTTCATGCTAAACTGGATTCGATCCACAGTGGTTCGGTTCGGTTATAAATAATAATAATAAAAAAAAAAGTTTACAACCAAATAAATAAACTACTTATAAAGTGACAAGTGATTGAATAATACTCAGTTTTAGAGTACGGTATAGTTGCATTTTCTTGGTAGAAATATCTCTATCTTATATAACATAACAATAGGGGAAAAACTATAAGGAAAATAAATAATTCAAAAAAATAAAAGGATGAAATTAGCGAAAATCGCAGATAATAACAAACCAAGAAAACACACATTCTGAGCAAACAAACAAACAAACAAAAAACTTACTTACATACAAACACTTCCAATCTTGAAACAAATTTTCCCGTAGAATACTCAAATACATAACGAACGAAACAATTATCATAGCAAATGGAACATTATTATCACAAATAAACATATGAGCCTTCCCTGCTAATCTAGTGGTTATAGTGCGCGGCTGCGGTCAATTCCATGTGGAAGATCACTGACACTTGAACGCATTATGGTCGTCTTATATAGCCTCGGTCTGAAGAGAAATGCTAAACTTCAACAAACAAATAAAAGTATGGCTGGTTAACCAATACGCTTTCTCAAAAATATTCCTGTCTCCTTTTGCCGTATTCTCTACTATCGAAAAGCTACACTCCTCACATTCGCCTTTTTAGACTTAACATGATGATACGCAAATAGGATACTCAAGAGTGTTCCCTATACAGAATACAGGAATACCAAATCCATGGCCCATACATAGTCACCACATTTTATGTTCGAAACTGGCTAAGCTGTTTCTAAGCAGAACTACATAACACGAATTTGCAAAATGAAGCCTCCTTTTAAAACCAAAAATATAATATTAAATTCTTAAATACACAAGGCCTCCCTTTCTTCTCCCTTTATTGGAATAGGAGTGAAATAATCATGACTACACAGCGTTTACCGAGCGAAGCTCCATTATCCCCAAGAAATGTAACATATTCTTGATGCTTGATATGAATTGCTTGATGTATTTGGACCATATATCGCATGACTGTAAAGACCTTGCAATGTTCATTAAATTTTAAATAAGAATAACAATAACAATGGCGAAAATGGTCCACATAACGTAAGATTAACGACATGTCCTTTTCTGAAAATATTTTTCTTCACTCGAAAAGCAAGACAAGTTAGAGGTGAGTGTTTTGTGCAGGAGGTATCTAGGCCCATGCAACGAACGAGAAAGGTAGTTGCCTCCAGGTACACGTCCTGTGAAAAAGGTAAGGGTCTACAGGCCCAGGCAACCTGTGAGCAGGATCGGAGTTTACAGGCCCAGCCAGACTGTGGGAAAGATAGGAGTCTCCACGAACAAGCAGCCTGTGAGAAAGGCGAAGTTTCTCAAGGTCCAAACAACCAAGAGAGGAATGGCCAATTCCACGCAGACTGATCTCGAGGTGTTTCGTGCACCTGTTTTCATACTGGATTTTCGAGATTCTTCGTCCGTCCTCATTGATGGTGCTGCTGCTGTTGACGTATCCATACTTCGGAATTAAGTGGTGGCTTGCTGATGATTGAGGTGTTTTCTGCTATAACACATGGTCAAAATAATACAAAATGGACACGAATGAAAAACCTTCACTAAGGAAACCTCAAAAAAGCATTAGCGAGAGATTCAATAAGGCTTTCACTAGGTATACACTCAGATTATACCACAGTATATCAATGAATGGGAAAATGAAGAACAACTGCATCATATCACCCAGTGTGCTGCAGCTTCAGTGATGAACGTAACGCAGATAAAGGAGAGTAATACAGAAAGTCCGAGAAGCCAGCTAGTAAAAACACGACAAAAGAAACCCAAGTACAAAGGATACCCCAGTGGGCAAACTTGACTCAGAAAACGAACAGGTTCATTAAGGGAAAAAAGAAAAAAAAAAAAAAAATCAGCTGACACAATACAAAGAGGGAAATAAAATCAATCTGAAGAAAAAGTTGAACACATAATTAAACAATTAAAAACAGAGAGCAAAACTGATTCCACCATCACGGACGTCCTGGATAGACTCACACAACAATTAGCTGTACAAGTAGGAAGGCTACACAAATACAAGAAAATGACTGTTCGAAACAGTATAATGATTTACAACAAAACCCAGAACAGGTCTACCGGAAACTCAGGAACAAGAAAACAGATCAAACAGAACTATCAACGATCAATGAGATCACGAGTTACTGGACTTAGATTTGGGAACAAACTCGAACACACAGCACCAGATGTAATACTCTTAACCGTTAAAATGATAAGGTGAGTCCACTGGACACATCTCGGAAAATATGACGACATGAGTCCAACGGACTCATATACTTGAACATATTTTCTCTCTCGTGTACTTTTTTGTTTACTATAATCGAAGAACTCAAGGTAATAAACAACACGCAGTCCTGATGCAAGTGTAAAGTTTATTACGTAAAAATAGGCCTAAAATTCAAAATGATACAGGAAAAACAAGTTGAGTGCAATGGACTCACCTCTTTATTTTGTGTTGAGTATAGACACATCAGACACAAACAGACGTCAAACAAGCAATTGAAAATAATCAAATCGGATGCCTCCAGGTCCTAATCATATTCAGAATTTCTGGTGCAAACAATTCACAACACTACACTAGCATCACTATGTACTAAAACTACATTTCTCAAAACACAGGGGATATTCTTAGCTTTCTAACAACTGGAAAGATATTTCTTTTACCTAAAAACAAACACACTAAGAACCTTGAAAATTACAGAACCTCGATCACATGCCTTTACATAATGTATAAATATATGACATCATTACTACTGAAAAAATATACTCTCATCTGCAAAAGAATAGGATTATGACAAAAGAACAGAAAGGATGCTACAGATCCACCAAGGGATGCAAGGAAAGCTTATCATAAATACAGTACTTACAGAAAAAGCTAAATCTCAGAAAAGAAACGTAAGTGAGCATTTATAGACTACCAAAAAGCCTTTGATTCAATTCCATATTCATATCTAATAGAGGTACTACAAATGTATACAATACATCCTACGAACATCGAATTTTTGGAAAAAGCTATATATTAAATAATAGCCCAAAAAACTTTTTCCCTCCAATGAACAGAATAGAATAAAGATAAACAGTTGCATATTCCAAGGTGATTCTTTCAGTGCCCTATGGTTCTACATTGCTCTCACCCCTTTCAGTAGATTAGCAAACACGTCTTGTAGAGCTTTAAGGTAAAATCACGCAATAAATATTTTAAAATCAACCATCTGTTATATATGAATGACCTAAAGCTCTACAAGCTGTTACGATTATTATAATAGACTGGAATAGTGATGTCATTTCCTTCCCGTTACCATGGTGATCACCATGTTTTTTTTCTATACAAAGGCGTGAAGCTAATGGAGCTAAAGAGCTTATTTTTAAAAGCTCCACATCCCTAAGTAATAAGGTAGAAATCGAATAGTTAATGTAAGCACAATTATCATGTAATCCACCATAAGAAGCAATTATACGCAATATAAACTCCCTAACGTGTAGATTGACAAACTGTCGGCAGAGAGAAAGCTGTAAAAATATATGATTTTTAAAAAAGGAAAAGTCTTTTAGAATAATGTTAATTCTATTGGGGCATTTACACCTCTAATGTCTACTGTTTATAATGGGAGTGAACAATATCGTTGTGTGCCTATGCTACTGAGGCTTACCTGGGCTCAGAGGCACAGCGCACACTAAACGCTCTTTTCCAGATGAGGTTTCCATCCTACAAATCTAGAACGTATCCTCATGTTTATTTTACGACGGAGATTATTAGAGTAAATGAAAGGTACACAAATTTTGTGGAGGAAATTGTGAGCAAAAGAAAACATTCATTAATAGCAAAGGTAGTGTGTGAGGCTCAATGCGAGTACCTTTGTTCTCTAAAATGAATCTAGTTTGGAATTTAGTTTCTAGAAAATTTTGATTAGTGTCGGACTGAAAACAACACTTAGCCTAAAAACAGACATTCAGACGGGAGAGCAGAGTTATAGGCATTTGTAAAGAAACTGCAATAGATTCAGATTTATGTCAATGAATGCTTACTACTTACGGACTTACTTAGTTTTCCATTCCAGTTCATCGTAATTGGCACCAACACTCACGCAACACTTCACTACTGCACAGTTTGTAGAAGTTGTTCGGTGGCACTTGTTTAGTCCACAAAGGTGAATGGAAAGTCCTCTAATTCATTGGACATCAAAATTGCTAGAAGTTCAATCCCGTGCGGTGACCAATGAGGAGTCGGAGTCCAAGCATCATAGGCGGCTAGCAATCGTCTTTTCCCTTCTCTTCTGTGAGGGCGATGTTTTTCGGTGGCTTCCCTCTTTTTGGGAGGATGTCGAGGGTATCTTCTAAATGCTCTGAAGAATCCAAAGAATTGCAAAACAGTCTTTTTACGTATTGGATATCTTCTTCCTCATATTAAATTTGTCTTTCGATAATTAAATTAAACAAATAGGATGAGCTCGCACACGGAGATCTTGCGCGATTGAGTTTTGGAGGCAGAAGTCATCATGTTACAAATCGTTGGTCTTATTTGTAGTTTCGTATGGCGTTTTTCGAGCGATGAAGCGTCCATATCTCAGCAAATTGATTTCCTGGCGATGAGAACGGTCTCTTCAATGCGTTTGTATCTTAGGTTTGCAGTTTCGTTGATTTTTTTTCAATCTTCTGCTCTGTCTGCATGTCTGTTTCCCGGCTAATGTTGAAGGCCGATTTAATGAAGTAAGAAAAGTAATCGTTTCTTTGCAATGAAAATTAATTTGGAATAGTTGAGTTTTTCTCCGATTATTTCCTTTCACTCGTTCTTATTTATTTTTGCTCTCTTTCTATAAATTACAAATTAGATGAGTTTTCCGATATTATTTCTAAGTATACATCACAAAAGAAAGAAAAGGCTAGCCTTTAGAAATATTCAATCCAGACCATCAGTGGATATAGGTAACATCCTTTCTTATATTCTCTATCAACTTTTTTTTAAAAGCATTTAGAAAACGTACAATAATTACACATCCAATTATGAATGGTTCAGTATATATTTTAAACAATTGTTAAACAATAATCCTCTTCAAATTTGCATACTCATATTACTGAATTTTCCGGAATTAAAAATTTTCGGATATTAAAAATTTTCCGGAATTATTTAAAGTTAATATCTGATTATGAACAGGGTGAGTACACTTTAAGGTTTAATTTAACCTGAAAATATAGAAATTCTCAAAATATACATCAGAGGGAAAATTTCACAAGATATGTGAACTCGCTAATTTCAGTGTCAATGCTTGTCATGCACGTAACATTATTTAAACATATTTCTTTTCTAATTATTTTTTCTACATTTTTTTCAGTTTCAATCATTAGAAATATTTAAAAAGAAACATAAGTATTTGTTCCACTCTAATGTTTGCAGTTCCAAAATATTTTATCACTGTTTTCGTTTTGCACATAGGTTCTTTAGGTATTTAGGCTACTTGTTGTTTAAAAAATAAAATGGCGATCACCATGGCAAAGAGAAGGATGTGACGTCAAACTATTTCAGTTTATTGTAAACCCTGCTTTGTAAATGAAACTTTCTCTCAATATCTTCCAAGATAACAGGTAGTAACTTTGATAAAGTCAGGTGACTACGTCAGCGAGCTTACGTTTTAGACCAGCTGCGCGAGTGGTTGGATGACGTAATAGCCAAGGCTTCCACTTCGCTAGCCCCGATTTGCCTGGCCTGTTCGTCGTAAGATATGTAAGTATTATGAAGTAGTTTCTAATAGTGGAGCCTGTTAAAGAAGTATGGTACTGCAGTATTTTATTTATTTATTTATTTATTTTAATGAGAATCCCATTCTAAGTTGTTTATTAAGTGAAATTAATTGGCTATTGAAGAAGGAGAAGTAGCAAATGGATGAGATAAAATTGTTAAATTTTTGAAAGGTTATAATGTTGAAAAGAATGCGTACGAAATAGGAATTTTGGAAGGGGCCTGGTTAACGTACTATATATATATATATATATATATATAGGATGAGTCAAAAGTCCTTGGACACCTGCATAAGTTTGAAAATCGACGGGAAAAGTAAAAAGTGATTATGGGAACAGAGGTTTGATAAGGGGCCGCAACTTTTGGTGTACCTCATTCATGGCCGCCATCTTGAAATCCGCCATTTTGGATTCGTCACTTTTTTTTTAATAAGAAGGGGGTGTATGAAACATCAAATAATACTAGCTTGAGCTCAGGAATTTAGTGGTATAATTTGTTTTTTTCTATCTTGTACAGTTTAGAAGTTACAATGTTCAAAGGTGGGAAATTACCTTGATACTGATCCAGTTCTCTCTTTGTTCTAGGTGATCTAAAATGGGTCTGACACGTGAACGGAAGATCGAAATCATCCTTATTATCAGGGGAACGCAGCTACCGAACAATAGCAGCCGACTACCCACACAGAGAACCGGTATCGCACAGCACGGTGGCTCACGTGATCACCAAATTCCGGGAGACGGGCTCTGTTCAAGATAGGGCACGTAGTGGGCGACCAAAGACTGCCACCAATGAGGAAACTGCAACGGCGGTTGTTGCGTCTTTTGTCAAAAGTCCTAAAGGAAGTACCCGTCGTGTGTCCCTACCATGTGCAATAAGCCAATCCTCCATTGTCCGGATATTGCACGCCAATCAGTGGCATCCTTACAAGCTGCACATGCAACATAAACTGAACGATGGTGACTCTGATCGCCGGTTGGAGTTCTGCATGTGGGCTACTGAACAACACGAACTGGATCCTGGGTTTGCCGAGGGCATACTGTTCAGCGACGAGACGCATTTCACTTTGAACGGGGAAGTTAATCGACATAATTGTTGATACTGGTGTGACGCAATTTCGAACTGGGTTGACCCGAGTCGAAAACATAGTCCAGTGAAGGTGATGGTGTGGTGTGGCATATGGGACACCCGCATCATTGGGTCATTTTTCATTTACAACACCTTAACTGCACCACAGTATCTAATGCTGCTGCAGGACCTTGTGTTCTCTGCTACACTGAACGCTGACGGCATTTTCCTATCTTATTTTCAGCACGATGGAGCCCCTCCACACTATGAACTTAGTGTCCGTGAATGGTTGGATGAACAACTGCCAGGGAAGTGGATTGGTCGCCGTGATCCCGTGAAGTGGCCGCCCAGATCCCCTGACTTAACGCCCCTTGATTTTTATCTATGGGGACAATTTAAGCAGATAGTGTATGCTGAGACAATCCGTGATTTGAGACACATGGAGGAACGCATCCAACAAGCCTGTGACCAAATTTCAGGAGACATTCTCCTCCGTGTGCTGTCAGAGTGGTAGCGGCGACTACAGTTGTGCATTGCACAGGATGGACAACACGTAGAACATGCGTTGTAGCATTCAGTATCAACGTAATTTCCCACCTCTGAACATTAATTACTTCTAAACAGTACAAGATAGAAAAAAACAAATTACACCACTAAATTTTTGAGCTCAAGCTAGTGTTATTTGATGTGTCATACACCCCCTTCCCATTTAAAAAAAAAATTGACTTGAACCCAAAATGGCGGATTTCAAGATGGCGGCCATGAATGACATACAGTCCAAAACTTGCGGCCTCTCATCAAACCTCTGTTCCCATCACCACTTTTTACTTTTCCCATCGATTTTCAAACTTATGCAGGTGTCCAAGGACTTTTGACTCACCCTATATATATATATATATATATATATATATATATATATATATATATATATATATATTTGTGTGTGTGTGTGTCCTCTATGTTTCTTAAGAAATGAGATTTGCTTAATGAAAGGTTTAACTATAAAAACCTCTTTTGGATTTTCTTTTATTCAAAATTAATTAAGATTCGTTATTACTAAATGCTCGCTTTTGCTTATGGGAATAAGGCTCCTATATTAACTTTCATTTGGTATGTTAAAAAAAAAAAAAATAGAGAGAGAAAAGGGGGAAAGGAGAGAGACGGTAATAACCTCATCTAGATTTTTGAATAACTCTTTAAAATTGGAAACTTGAATTGGGGTTTCATAGCGCATTTCCAGTATTATTTAGCTTAAAAAACCGTTGCATTTACGAAAAAGGCCTGCGAGTTATTTGATCCAGAAACTGTTTCACTTCAGAAAGATGTAGACATCAATAAAACTGGATTGTTGTTTAAATCTTTGACTGTATTTTGAAGTGAAAATGTTTATGGTCTGTTGATTGCTTACCGTGAATTTAAAAGTAAGATTATTGAAGTTCTCAACAGTGAGGATAAGTCGACACTGTATCATTGTTAAACAGTTTAAAAATTAACCACAAGTCTTTTGCTGTCAGCTTGTTACGTTCAATATGGTTGCCAGTCTCGAGTGTTGATGCCGAGAGATTCTTTTCCAAGTATAATATGGTCGTTACTGACAGGAGAACAAACTTAAAAGAACAATTGGTAATGTCTTGCTGCATGTTATCCTTTAACTAAGGATGATATCAGAAGTGTTTAATTTTTTGCATTAATTTCTATATTTCGGTGAAAACATTAGGTAGAATGTGCACCTAATGAAGATATATCCTCATTTTTTAATTAGATATACACCTTACTACCAAAACTATACTGTTTACAAGTTCCATAATTGAAAAAAAAAACTTGTACTACAATAAAAAAAAATGCGACATAAATGCGAAAATTGATAATTAATCTACAAAATATCAAAATTGTTGTGAAAAACTTTCGTCTGTGGCTATAAGTATTACCGGTGTAATTATTCCCAACCACTGTATCCTCTTTTACTCAACTATGTATTGACAATGCTGACAGCAGCCAACAAAAATTCGACAACTTAATATTTTTTAAATGAATATGTAACAAGATGCAAAAGAGCAAAATTCGTACCTTTTTGAGTTTATTTTTATCTGTATAATAGCTCTTTAACAGGAAAATTTTGCAACTCCGAAGTTTGGCTTTTTAAAAAAGTGTTAGGTTAAACTGAAGTAGCACTCAAGACTTTAAACATAAAAAGTGCAAGACACTTCAAATATATCATAATATAATAAGGATTCTAATTTATACAATTTTTACGAAAAAGTGTAGTTTAGAATACCTTCCTGTTCCAGTAAGCTTCTTCATCATAATATTTTCAACTTCACCCCATTCCTCCAGGTACGAACATATATCATCCTGTGTAAGTCCAACAATATTACTTATGAATACTTGTTCCATTGGAGGAGTCTGAAGAAAGAAGAAGAAAGGAAAAAAGCTTTACACAGTAATTTCGAAATTGCACTGAAGCTTTTCTACACATGAAAAATTAAGTATTTACTGCTTTATATACTCACAATAAACTTGTTCTTATATTTGAGATAGCTCCGTATCCCTCTCGAATTTTTGCAAGTTTCAGAAGGAGTTGAGAAGAAAAGTAACATCATGTTATGTATGGTAAAATTAACACAAATAAGTAACGATAACTCATTATCAATGCTGGAAGAAGATTCCTCGTAAAACTGTGGTAAGTTACGGAAGATTCTCGGACGATTGCCAAACACACGAGCAAACAGATCAATTGATAGACTGAAAAGAAGTTCAATGGTGATGTCAATAGTGAGACTATTTGTATCAGTCATGTAATTAATGGCCAATGGCAAACACATGCAGTTCACAAAAGGACTGCCAACAATAAAACAGTTAATAAGAATGTTTTTTCTAAAACACAGAAAAGGGAATAAAAGTTCGACAAACATAAAGGAAAAATCACGCTAAAAATTAAATCAAATCAAAATCCTGAAAAAGCTAAAATAGTAAATAACGATATACAAAACAAATAACGAGAACAATAACTTAAAGAACAGTAATAATATAAAAATAAAACGCGTAACAGCTTTAAAAACTCCTAACATGTCAACTCTTTTAAATCGTATGAATAAAAGGAGATTACCACTAAAAAGTACCATATTCAAAAACTCAACTCTAAGAACATTAGACAGTCCTAAACGTTCTCTGAAGTTTGAGTATTGCTCATATTCTACAGTCTTCGCAATATGGACGTTTCACGCACTAATTACGGATATGTTAAACTATAGTGTCCGATATGCAAGTGTCCCAGGATCCTTCATCTCGGTGACTACTTCGTAATGAGTCTCCCAACTGCCAAAAACAGATTTTGGAGAATATAGCTCTTTTCGTTGACCTGGGTCCAATCCACTTGCCAATGAGAGTACATCTGTTGTACAACATTTCTACGGAGATTGAAGCATGAACAAAGAGTGGTCCAGTGTAATACCTACCAACAAGGCGCGTTTGGTTGCCGTGTTAGCACAATTTTTCATCGAATACTGACATATATCCCTGCATTTAATAGACCATATTGACTAAGCCCTACTGCTACAGCTGACAGAATTTCACAAAAATGTCTTGTACACACGGAAAAGAAAGTATTTGACAGTTGACAAATTTTCTTTTCCCAATAACTCAGTAACTAATGAATTAATTTGGATCTTTCTGTCGTTATCCTTAGAATAGTTATAATTTGATAATATGCCAAAATCGGTACTCTAATAGGTTAATTTTAGGAAAAGAAATTTTGTGAACTGAAGAATACTCTTTCGTGACTGTACGAAGGCGAATTGTGATATAAAAAGCGTGGAAAATTATAGTTTAATTTGTCATTTAAAGAAATCACCACTTCGCCGAGAAAAAAATACAGTGGAAATTATTTTTGCCGTCTTTTCATCATCAGAATCCATCTCTGCTTAAATCTCAGCCTAAATTTTATATCCCTTTTCTTCCATCCTATGAAAATGTCGGGCCCTACCATCATTCGGGATGTTTAGAACACAACGGATTCAAGTTAAATTATCAAAGCTGTTGTAAGAAAAATTACAAGGTTTATATACATAGAAAAATGAGCACTGGTTTTTACAATATAAGAGCTGTTTACAATATTTGGACATGAATCTTTCAAGCACTGAAAAAAGCTTCATGCAAAAATTTTAAATATAATGTTTTGTTACATAATAAAAATTTAAAATGTTACATTATTATTTTAATTTTTTTGAGACATTTGTTATATATATTTCGACAAACAAATATAGTCATGCTAATTTAACAGAAACATACAATAACATTCAATTTCTTCTTTCTAGTAGTAGATGCAAAATCTTAGTGGCACAATAAATAGACTATAGAAATAGAAATGACATAATGAAATCTCTAGAAATATAAATAAAATTGACCATACTTGTTGTGGATTATGTTAAAAGAATTTTATGAAATCACTTTTACATTAAAAGTGTACTAACACTTGTAGTTATGATATTGTTCGCTTGTTTGTGTTGTACTAGAGAAGAAACACCTCCTCCAGTTCCCTTCCAGGCGGCAACGTACCAACAACTGACGAAACGTTGCCATGTTGGACCGCAATAGATATACGTTGGATTAAGAAGGATGCTGAACGAACATCTCCAGAAACGATAGATATGCGTCTGCCTACCTCTCTGATAAAATAAGGCTTCTAGAACCCCATGCCCCACTGGTCTCGATGGCTATTGGGGCAAAAATAAATTTATCGAGGAGATTATTGTATTTCCTTTCCTTTTTTGCCTCTCTACGTCTAGCAACTTCTCCAGCATTCACAACAGTTAATGGGAGGCTTGAATGGGCAAATGTGTCCGAACATGTAAAATCTCATACTAGTGATTTGCCTCTCATCCAAGGTATTAATGTCATACCGTCAGATCGTTTACCATCGGAATAACAACAGCCTGACGGTTCACGAATCGATGGAATCCCTGCCGTTGTGAGGGCTCGCAAAATGATGTCATTAACAGATGAATGTCTGGTGTTTCTGCCAATGCTCTTCATGCATGAGAGGCCATGCAGGCCGCGTTGGGTAACTTGATTCCCGCAAGCTGGACAGCGATGTGGCTCACAAACAGCTGATCCTAGTCTTAAGGCTACTGCGATTTGAAAAGTTTCATTAGACATGTGAAGACCTAATTGGGGGGAAGGTAATGCGTTTAAATATAAAATATCATTAAACTGCCAAAAGTGGATTTGAATCCATTATGCACTGAGTGCCGTATTTAGGAATTACGGCATTTAAAATTAGTTTTATTTTAAGGACCCCACAAAAATTCGGCCGGTTGCTCGACCACCGGAACACCTCCGCAGTCGGTGCTCCTGTTTCGTTGACTAATACAGTTTTTCATTCATGTAACTGATTTTAGAAAAATATTTTCTTTTATAACATTCAGGAACTTTCCTATCTGTAATAAACAGATATATGAGACTGCTTGTTGTCCATCCTACATACAAAAGAATAAAACATTATACATCTGCGCAAATCTTTTTTCTTTCTTTTTTTCAGTTTAATATTTCACGATTATGCCTCAAGGTTCAGAGAGTCAGTGAAAATCATTACAGTGAACGAAATGTTAATTAAGAAAGTGGAAGGAAACGGAAGAACTGAGGAACTCTGTTGGCAACAAAATTCACTTGACGCGAGTTGCGATTGAACCACGAGAGCTCATTTACCATTATGTATTACAAATGGGACTTAGGGAATGGGAGTAGGATGATAAAATGAAAATTAAAAATAAGTGTAGTCTCTATGAAAGAAATGAATGATCATAGCTTCAATACATAACTATTTGCACACGTCAGTTAATGAGACATATTATACTGGCTATAGTAAGAGGTGATATAGTAATAAGCATTAAAGAAAGCCATAAATTTCCTTCCTCACGAAGGTCGTGCACAGAAACAAAGAAGCCTGCAGACCATATCTATAGAACATACATTATAACAAATATCCTACTCGACAGCATTTAGTTGAATTGTATATAGTTAGAATATGATTCTTTTCGCTGTTGTTTCTAAATTTCAAGACCGTACCTAGGTCTTATAGGTTTACCTTCAGTAGATATCCAGGTGTCTCAAGATGCTGGGTTTACGCCAAAAATTTTGACTCATATTGGGAAACGAAGCTAGAATTATGCTTACCTAAGACAAACTACTAAAACAAATAATGATATGTGTACATCTCGTGAAGGAGTTTGTTTATATGACGTTATATATTTTCTCAATTAATATTGAAACGGAAATTGTAATAGATTTCTAACTCTTTCGGCTTTAGAGAGAGGTTACTGCTTTTAAGTTATAATATGAGTAGCTACTGTAGTTTAGAAAGAATCTTCGTTTATGCTTATACCCACCGTCGCTTCGGGCCTGCTCCCTACGGGGCCAACCCCGTAAGTTTCGTCCAGACCTGAAGGGAAATATAAACACTTATTGCATAGTTGGTGCATGTTTTCGCATCAATAATCTTTTAAGGAGATTCAGTTGGCAGGGATATTATTGATCTATGCGATTATTTGGACATGCACCAAGATAATAACATTCTAGACTGGATTAAGGTATTTTAAGAAAGGAAAATAAAATATCATAAGAGTACAGCTCGTAAAGCACACCATGTTACTTAAGTAGGGATTAGGAACGAATAAATAAACACAAGCTGAAAATTTAGTGTCAGTTTCCTACACTTAATACAAATTACACATTATTCTTCCACAAAAAGTACGCCACAATAAATGTTATCTTGCATGAGCTCGTAATTTATGGGAATTATATTGCAAAAACACGTTAACGTAAAGTTATCTAAATAACATTATATTCATTTATTTTCCTAAATTTTGAAATATGTTTCAACTACAGCATCAAACATTCCACCACTTCAAAGTTTGGAATGTCAAATATTCTGTTATTACATAAAATATGTTTAAATTATCTTTCGAAAATATTATTTAATATTTGTTGACTGAGTACAAAATAATACTTTGTTTACCAAAGATAAACAAGATTGGTTTGTTTACCAATGAATAAAAAAGCTTAAAATAGTCGTATGGATTATTCAGAATATACTGCAACAACATCTGCTTTTACAGTTGGCTCGGTAGCCAAGTGTGCTAACGCATGTTTCTTTGACACTTTTAAATTTCAAAGATCATTTTTACCTAGTTCAAATCCCACTGTTTTCTGAATTTTATTTTTTTTCCCTACGATAAAACTGTATAATTAACGTATTAATTTCAAATATCTATATCATTTCATTATGCCTTTTTTAAGAAAGAATATTAAAAATTTATGTATCGATCTATATTTTGAAATCTCACTAGATTGCGATGTAGCATTATAAAAACATCTAAGCAATGAAGCAGAATTTATTTGAATTTAGCAAGTATTTTGATCTGAGTCATTCTCTTTTTGAACATTTATTTGCGATTCACTACAAAAAATACACTGATTTAACTAGAATTAGATATTTTTGTAGAAACAATTTGGCTAAACTTGGTAAGTATATGCTCTTCTATAAGCAAGTGAATTATGCTTATTTTTGTACCGACGCTAACAGATGGTGCTAGTATCAACGCCAATAGGTTTTAACTGCCATCTGGAAAGAATCGATGTAACTATTTGATGGAATGGTAGATTAACTGTATGCTCCTTCATCTGCAATGAGATGTTGCCACATAGTGGAAATCGCGTCTTCAGAGGACCATCAGTAAGGTATACCATTATATATAGTTTTTTGCTTTATTTTGACCTGTAGAATAGTCTTCTGTCGTTCATGGGCGCCATTTTTAGAACACCCGATATATATATATATAAAGCTTGCCTAGCCAGGATTCGAACCCTGTTAAAAATAAACATTAATTAGCACGCCCAGCCATTACGTTATCCACTAGATGAAGAGCGCATGACGAATAGCTTTTCCTTTTGTTTCTGTTACTGTTCTGTTGATGGTGTACTTTTCACTCTACATATCAAGTGAATATTTACTTGGAGGTGATTTGCAGATGGTCTATTTCTATTAGATAATACGTACATTGCTCTGAATCACAACGGAAGGAAATAAATTTCTCTTGTAAAGATATCTGAAAGATGTAAGGATTTAGTACATAGAGCCT
This sequence comes from Thermobia domestica, assembly GCF_964235325.1. NCBI lineage: Eukaryota > Metazoa > Arthropoda > Insecta > Zygentoma > Lepismatidae > Thermobia > Thermobia domestica. The sequence continues at coordinate 116,032,070 of NC_137462.1, read as the reverse complement.
CGCCGCTGAAAAGGACGCTAAAATCAAATCCAATTCAATTCTATTCAATTTTAAACTTATGCGACGTGTCATTAATAAATCATTACAAATGTATAACTATTGATAGAAAATGATTCAATATGTGTCTACAAATGTAGAACAATTAGTAAATATTGCATTATAAGCGTAAAGCAGAATTTGCACTTTGGTATCTATAAGCGTATTCCATACTTAAAGACCAACAGTCCAATGAAATTAGTTTGGTTATCTACTGAGTATTGATCATATCTATACGCTGATGTGTAACTTTATCAGCTATTTTAGTAATCTCATAAGAGCTTTTGACATACATCTCTTTACGATTTAAAACACGTTACAATTAAAGTACAGAAGCTTAAATACGAGTAATCATTCCAAAATCCTTTCATTTGTGAGAAGTTACTTTCATTTAATGCAGGACAGGAAACTCTAATAAAATCGAAATGACTGGATACTCCACTAAAATCAGAACTAGTGGGGAACGAAAACCGAAAAAGTTTGGAATTATACGTGCATCGAAACTGAATCTACCATTGGATAGTTGATCCAACTGCATTTTGGATAATTCACCTGTATGATATTCCACTGCATAAGCGACATCAAAAGTAAATGCGCACAACTACAGAACGTAAGTCTGTTACACATCGATAGTGGTAAACACATATAAATTTATAAGTTTGAAGTTGCTAATTAAAAAACAAGCACTCAACCATATCTGACATAGTTCTAAATTTTTATTTCAAATATTTTTAAAATTTAATTCTTAGTAAATTGATATTCTCTGACATTTCCCGGGGTTCCGGTTTTCCAGGATTGTTGCCACTCTGGATCTTGTATTCACCACACACACTGAAATAAATTAAAGGTGAAGACTCACTATCGATGTTTCTGATGGTTGTCGGACACGATACCACGTAAATGATGGGCTTGCAATGTTCAGTGTTTGAGAATTATGAACATAAGATAGAAAGTGCTTCTGTAATTCTTGTAAGGCTTACAATGTTCACTGTCTGAGAATTGTTAAACATAAGATAGAAAGTACTTCTATAATTTTTGTACTGGAAAAAGACAATTATCTGGGAGTAGCTTTGAGGGTATTGATCAGCACTTAACAGTCTCCGAAGGTGGTTACCCAACCCACTAACTAATTTGGTAATTTATTTATTTATTTATTTTTTAATTTATGGAATCACTGCACAGCGCAGACATGTTCCTAGTCTGTGCCTACTTTATTTTCTTGCTACGAGTTTAAGCAATGTAAATATGTAAAACAGCAAATATGCAGTCCCTGATGGAAGATTACAGGAGCAGATGTCGAATCTTAATTCTGATATCTCAAAGATGATGAGTAATGGATGGCAAAATGTTTTGATTAAATGAAAGGACATTGACATCGAGTGTAACATTCATGCGGTTGGTGGAGATTGTGTGTTTTGATACACTTGAAACAGTTGTACCTTCATTTCCAGCATTTTGGTTGTTTTCCTTGATGCTGGGCTCAATGTTCGTTTTCTCATGTCAGTGCATGTTTCTAAGCATTCGCAGTAACTTATGTAGCCTGTTAATGATTTTTCTAAATTAGGGATAATTTTCTGGAAACACTAAACTCTATTGTGAAGATCTACAGTACTATTTTTGAAAATAGTATTAAAAGGGCGTAAATTATTTTCCTTAAACAAATATTCTTCGGGTTACTGTTTAAACAAATATTCTTCGGTTCTTCTTCGGTTAAATGTGATTGCTGGTCATATTAAGTTCACTGTGCAGAAAGTACATGTAGAGCACTGTACTAGCTTGATATTCCATCAGTCGTATGCTACAACGCCCAGCTCTGGTTATATTATATATATATATATATATATATATATATATATATATATATATATATATATATATATATATATATATATATATATATATATATATCCTGAGTTTTATAAATTCAAAATCGGCTTATATAGAATGACCGAGGAACTTCCTTTTACTTTTTTCAAACCTACAGCTTTTCCGTTTGAAATGTTGAAGTGTGCTGAGAAAATAGGGCCTAATTTTGCGTTTTCTCATATTCGCAGTCTTCTTGCAGATACATGGGGTGACAACGGACTCTGTAGGCATGCCATTTTGGATGGGGTCAACATAGCGACTTGAAACTTTCGGCAAAATATTTCTACTGCTGAGACTTTTCCTACGATATATTACTCGACCCCATTTGCCATTTGAAAATTTCAAGTTGACCCTTAGTACCCCTATATGGGGGTGTCCTGGATGGATCTTCTATAGCTCAAAATTCAAGCCCCTCACAATAATGAAGAACGTGTTTTTGCGTTTTCTCATATTCGCAGTCGTTTCGAAGATACACGGGGTGGCCACATGGACACCCTGAATTAAAAAAAAATTGCTACTATTCTGCCGCCCCAAAGAGGTTACCGTCAGAGCTTGTGTGGTTTGTCAGATTGTCTTTATATTACTGGAAGCACTGAGAAACGGTAAGTTATCCGAAGGGGTTTACTGGAGGCTGTTCTTTAACATAATAATAATAAACTGGTTTGAACTAATTCAAATGAATTACTACTGTTTATTCACTAGAAGAGGAGTATACTTGTGGATTTATCAGTTCCAGAAATCTCCAAATAATGACATTTTTTAAGTAACATTTTTTTATACAGTGAATTTCATACTAATACTCCTAAATTCTTCGTTTATTTCAAAAACAAGCAACATATGAAGAAGTCATAAGTTCACACCCCGTGAAAATGCTCAAACTCATCAATTTTCTTTCTGAAACATACAAAACTGTTAAATGCTACGTGTTTCCTTCTTCAGGTTGATCCCACTTTAAACGTTCAATAGTAATATTGGCCATGTGAAATATAGTTTAGAAAGTTTCGCTATGTTTTTAAAACTACCTATAATAGTTTCTTTCAAAGCAAATCGCTCTAAAATACCATGCTTCAAAAATATTAATGTATTTTTATTATTATTATAACTTAATACGAGTTTGAAGCTGCATCCTATTCTTTCCCTCCCCCTTCCAAGGGAAAAAAGACAAGTTACTTTTATACAAAGATGGAACTTATGAGCTCCTATATGAAGTTTATTTGCATCCCTAGAACATTAAAAACAATATTTCTCAGAAAATATTTAATTAATTTTCAAGAATTAATAGTTTAGAATAAGGATAGTAACGTGATCGTCTAAACAGCAAGTCGCATGATTCGTATTATAATTTTAAGAAATGAATACGAAATGAAAGCTACGTATTAGAGAATACACAATAACACACTGAGCAAGGCTATGTGATAATATGTAAAAAAACAGTATCACGTAACAGGAAAAAAGATAGAGTTATTGTGTTGACACTGTTATGTGATACTGTTTTTTTACATATTATCACATAGCCTTACTCAGTGTGTTATTGTGTAATAGTACAAAATGGAAACAAGGTCTGATAGAATAGTGTGAGAGAAATATATAAATATAACATTACGCTAATAATTCATCCGGTAAATGCAAAGCTTTGAGATTGTTTTTTTAGCAATTTAAATTGTCACTCTGCTTTTGTCAATAAAACAGGAATCCAGTATATCAGGCAACTTTTTTCTTTACAAAATTACCTAATGAACTTCATTATTTTTGGTAAAGCCAACTTATACAAAAATAATTTTAGAAAGAAGTATTTAACATCTGTTCGTAATATTACATTATACATACATACCGCAAACCCTCTACACCGTCTTGTCCACTTGGAATTTTCAAGAACATCAGCAACCTCCTCGTCGAACGTGTAAAAGGCAGAATCCATATACTCCACATGATACTGTAACAATGAACATTAAGAATTATTAAGTCTCTAACACAAAGTATTTAGTGATATTCGTACAGAAAACAATTTTTAAAAAATAAATAAATAAACTTTTCCTACAGAAAAATATTCATAATTTATTGTTTAATACACATTTCTTAACATTCATCTCAGAACTAGATTACTGATAAATGAATAAATTACAGTGAAATATGATAAAGTTGGTTAGCCATGAAGATTTTTTCCTACAATATACACATTTCCAAGAACACAGTTAAGAGGGGCATAGAGGAATTCTGTCCCATTTTCCAAAATCCGTTTCAAGATTACAAATAAAGATAATTTTTAATTTGTTCTGTTTCTTTTCTTTCTTTCTTTCAAATTAAATCTCACACGGCAAAAGAATTTTGTCCATACATGTACAGCTTACCTGTATTAGAATATTTCTGAAACAAATATTCCGTAATTATTATATTACCCTATCCTATCCTTTACAGAAGAATATTACAGTATTATGTTTTATTTCACTTTATGAATTTGATCGATTACCCGATTAACAATCCAGGAAATTGAATGAGCAGGTTAGAACTGTTCCAAAACAATTTTATAGTGCTGATTCTTCTAAAATGACCATACCTTGGGCATATAATATCTGTTCACGATGACACTCTCCTCTTATCAGCTATTATGCTCAGTTATATAGTCTTTCAATCACTCGTTAAAAAATGGAAACATTTTTCTTAGCAAGTCCACAAGTCATCCTCATCAAACCACAACTTCACTATGGCTGAAAAATTTCAAACCGTGGAATAACAGATTGCTTCTGTGGAGAGTGGAGCTATAGAATTTTGACTATGATGTACAGAACATTAAGTGAAAATATAACACGATTAGTGACACCCCAGTAGAACGTATCCAACATATGAACATTATACAAGAGTGGTTCATTTATATTCCAGACGATTTCTCTTTTCCCAAAAAGTATTAATTATAACTCGAAATTCTCTCTCTGCAGGTACAAATGCCATTAATTCACAACGAAGTTATCGCTTACCCGAGCCCAGGCAGTATTAAATGAGATGTAATTGCGTGTTATGAGTTGGTAATCCCTGTCGGAATGTGATACGGGTGACCGAAAAAGACAGTGAATCTGTGATAAATTTTATTTTAAACTTTGAAAATACGGTACAGAGACGCACAAAACGTTGCAAGTACTATTCGGTAACGCATCGATAAGTCAAACTAAACACAAGGCTATATGAAGTCTGAAGACACAGTTGCTGTGTTCAAACTGCGACGTGATTGTATCTTTTATATATTATCACATAGCCCTTGCTAAGTGTGCTGTGCTTAGTTTGACAACATGGAAACAAGGCCTGATAGAATAGCTATAAGATCAATAAGTCTTGCGACCTTTCATTGGTTTCCACATTTTCAAGTTGGAAGAATGTCCGTGGAGGATGATTTCTCTCCTGGTTGCATGTTCGAGACGAAATAAGGAGAAAATTACCACGCTCGGTGTTACTTGTGATATCTAATCATCGATTGACTGTTCGTGAAATTGAGACGAAATAAGGGGAAAATTACCAAGCTTAGTGCAGTTCTGGTATCTGATCATCGATTTACTGTCCGTGAAATTGCAGAGATGTTAATATTTCCTGCAGCTCATGTAAAAAAAAAAAAAAAAAAAAAAAAAAAAAAAAAAAAAACTACTTATCCGGCGTGTTTCGGCAAAATTCGGTCCGAGGATTCTTATACAATATCAGAAGTAGTCTTGTGTCACCATCAGCACGAAACTGAAGGAAACAGCTTACATTCCTACCCCAGTGTCATGAAAGAAGTTGAATCATGGGTTTAAGGATACGGCCCCAAAACCAAGTTTAAGGATATGGCCCCACTGCAAATCACCTAGATCCCTACGACCCAAAAAGGTCAGACAAGTCCGATCTAGGGTGAACTGTTGATGACATATATTCGGGATCATGCATCAACATTTTTTTCCAAGTAGCAAACTGTTAATAAGGAGGTCTCCACAGTTGTGTTACAATGCTTACGCGAACGGATGTTTATTGTAATTGGCCGGACAAGTGCACAAAGGGACAGTGGTGTTTGCACCATAACGACATTCCTTGTCACACTTCAGAAATGATGTCCAACCTCCTGACCAAAACGATCATCTTCGTCATACACCAAGCCCCACATTCATTGGATTTACGTCCACATTACTTTTTTTTTTTTTTTTTTTCGTTCCGTACTCTGAAATTGAGCTTAAAATGGAAGAGATTTCACCGATGGCGACAACGCTGAAATCGGTGTGTAGATGAAGCACATAAGTACTCTGAAACGAGCAAACACGAATAGATGGTAAGCCAATATCGGTTTTTTTTCCTTTTTTTTTTTTTAAGCATTATTCTGAGAATTACAGAAAAAGAACTTCATGTAACAAGTCTATTCATTACAAGTTCAAGACTGTCCCAATATCACGCTAATAAGCTAGCAAGTCTATAGAAACTGTGATGACTGATCGTTAATAAACGTCCTTGGGACGACTGTAGATGAAATTGTAACAACACGTCATGGAAGCATTATTAGCAGCTGGAGAGAAGAATATTACTGATTCAACTTTTTTACTATCGTGATTGTTCGGAAACGTGTGTTCCACCATTACTTTTCAAAAATATTCTTGTGTTTTGTTGTGTGTCATGTCCTTGTGTACATTTTGCCCTTGAGGTTCGGTAGTTTCTTGACGAATGATTTCGGGAGATGGATTGGCCGAAGTGGGCCCATACCTTGTATGTGACTGTGAGGACGTGTAAAGAACAAGGTGTATGTGCACAAACAAGCTAATCTGGACGACCTAAAGGACAGGATAAGTGATGTGATATCCCGAACAAGCACTGTTAGCACGCAATTCCCGGTTTCAGAAAAAGACTACAACAAAGTATAGGCATGAATGGTGCTCAATCAGATGTCCGACGATGAACCTTAACAAAAATCATCTTAGAAACTCTAGGGAAAAATAACCTTAGAGTAGGTGTATACAAGATTTTGTGTACATAAACTTAATAGTTTTCAAGTTACTAAGTTTTAATTTCTTACAGGATATATTATATATATTGTTCACTAATTCTTGTCTTCATGCAGTTTGTATTGGCCACAGCACAGTCAACACGAGATTAGATAACCAACCTTTTCGTATTTTTTTTTTTATTAACACCTGGTATTTTTTTTTTTTTTTTTTTATCAACTAAGAACAATTGAAATAGCAAGATTTTTACAAGTATACACAGATCTTAACACAGTAAAGATACCTACGAAAAATAAACTTACGGTTATATCATGGTAAAAATGCCAACCTATTGTTTTTTTTAGCAAGGTTTCCACAAATGGTCATTCCGAGTAAATATCTGAAACTTTTCAGAATCATCACAGCTAGCTTTTGTTTTTGCTTTTCTCCGTTGCCATGAAAATCAAGCTTTTAAGTTCAATACAATTAAAACTATATTTACTGTTATCATTTACGCTGATTATATTACTATGTGCCGCCTAGTTTTAAGTTAATTTCAGGTAAATATTCACTTGCTGTATAACTTCTCGTATGGATTAACATGTGTGTGCGTCTTCTGTATATATTAGTATTTTCATTATGTCTACGACGGGAGCTTGGCTGGTGTTCAAGAATTCTGACTACTATCTTACTTCGGTATAAACTTAAAAGAAAGTTGTTGCGTAATCATTGTTACCCTCTCTTCCAGGTTTCACGGCTTGGGAAGGAATACATTATTTTCGCAATTCGCTCTTTTCTAACATAAATCACACACATCATCCTGGGCTATAAACTTTCTCCCCATCCACATATTATATACATGTTAAACTTATTCTCTTTTCTTGCTTATAAACTATAATAATAATAATAATAATAATAATAATAATAATAATAATAATAATAATAATAATAATAATAATAATAATAATAATAATAATAATAATAATAATAAGAAGAAGAAGAAGAAGAAGAAGAAGAAGAAAGAAAGAAAGAAAGAAAGAAAAACATTTCTATAACTTTCAGTATATCCCATATTTCAAAAACATCATAATGTTTCAACTCCACTCTACTCTTCGTCTGAGCCCCACTGTATTGCATATTTATTAAACGCTCACCAACCATCGAATTCAATGCCTTTACTAGCAGCTTAATCAGAACGAAAATAACAAATAGGGCTTAAGTATAGACAGAATCAATAAAAAATGCTCGTAACAATTATATACACTAATAACAGAAAACTTTTCTAGATTGAAATATGCATCCACTGCTTTCTAAGCAAATTATGTACTATTAATAACATACTCTTAATTTCAACTGGGGGGCGAGAATCTTTTCGAGTTTATGTATATAAAACAATTCTTCAAGCGGCTTACAAAGTCGATTTGATATTTGTCCGAATCGCTCCTTTAAGCACAAAAATCCTTATATCCCAAGCAGGGTTGGCAAAAACCACGGTTTTTATTGAAAAAAAAGTTTTTTTTTTTTGTTTAAACCCGGTTTTTTGGCTTAAATAATTTACTCTATGTATTTATATTAGATATGGACAGAAATTAGTTTGTTTCGCCTTTGTGTTATTATGCAACAACAAGGTTATGCTGGAAGGGGTCACATAAGCTTAAAGCGGAATCCAAACCGCTTCTCAGCTTCATCCAAGAAAAACTGTCCATTTCAACACGAAACTGGGACTAATTGGTCACAAATGCGATTGCCGACTCACTCACAAAGGACTCCTGATAAAAAATACGTTGTACTGATCTTTACATAGGCCTAGTTGTTAATATAATTGTCAAGTCATTTCAGAAGGACAAAAAGATACAGTTACACAAGTAAAAATATTATACAATTATATATAAACCGGGAAACTCCCGCTCTAGCCATTGGGAAAATCCTGTTATTACTTTAAATGTATTTGTATATAAAATTTTAAGATCAACGTATCATAATCACTACGCTAAAACTGAGGTATTAAATTACAAATTTGGTATGTAGGTATTTTTAATAAAATTAAAACAAAGTCAAATCCAATCTGATGTTGGGAGCTGCGTAGGCAGTTTGATAAATTTTGCCAATTTTTTATCAATATATTTAAGCAACCTTGGCTTCTTTATAAAACAACAGGCATTCAGTCAAGTAGAAATATATACTTTGGTTTCGTTTCGTATGTTTAGGCTTAACACCCTTACGAAATACCAAGGTTATCACGGAGAAGACTTTCGCTTAAAGGGACACCTCGAATCGCTACTTGATTTACACTTGAAAGATGGATTGTGGTTCGACCGAGAATTGAACACGGGACCCCTTGATTAAAAGGTGAAAATACATAAACGTAATGCAGATGGTTTCATATGTGGAGACGTCTCCATGAAGTTCACACGATTTAAAGCATTTTTCGTTCTTTTTTGTTTGGTTTAGACCAGCCAATCCTGATCAAGTATCTATAGATCAGTGGAGTACCTTTTTGAAACTTTACCAAAAGCTGCTGGTTAGCAGAAGTCCGAGAGAAGATACACTAAGAACTATTATGTCGCTGGTAGTTCGCGGTAGCACATCTGCCTGAACATTCGTCTGATCACGATTTGAGGTGTCAGATCAATTATCAATTCCTGTTTACCTTTTACAATTCCCATAGCTGCCTATCTAAGCTTACTGCCAAGTTTCTTTGTAAACACTGCAACGTACACTTAAAAATCATACTAGGTAAGCACTTTTTTTTTTTTTTTTTAACGAAAAATAAACATAATTACAAGTATACTTACAGCAATGGGTTCAATAACTGTTGGAAAATGACGTTTTCTAAGTGACTGAAGAATAACATTCTTGTCTTCGAATCGCCCATTGTGAATCTAGAAACAATAATAAATCTACATCACTCATAAAATAATTGATTTTTTTATATTTAAATAAATGAATAGCATAGCAATGTTGTACACAATCAGAATTTGGAAGAAAGAAAAAAAAAAAGCATTTTGAAAATAAATGTGCGTAAGAGCTTGAAAGAGAGTACTCAAAGAAATTGAGAATAACAATTAAGAAATTGGTAATCGAACGCAAAAACCTCATACCTAATATAAATAACAAACTTTCCATGTTCGCATTTTAGAATTCTTTGCAATTATTTTTATCCCTGATATTGCAATCATCTTCAGGTGCAAACTAAGCATGGGCTAAAGTATATTAAGTACTATAATATTTTGTACATGAAAAAGAAACACACTTTCCTATTGGGAATGATTATGCTTCCTAATTTATTTATAACCAGGTCCAATCGTCTACATTGAATACTCATTTACTCAAATTTATTTACAATTATTGATAGTGGCAGTAACAAAATTTCAGTAATCGAAATTCTTGCGAAAACTTTAAAAATTGGAACACAGGAGGTCTGTTATTTTCATTTTGTTTTATTTTAAAAAACTAACCTCGGAAATAGCACTGATTTGGCCTAAAATATTAGCAAAATTCTTCATGGTGACTACTACTGCAGTTTCCTTATAGAAAGGATACTACACCGATATTCATATTTCCAATGGTATATGTGAAGTCGAGTGAAAGTATAGAAAAATGTAATGGAATGACTACATACGTAATGTAAGAAGTAACATGATAAAACGGACATAAACGCTTTTGTATAGGTTTTTTCCAAAGACTGTTTAGAAAGATATGTAAATAAAAATGAAACCAATAGAAAGATATATTTTTTAAACATACTTTATTTTTTAAAAAAATGGTTTAAGAAACCTAAATAAAATCTGGTGTGATTATTCTTTGTTCAAATACGCCCCAATGAATCTTGGAATCAGCAAGAAAAAGCTCTAGAATTATTATTGGGGTAAATTATTATTATACATTGAGAAACAAAACTTCAACTTTTTTACAGACAGGTAAACTTTTAATTAACACTATGTGTTACATATTAGAAAGAAAAATATCGTAAGATCTTTTTACAATCTTATACTGCTTGTAGACGACATTCAAGACTATTTGGTGAAAAAGACGTCAGCACTGACGTAATTTTTCTCTTGAATTCAATAGTTTCGTTCAAGAAATTTCGTTTCGGTCCTGTTCTAAACAATCCAATTCAAGAGCATTCAATAGCCAATCAGCGTTCGAGTTTGAGTGCAGGAAAATACAATACAAATATGATGGCGTCATAAGACAGAGCTGCAGTTGAATAAATATCTCTTCGTTACTCTTTTCCATAATTATCTGATGTTCCAAGTGTGTATTATAATAAACAAAGCTAATATTTGCGCCGGAAGATATTGTTAGTATTTTTTGTTGACAATATTCACGATTTATATAGTTATAATCCTTGCATGCCCATAACTTTTGTTAAATTTTGAGGCAATGAGAAGTATTAATTTGAGTAAGTATTAATACAAGAATATCGAGCGTAGATTAAGAAAGAAAAGTCCATTAAATAAAAAAAATATATAACTGACTTTTCTTAATTTAATAAGACGTTTTGTACTGTTATTAATCTCTAATAATATTAAATAATTGCGTACAGATTGATAATATGCTCTCAAACTGAAGTATCCTGGAAGTGATTACATATTATCCTACTGTAATCTAATTATTTTATCACGAAATCCACACGTAATATTTGAGAAGTTATTTCTTAAAGTAGACGTTGCTTTCACGTGTGCAGATTAATTTTACTAGTGCTTTCCCGAAGGTACAAATGTGCATCCTAACATATGTTACATACAAGACTGTGCAAAAATAATAATAAATAAATAAAATCGAGATGCTATTTAAGAGTGTCGGGGCAGGAGCATTGAAGGGGTTCACGGGAGAGTAGTCCGTGCGGAGCAGGGGCGTCATCGACTGAGGTTATAGTACAAGAATAAGAATCATGTATAAATTAGAAAAGTACAACAAACCCTTTACATCGTATTCACTCATTTGAACTGAACTATAGGTCTTGTAATGATTTGATACTGGTAACATTAAACTTCTAAACATAAGATACTGGTTTCCTACATTATGCAGGCATGTTTCGACAGTGCAGTCAGTGGGAATTATTACGGTATCTCAGATAATTCTGCTTCATACACACTCACAAATTTTAACAGTAAAATTACTATTCGTTTGACGGATTATTCTTAACCAGTACCAAAACAGGGATAAATTTGTGAAGAAAGTCTGATGCAGATATGGGTGGTAAGTCCTGTAGCTGAAAAATATTATCATTGTTTCGTTTGGTTTTCTGTGATTTCAGCCTTTTCTTTAAACAGTCTTCGATGCAAAGCATAAATAACATCAAAAGGCAGTCATTGCCTCGTGATACACACAATTTTAGGAAACAGTTCGATTTTTTCTTCCTGAGTGTGATTCTGCCATCAGCACGCAATTTGCAGAATCAGATTTAAAAAATTAAAAAAAAACTTAGTATAGGGAACGATTTTATACCTAAGCAGCACTTTATTTTTTTAACGCCACCTAACCTAACTCGCATTTAATGTAAAAGGGACAAATTACTTAGTGAAAATGCGATGGGATTGCTGCAAAATCAATTGACCTGTTTTCTAAATTATTTAATATAATCTATTAAATTACAAGAATAAATTAAATTATAGTCTATTGCCTGAAGAAAGTTACGAAAAATATGCTAATATTATAGCTATTCGTACGCAGGTCTGAACTAAATCACTATGCAGTTTCGCTTTCATTTGTTTTCATAGTTACAGTCTCTTGTTTTGGACTGCCATCTATTAACAAGAATATAAAACAGATTCAATACCTCTATGATCGTGTAAAAGTTGTTTCAAGTCCGTTCGAAACTCTTGAATGGTCTTGTTCAAGCTTTCTTGGATTGTCTACAAGCAGCATAACACTGAATGGAATTTGACGCCTCTTTCACATTAAATAAGTAAACTATCAACAAATTATAGCTGCTTTTACCAACAGGCCTCCCACTAGCTTCCAATCACTAACCTAAAAGTACTATTACTACCATTTACTTCTAAATTACTGACTATAATATATACAACGAAACTTAAGGACGAAACTAAGTTTCGAATGCTGTATCACTTCGAAATGGCGTAGATTGCTAACAAGTTGAACCATACATAGAAAGTAGTGCTACAGTATGATACAGAAATCAACCAGCATCAACGCATGATTAGAACAAAAGTAGAACTCTTACACAGAAATAGTAACTTTTATGCGCCTCATGATGACCCCCTTCCTCCCAATATTAAAGGAGTGAAATGGTTCTAGAAGAGTGTGTGATTACCACGGACAGCGATGCATGCGCTGTAACGTGCTCCTATCCCGCTCACAAGATTGGTAATGAGCTGTGGTAGAGAGATTCATTCATTCACCAGCGCTGTTGGCAAGTGCTGGAGGTTCCTGATGCATTATTATTATTATGCCAGGCGCACACCCGGAACTTTGTTTGGATGGTCCGAAATCGAAAGCTCCGAGGGAATCTGGATCGAGTAGTCCTCCCGTAAGTGTTCCCAGATGTGAACAACACAAGTATATTATTAGAAAGACGTACAAAATTTTTTGGTTAGGGTGAGCCTAGGACGGAATTCTCTTAGTTTCTCTTTTATTCTCAGGCTACTATGTCTTTCCTATTCTTATAGAATAGCGAAGAGAAAAATTTAATCAATTGTTAATCTACTATACAAAAGTTCTTCTGGTGCCATGAGGGAAAATCAGTAAAAGAAAAATCAGAACGGCCTGTGCGCTGGTATAATTTTACAAAAACAGTTATGTAAAATATAATGCAATTAAAGTACACTATACGTGGATTTGTTGATCTCTTATCACTTTATATATTATGTAAATGAGAAAGTTAGTTGTTACTTCTTCATACATTTCAGTTACTATTTGACTAGAATTGAAGAGTCTTTTATGTAAGGCAAATCGCAGATTAAATTAGATTAAAATCTCGTTTATATATATATATATATATATATATATATATATATATATAGAAGCATTCATGTTTATAACTTTAAAAAATGCACAGTCCAAAATGTATTTCTTGCCTTATATCTATACAGAGAAGTAAATGAACAAACAGATTGATAAACCTTGCTGCATATCGTTCGTTTCTTCACAATGGAAGAAGAAAAATTTTCTGTTGAAAGTGTCAAATAACAAAGCAACACGAACCATTCAAAGTTTCCAAGCTATTTTTATACCTAGGTATCTGGGTTGAAAAAGAACAAAACGTGTGTTTAAAACATGAAAAAGATGTTTAAAACGTTTAAAACATGTTTTAAAACACACACTTAAAAAGAAAACATGTTTTAAACATCTTGAACAGTTTAAAACACGATTTTAAACATATGTTTCAAAATCGTGTAGTAACTTATTTGTTAAGATTTATTGTCCTTTACTAGCAACTAGTGATGTTATTCTAATTTTTTAACAACCGGTTCTGTATATATACATACATATCATTTATATATATATATATATATATATATATATATATAGAGAGAGAGAGAGAGAGAGAGATAGTAGGATAGGTAGATAAATAGATATAACTCTCTTAGGAAACAAACCGTACAAGGTAGACAAAAGCAATATTTTTTACTGGATACCACAAGTGACAAGAAGTGACCTACACAGCATTCTAATACAAGGTGGTGTGACGAAATTAGGTACTACTGCAAAAATATCTAGGAAACAAATTACCCAACATAGATGGTTGTCAAAAAGTATTGGAAAGACCTTAATATAGCAATGGATCAGCAAGTGTTGATAATATGTATGCGTTTCAAATATACCTAAATCATCCTCATCACTACACTCATATGATCCCAGTTTTCATTCTTGATATCTGAGCATTTGAGATTAACAAATAAATCGCTTATGCTTTGTTCTACGGAATCATTTGTTTAACCCTTTAGCTGTCAGAATTTTTAAAAACAAAGATAGTTAAACTAAAATTTCCTGTTCCTGGGTATAACTGGGTAAAATTTACTATTATGTCTGGTTATAACAAACGGTTCTGCAAACTCGAAATATTTAACAACCGGTTCTAGCGAACCGGTCGGAACCGGCTGAATAGCACCACTGCTTGCAACCGACTTTTTCATTTATTTTATCCTAATTAAGACTATACTGTGTTGGGTACAGAATACTTCAGTATAGATTAGTAATTCTAAGCTTTTTTCGGATCACGACCCCTTTTTATTACACCCTCTTGCCAGTAACTCTCATAAGTACTTACTTGGTTGTAATAAGCTTTATAGGCAGATTTTAAAATCTATTTACTATGGAGATTTCACACAGTCTATCAATATACATAGTGAAATAAAAGTGCTCAGCACCCTTGTGTGTTGAGAACGGCTTGAGCGAGGATGATGAAACTTGAAAGTGGTATGATACATCAGATGGTGCGATGGCAACTATTATTGCGGTCATCCTTGATTGCAATTCGAAATTTCAAATGCAAAGGGAGTATTTTACATGTTTTAAGGCTAGAATGTTACCAGAAATACGCTTGTGAGGTTAAGTCACTTTGGGGTTACTGTTTCTCAACGTTTCCTAGTTATGCCCTTAGGAGCTAAACTCACGTTTCGTAGAGGCGGGTGAGAATTCAGTTGCAAAATTTGATTATTATTAAAGAACACTGATCCTAATAAAATTATTTTAAAATAATACATTTTCGAAAAGTAATACTTGAAGCACATTTCACGTTGTGTTAACTTTAGAATATTTCTGCAAGCCTATGTAATTGGTTGCTTTTTTTCAAGTCAATAATTTATTGAAGAAACGTAATATTTGGGGCGTTCAGAGCACAATGGATCCAAGTCCATTTTCAATAAGGTTCCATTTTGCTCAGCAAATGAATTCTAATTCAAAACGTAATATCTTCGCAGTCAAGAGTCCGAAATAAATGAAACTAAATCCACGTGAAAGGGCGTGCGATAGTTCCATATGACTGCCATTAGACAGGGCCATCAGTGGGGGCATAAGGGCAGCCTACCATGAATCTCAGATTTTGGGGACAGTAAGGCAGTTTTTGATAAGCGAAGTCCGACCCATTAATCAGGATTGTTTTATTTGCAGAAAACAAAATATTATAAACAGAATATTTTGACAGACTTTTTTGTCACAACAAAACACTTTAATTAAATTTTATTGTATTATAGCATCATTATATGTTCATTAGAATTGATCTATGTTTCTATGTAAATAAAATTAAAAAAAAAAAACTATTTTCCTTCACATTCTCATTTTGTAGAAGGCCAATTTGTTTGTTTGTTTGTTAAAATTTAGCATCTTTTGTTTTTTTCAGTACCGAGGATATAAAACACGCGAAGCTTGCAGTTTAAAGTGGAATATGAACCACCACATTGCTCTCGAATTCAAGAATTCCACGGGTATCAAACCCCTGAGATCACATTCAAACACGCGCGCTCTATTCACTAGACCAGCAGTAAGGGCTATTTTGTAGTATTGTTATACAAATTATTAATTTCTTGTAAGCCTTTATTGCAGTTTTTTTGTTTGTATTAACTCCTAAGAATGATGAGATAAAAATACTGAGAGCAAAGCACTTGCATTTATTAATAGAAAAACTTAAAAAAGAATATTATTATATAGGTATAATCGAACGTAATTTTTTGTTTCATTTTTGTGTGCTTAATACGAGCTCTTTGTGAGGTACTTTGTTTCATATTAATTAAAATTAAAGTATTTATTTTTAAAACATTAGAACAAAATTATATTACAGCAACTTCAGATTATATCAATACTAGAGGTGCAAGGGCTCGAAAAAAAAAAACGACTATTTTTGAAAAGAAAAAACGGTTTTTTCTGCTTCGCTTTTTTGCTTGGGAAATTTTGGTCTTTTTTCAAAATTCTGCTTTAAATTGATAAAGCAGACTTTGTTTCGCTTCTCTATAACACAAAAAGTCATTTAATTAGTGGTTGATGCCGATAATAATACAAAACCTTGAAAATACACCATGAATTTCGAAAAGATATTTCAAACAATTTTTCTTTAACATATTTACATTATGAATTCCAAAGGATTAACCAATGTATATAATAAGAATTTTTCAACCTCCTATATACAAAAGTAAGCAGGGTTGACAAGAACCATGGTTGTTTTTGAGAATGCCAAAAGCCCGTTTTTGGGGGGAAGTTTAAATGTTTTTTTTTTTTTTTTTTTTTTTTGTTTGTTTGTTTAAACCAAGTTTTTTGATTTAGATATTTTGCTTTATGTATTTATACTACATTTTAACAGAGATAAGTTTGTTTCGCCTTGGTGGTGTTACGCAACAACGGGGTTATGCTGGGAGAGGTCCCATAAGCTTAAAGAAGTCCGGTCAGTAAATTTCTTAAATTGAGAAACTCCCGCCCTAGCCATCGGGAAAGTCCCGTCATTACTTTAAATGTAAAACAATAATGGGAAAATCCTGTTATTGCTTTGCATGTAAAATTTAAAGGTCAACGTACCATAATCACTACGCTAAAACTGAGGTATTAAATTACAAATTTGGTATGTAGATATCATTCAATAAAATTAAAGTCAAATCCAAGCTGATGTTGGAAGCTGCGTAGGCAGTTGATAAATTTTGCCTATTTCTATCAATATACTTAAGCAACCTTGGCTTCTTTATAAAACAACAGGCATTCAGACATGCAGAAATATACAATTTGGTTTCGTTTCGTATGTTTAAGCTTAACATCCTTACGTAATAACGAGGTTATCAAGGAGAAGACTTTCGCTTAAAGTGACATCTGAACCGTTACTTGGTTTACGCATGAAAGAAGGGTTGTGGTTCAACCGAGAATTGAACATGGGACACCTTGATTAAAAGGTGAAAAGGAAATAAATCTAATGCAGATGGCTTGGTATGTGCAAACGTCACCATGAAGTTCACATGATTCGCATTTTTCGTTATTTTTATTTATTTGGTTTAAAACCAGCCAACCCTAAAAGTAAACACTTATTTAAAAATAATACACAAATAACTAGTAAAATTGTATGTAGTATTTTTACTTCAAAATATTCCATATCCTATTTTTGAAACAAAGTACAATTAAAATAAAACATAAAAGAAATACTTAGATTTATATGATACACTTAAAGGCTGCACATCTAGAGCTTTGCGTTCTGTATATTCTTGAAATTCTACAGTTAAGTTTTATATAACCACCATCACGGTTTGCCCAATCCTCAAGTTTTCTGAATTTTTAACACGAGGGATTCAACATATCATTACGGATCCCCCCCCCCCCCCAAAAAAAAGGACTACGGAATATATTTAAGCTAAATACAACTGCACAACAAACATGACTGAGTGGTTAGCTTTTGCGCTTCTATCGGGAAGTTCGGGATTCAATCCAGCATTCGACCATTCTGACAAAGTTTTTCTTCATTCCATCTGTGAATATAGAAATAGTGCGTGTACTGTGAGTAGGCCGACTTCCTTTCTTATTGTTTTTAAATCGTTATTATTACTAATTACCAGAAGTGACGGTTTTGTGAAGGTTAAAGGCAGGGGTCTTTCGGACTGAAGCCTGTTCCCCAAAGTTACGGAATGTCTAAAACAAACGAAATATCCATAAGTTATGCCTTTACTCATAAACTTTAAGCTCCCGTCAAATAAAAATTACAAATGTTTAGAAAAACTAAACATTAGTAAGAAAAACCCCTCCCAAAATACTTTTTAAATCCGCCACTGATTCTCAGTATAAAATGATCTTTAAGATTGTATCCGGCCGTACTCATAAACTTCAAGCACCTCCCAAATTCAATTAGGACTTTTTAAAAAACAAAACAAGCAGAGAAACCCCTCCCAAAATACTTTTCTAAATCCGCTACTGATTATTTGTATAAATTGGTATTCAAGGTTGTATAAAGAAAATTATTGCTATATCATTGCACAGCTACAGTATAACAGAAATGTGGAAGTACGGTTTGACGGATATATTGAAAAACGTACGCTTTGACGGATATATAGAAAAACGTACCGGTAAGTTTAACTTTTGCGCTAGAATCTAGAGTACTAAGCTCTTAGACATGAAACACGGATAACAAACTAAAATGATTCAGAGAATAAGAAAAATGTTGATAACTCAAAAGTTAAAATAAAGTTAAACAGCCTCTAAAATTGCCCTCAAATATTACATTCTTCATGTTAGCTTTAATTCGTAAAACATGTGCTCCATCCTTCTTGATGGTGAATTTCAGAGCGAAATATGGCATTTAGGTCATGGAATTCTTATCTAACTACAGAATATATTATAAGAAAGCTATTTCGATAGAAAAACCTTGAAAATGAAAAAATCCAAAATTCTTGTTTTTTTTTCAAAAAAAGCCGGCTTTTTATGTGAAAAAAAAAACATCGATTCAAAAAAGCCGGCTGTTTTGCATCTCTAATCAATACAAAATAGAATTTATGTTTTACTGAAAGTTTGTACTTAATTTTCTACCTTTCAAAATAAGAGAGACATTACAGTTTATTTATATTCACAACTAACGTTGTGTACTAAGATACTGTTGTTTGGAAGTGCACCTGATATTTTTGGATGCTTGTCGTGGTTGCAATAAGATGGCATGGTTTCAAATTCTTGAAATGGGTAAAGGCAGTTGAAGATGTTTGGTACATCTAGCAAAGAAGCATACACATAAATGGGTAGAATTCGCAAAGTTGAATTTAATTTGGTAATTATAATAGCAAGAATTTCACTGGTTTTGTGTCAGTTTGAAAATTCTCTTCAGCGTGTTTTTTAGAGGGGGCAAAAATTTAGAAGGGGGGGGTGTACCCTCTAGCCCTTCCCTGGCTACGGGCCTGGAAGTACTTTTTGACCATTTTCTTTCTCTGGCAGATTATTTTACAAAAATAAAATAAAATAAAAATAAACATATGTTTAAAACAAGTCTTAAAAATACACATGTTTAAAACAAAATGTTTAAAATGCATATAAAGTTTGTTTTAAACAAAATCAATTTTTTAAAACAAGTTTTAATCATTTGTTTTAAACAAAGCAACCCTGCTAGGTACCGCCAGAACATTTAAGACATTTCGTTCTTTACTCAAGTGACAGAAATCAGCTTTTATCACCCATATTTTAGCCGAAAATTATCGCCCAGTTCGAATTTGTAGGCAATACCGGATTTAGGAGAAAATATCTGTTTCACTATCTTGTAGTAGGCGGAGAAGACTAACAGATCAATTTCAGGACCACACAATGAGGGCATCAAGAAATAGCAAAAAGTCCATCAGAGTATCTCGATCAATGTTTGAGTGACACAAACTTTCAGATTCTTTTGTCCATTAATTTAAAAGTTACAAGGGCGCATCAAGATAAATGTAAAATCCCAACCCAGCTGACATGCACGTTCTTGCCTGAACTCGGGCTTAAATAATCGGAATTATCACCTAATAACTGATTCACCTAGCGACTGAAAACCGCTGATTCGACACTAATCTGGGTCATTTGAGACATTTTATTTTTCACTACTTTCCACCTCCTTGTGTCGATGGAGTCTGGACTTGTAGACACTACCAGGAGCGTGACTATTCATTTCAGCAACACCAAAAACTAGACACTAATATCTGACGATTTTGATTGTTTTTAAATGTTACTATTTCCCCCTCTCTCCCATGTATGCTGATGAGCAATGAATACAATTAAATAACACCGAGTGTGTCACTATTCGTCTGTGCGACTCCGAAAACTATGGATTCGATACTAATATCGGCCGTTTTCGCATCATTTTTGTATGCCACTCTCTCTCACTTGCCCTAGTGTAGAAGGATGAGTCTTGCTACCAGGGTACTCTTTTTCAGACTGTACGAAGTTTGGTTAAGAATACATGTACGAAGTTTAGTTAAAATTGTTCTAGGAGTTTTCAAGTTATGTTGGAACATACATACACACATTCACATCCATTTACATATATACATATCGAGCTACAATGTAATTACATTTACACTTGCAGCAACAACAGCAACATACATGCTACGTCTCTGCACATACAATTTTATATTCCATAATTATATCGAGTGATTATCGGAGACGACAAAAAATACGGTAAAATAATACCCTGCGACGAATGTACATATATATATTGTCTCACTGCTACCACTACCAAACTCCCAAACACGCATGTACCAATATTCGTCAATTTCTGAAGATTAGATAGATCTTTTTATATTAACATGTCAAGATTAGAACAAAGTTAGAACGGCTCTTGTGGTCTGTCTGATTGTAGAAAACGAATAGACCTCTATTGGTCTCATTTAGGTAGAACAACCCCTCATCCAGTGTACACACCCATTTCCATTTCCGGATGAACCTAGAAACTATACATTTTGAGATACTGTGTCATATGACCAAACTTCTCTGCATTGGAGGATTACCCTATGACTACTCTTCTAATGGTGTGCACTGTATAGGGGGTTCGAGGAGTATGGAGCCGTATTATCCTTACAATTTTCGGACGAACACCTACCGCAGGATCATGTTGTGCACATCATCAAATAATGAGACCTATGCCAGTTTTGCTGATAATTAAATAATATTTTTGCAACATTTCACTATTACTGAGTGGCTATAATAGGCCAGTGCAAGTCCACAGATGAATCCTTTCTACAAAGTTGTCACTTTTACCTTCATCATCCCACGGATCGTGCTCAACTGATATCAAATACAGGCTCTAGTGTAGCCAATAATGTATCGGTTAGAGGTTAAATGCGTCGTTCGGGATGGTCAATGAAAGACTATTTCTATCGTGGGCAACCTTCAGTATGCTGTTAACAAAAAGGTTATAATATGTTAAAGTATATTATTTATTATGTTATTTAAAGTAAAATATATAATAGCTCTTATTTGTAGAAACAGGTATAGTTTAAGCTGCTTAAACTATATGAAACACACACTAAGCACGCATATACTAAACCAGGTAACATTTGCATTAGGAAGCCTCTTCGTGGCTATAACTAGAGAGCATGTGTGTTTTTAAATATTCTCGAATTTTCTGCATTCGTCTCTCTATCATATTGGATTATGTACACTATAGAATAATACGATGAATTAACAGACTATTCAGAGGAAAAGGGCCTGGTTGGGTCGGACTTCTGCAATAATAACAATTGTAAGGTTAACATATTGTAGATGCATTCAATAATCAATCATTATCATTATCGTTTATTGTCTGTTATTTAAGAATAATCTGATTCAAAATTGTATTGTAATAAAGTCAAGTTTTGTTTCATAAAGAATCAGAGAAAATGTAAACACTAACATGGAGTAAGAGATTACACATGGTGTTGTTATTGTTTATGTGATGTCGTCTAGACACAGTGTTTGCATTATGTTGAAAAGACAAGAATTAAGAAAAGAGCTTGTAAGCTTTAAAATGTTGTAAGATATTTGTGTAGTCAGCTTGTTCACAGAATACATAATTTCGGATATGACATAATATGCAGTTTGGCAGAAATAAACTGTCTGAGAATTTTGGACATGGCACAACAATGGAGAAACGAAAGTTTTCCAACAGCTAAGACATTTGACGTCAATCCAGAGATGACCAGACACATTCCATCGTCTGGAACATGGCAATAAAAACCAAATCTTTGTTGTATTGGGATGGAAGTTGAGTAGAGGTACTCAAGCGATAACAGTCTAGAGAGAAGAGGTGAACGAGGTGTGTGAAACCTCGGTCTCAGGTTCGAGACCAGACGGACTTCAGTTGTTGGCTGATAGCTGGACAACAGTCAACGAGCCAACGATTATCCAGTTTCCAGTCATCATCCATGTTCCAGTCAACGAGCAGATCCAGGAATGTCATCGGCTACGTTGTGGCCTATGTTTAAATTCTCAGAAGTTTATAAGTACTGAAATTGAGAGTGTCATGTCATATCTAACTCTAAACATCACACTTTACACATAACTAAATTAAATCAGAATACATTAATTATTTAAACTTATTTGATGTTTGTCATTGGAATTAACCTCTCGCAAAAACATACAGTAAAATTGGTTAATACCTGTCCATTTCGGATAATGGACGGAAGCAACCTATCTGCATCAGTAAGCATTTCATCCCCAGATTTTAGGCACGATGCAGCGAGGTTGGCAATATGTACCTTCGGCGCAAAAGATCTGAGTTTGATTCCCGATGGGAGCTCATGCGGCTCAGATTCCACGTTAAGTCACAAGTCTACGTCTCACAATCTTGCTACTGAAGAGTGAAGTTAAGCGTCAAACCAACCAACCAATCTGAATTAGGATTCATGAAGCACGATACAAACTACGTCATATCGTCAAATATATTCCATGATCCTATACCAATACTACGAAGGAAAGGCGAGGACACTGCTTTGTTTTTAGCAGAAGTGCAGATTCAAAATATTTTACCACAGATTACTAAAATCAGTGGCGAAGCGTAATTCTATAAGTAGAGTAGGCCTGATAAACTAATAACACAAATAACATTCAGTGTATCATAAAATGTTTTAAATTATAATCAGAATTCTATTTTCTTTATAGAGTTAAACAAAAGAAACTATCAAATCTATTTCTGTGCATGTATACATAGTAGGGTTTTTTTTCCTTGTTTAATTTAACAAGAAAGAATGAATATTTATATATGCAAAGGTAGACGAAAAGTAGTTTATTATTATTATTATTATTATTATTATTATTATTATTATTATTATTATTATTATTATTATTATTATTATTATTAACAAATATTTACATGAAGAAAAACACGCAATGTGTATCAATGGAATATTCCCATTTAGCTCCATTACAAATATTTTGAAGTGCAGTTCATATTTTCTTCTGTCCGAGTTTGCAGGGGGCTGAGAGGAATTTCCTCTTAACTTGCTGTTTTCATTTCCTGCATATTTGAAAATGGAGGGAAAGAAAAAGTAAGTACATTTTTACAGTTAACTGTCAAATTTCTTGGATAAGCGTTTGTTACTTGCATTTTCCACTTTAATACTACATTGATTAATGGATCACGTGATAATGACTTCACTAGAAATGTTAATGCTCAGAAGGAACTTCATTTGAATCAACTCAAGATAGTTAATATTGTATTGTATGCAGTAACGTATTTAAGGGAATGGCTTCCGGGCTTAAGCACTCACCGAAATTTTATCGCAACTTTTTATGGTTATATATATATATATATATATATATTGCAGAATTTTCACATTTCCAGAAATAAAGTTAGCAAAGCCCCTCCCGAAACAAAATCGTAAATACTCCACTGATCCTATGAAATGGAAAACTCAACTAAAATTATACAGAAACATTATTATTTTGTCCTGTACGACAAAGTTTGTTAAATTTATATACAGGGTGTTTCAGAGCGATCCAGACACTACCTTTTTCTCGAGAACAGTACATGCTATTAAATTGAAATAAAAATTGTATCACAAATGTGAGTCCGAAGAATCCGTAGAAATTATTTACAAAATCCCGAAAGCCCCCCTTCGTGGTGTAATGGAGGGTACATGCTCCATTCTTGCGATTTTCAAATGGGAACGATATGTTTCGAATGCATAATCGAAAAGGTGGGTAAAAAATAAGATTGCCCTACAAAACATTTGTCCGTACTGCCTACCGTTTTCCGTGTACCAATTATTTTTTTTCAAAAAGATGAAGGTGCGCGAAATAGAATATACGGAGTTTACTAATTAAGATAATGTAAGCACCGTCACAGTTTCTGGAAGTGCAAGACACATGGTTTTCAATGATATGCCACATGGTGACTCAAAGTCTACAAAAAGAAGAAACTGCGTAACCCCCAAAAAAAGGGAGGGGGGTCCCAAGATTACTAGAGAACAGGTTGCCTCTTATCCATGCTGCACTGTCATAGGCTGTTTCGGAATGACGTCACCCGAGGACCCATGAAGCGCGCAAAAAAATTGTCGCCTGCTCTTTTAACGCTTAAGAATAAGGAAGAGGGTCTTCGCGTGAGAAATCCTATACTGAATTAACGTTATATATTTATTTATTTATTTAACAATCACCAGATACAGCTCACAGGCCATTTTACACTGGATATCTAACAACAACAACAACAATGGAAAGGATTTGGGAAGGTATCGGCCAGGGCCTGTTTAGTAGGTACCATCCCGGCATTTGCCTGGTAGGACTGAGGGAAACCCTGTAAAACCTCAAGTCAGGATGGTCGGCAGCGGGATTCGAACCCACGACCTCCCGAATGCGAAGCCAACGCTCTACCACTTGAGCTACTTCGCTCGGTAAATATTAAAATACTTTTTTGTTGCTTGCATGCAGAATCAAACTTAAGTGTATGTGATTTACTACAGAGAATAATGATCGAAAAATTAATTTATAATAATTGTGTTCTACGATAATATGTTGTTAGAAATCTTACCTCAGTGGACAAGTTTCCTAATCTTTTTCTTCCGTTTGTCCTGGGAGCTTCCGTCTCTTTTTACAAAAACCTTAACATTTTTCTGTCTTGCCAAACTATTCAAAAACTTAATTCTGGCAAATGTTCTCATTCGCACAAATGTAGTCACTATTGCAGAATCCACGTTAGCACTACTCCCACAAATAATTCCCTTCAGACATTTCATGCTATCTTTTCCCCTACGCACTGTTCTTCCATGGTACAATGAAAACTGTTTTTCCATATCTTTTACACACGAAAGCCATTCTTCAGTGGGCTGTGTGAGATGGCCATGAGACAAGTTTTGAATCCATGATGGTGAAGAGTGATGAACGGGAACATTTTTATTGTATTGTTGACTTAAAATGAGGGTGTGTTTTTTTGTATTTTTTTGCAAGCCAACCTGCTATATACTCCAGTCCATCTTCTTCCATTGCTGATTTTGTCTCAATATCGCACATTTCACTTAACTTAAGAACATCTTCGTCTTTGGTCATTGTCTTCAGCATTTCATCAGTATATACAACACCACATTTTTTAAGAAATTTGCTTGAAATAAATTCTTCATTTTCGACAGTATTTGTGTTCTTGTTAGTTTCCAGTACGCCAGGATTTTTGCCTAAAATAATCATTCTAATTCTATTTAATGCATTTAAAGCTGTAGGATGATCATAGAGTCCTCCATGAGAACGAGTCTGCGAAAACATGTTTTCCAAAGAGTCCTGATTTAAACGGTGTTAGAACATACTTCATTCCCATGCTCCGAACACATGAGAGAAGATGTTTCAGGGATATAATGGACACAAGAATGGCTGTTTGAAACACTTGCATGCTCTTTTTGCCTCGACACAACATACTACTAATTGTATTATACATTTTATCTAATGCAGCATTTTGTTCTTCTAGCCGGATTCCGTATCCCTTTTTAGTTGGCAGATCTGAAGCTGATGGAGCATATGTGTTCATAATATCAAACCAATCATTAACGGTTCCAATAAAATTTGCAGTGTTCTCAGCCAACTGAGGATCATCTCCAGGTTTAAAGTGATGAAGAGCTGCTGCAACAGTGTGCGACATCAATTCTGCGGCTCTTCTTACATTCATCCTTTCCGTACCTTCACAATTTATGTGATTTTCAGTTAATTTATAACAAATTTTAATTTCATGATTATCACACTGGATAAGCGCATTTACTGGGTCTTTGGTCACATAACTGCCATCAGGAAAGACGAAACCTGTATCCAGAAACCAATTCCGAATTAATTTTAATAGGTGCGGTGCATCTGCGAAAAAGTATATTTTTTCCTGTGTTCTTGTATTATAAGCCCAAGTTCGTTCAATGCTTATCCCGCATTCCTTCCATAAACCTTGATTAGCTCCACCCATATCGCACACACATGCTATGACTCTGTAGCCTATATCTGACAGCCGAAGAATTAAATTGTCGAGAATACTTTTAGACATATTTTGATCAAATTTCACATAGACTAATTGTTTCCAATTTTTGAACAAACCTCTGGCCATTACAGTTTGCATTCTTGAATAAGGACCTATAATTTCATCTTTCAACTGGTCGTACTCATAAGCGCTTTTAACTTTCATCTCGTCAAACTGTAGAACTGTAAGTTTTTCAGTATCTTTATAATTTAATCCAGCTGCTTTCATCATACATAGAATATGTTCCAATATACCATTCTCGCTTCTCATATCGATTTTTGAAGCCCATCTCTGTAAAGTTGACAGTCCAGGTAGTGGATAGTGTAGTTTTTGTCTAAGGTATACGTACGTTTTTTTGCCTAGGTACCTTAGCGTAAAGGCTACAGAAATGTCTTCATCAGTCCACCTAATACGCTTTTGTTTATTTGTTAGCATCTTAATTTGGTTATCAGTAAAAATCCCTCTCAGTCCCGATACAAGCTTCTCGTGAACCACGCGAAGAGAATTATTTTTACTTCTATATTGAAGGAGTTCTTTTCGCAAATCTGAAAGTGCTGTTCTTTTAAGAGTTAATTTCCTTTCTGTTGTTTCAAGTTTACTTTTTAATATTTTGTTATTCATTTTCTCCTGTAAAAGTTGATGTTTTAATTCATCTATTTGTTTTTGAAGGAAAATAGAGGAATCATCTACTGTAGTTTCTTCTGTATTAACCATAAAAGCATCTAGAGAGTCTATTTCTTCCCAGGACTGCAGTAAAGTTGCTACAACTTTTCTATTGTCTCTTATTGCTTTTCTTTCCGCGCGGTCTCTTTAACTAGCCCCAAATTAACTGAAGGTACGGCGTCTCTTTTTAGTTTCATGACGAGAGGCAGCCCTAATAATTCGTTTTTTAGATCTCTTTCGAAGTCACTGGAAACAAAATGCTCCGAACACACTCTACACGAATCTGGATTCCATTTGCCATCATCACGCCTACAACGTTGAACCCACTGTCTTCGTAGTTCTGCATCTACGGGAAATCTAAAATATTTGACATGTATTTTAAGATCATCTATTTTCGTTTTCACTAAACTATTGTTGCATACTGCTACAGTACACCTTGTGCCCGGCATATTAAAAACTTTTGCAAGTACTATAGAATGCAACTAATTAAAAACTAAATTTTCACATCACCACAGAAGTATATATTTAAAAATCACTTTACATTCGATGCACTAAATTCCAAATATGAATATAACAGATTCATTCCAGGAAAAACTATAATAATAATAAATAAATATAACACAACTAAAAACACTACACTGTAAAAATGAAATAACCAAGAAAATGGCCCAAGTTTTCACTAACACGAACAGCTGAAAAAAATCTGTTAGCTTACGATATAGAATCAAATAAAATTTCCTTTCGAACACACACACACACACAAAAGATTTGCAAAGCACTTGTCACACAAGCTTGTCAAACCATTAACATTCTTTCGCACCCCTCATGTGTCTTCAAAGCGTTGGGTCTCCATGTGACGTATTTACGATCTTCATCGACTCCCTCCGAACGAAAACCGAAGTGTTTCGAGGCAACCTGTTCTCTAGTAATCTTGGGGGGGGTCCCAAGTAAGGTCACAACTCAAAAATTTCAAATGGAAAGGGGATGTCGAGTAATTGCAAAAGTCTCTGCAAATATTAAAAGAATTCGAACACGATTTTGGATGTGCCACGATTATCAACTTACACACAGACAAGATCACAAAGAATATAACAAATTGTTTAATATTACGGCAATTAAAAAACTACATATTACTTACTATTTTAAGTGCGATTATCCGTGTGCACATATGAAAACAATACACGCCCTACGAAGTAACTTCGAGAGTTTTTTGATAACTTCCCATACCAG
This sequence comes from Thermobia domestica, assembly GCF_964235325.1. NCBI lineage: Eukaryota > Metazoa > Arthropoda > Insecta > Zygentoma > Lepismatidae > Thermobia > Thermobia domestica. The sequence continues at coordinate 116,003,507 of NC_137462.1, read as the reverse complement.
CAGACATATTTGGAAGTTATATTCAATGCAGAATACCAGAACAACAAATATTTTCAAAATAACATAATGTAACCACACATTAGTAAAATTATTTTTTGAAATAATTTCTATTATACCATACCAACAAACCATAAAACCTTCCTGGGGATTTCTCGGTACCGGGGATCTGTCATAATATAACGAATGAGAAAATCAACTAGAATAATTTGTACCACTTGTTTTCTATAGAAAAATAAAAGGAAACATAGACAAAGTCATACTCGTACTTTATGAAAATCAATTATTATAAACCCTGTGAAGACTATAAAATACATATTTCCTCTGCTCTCATTTGATGGATGAAGACCAAATTTTCAGTTTAAGTTGAACATAAAACAGAACTCATAAATACATTTTATTATTCACCTAGTTTGCAGTGTTGCCACGTAATAACTAAAAGAATCACGAGTAGGGACTTTTTAGGGAAATTTTCCTAAATATCCCTCAATTAATTTTCCTTTGTATGCAGAAATGTCTCGTTCATTACGTAAACTGAAAGCCTACAATCTTACAAATCGATCGAGGTATAACTTGTTTCGGTGTTGCACTAACGATCTGATCTACAGTCATTTAAAGAGATTCCATCGATGTCTGTAAATATATACGGGTGCTAAAAGGTTAAAAGCCCCAGAACCCAGGTGTTGCATTTATATGTTGACCAACAACTATTTTTTGATTCTAAGGACCCTTTTCTACGGAACATTTCTAATAAAGTGGCAAAAGATTCCTGAGGGGGAGTTATCACACCCTTGGCCTTTGGTCTATTCCTACATTAAACAAATTATCACTAAGAGACACACATAATTGTACACCGAAACTTCTTACTCTGTGTTAAGGAAATCATTTTATAATATATTAACATTGAAAGATGCCTTCAACACTAAAATTTAACTCCCACAGGCGAGCCTTCGCACCTTTCCAACAATTCGTGCAATCCCCACTGATAATAGCTTCGCTTCCTGAGCAGCATAGTCCGTAGGCCTGTCTAGCGAGCTGGTGAGGCTCAGACGGAAGGGTCTCCAAGTGTTTCCAACTTACTATTTTTTTACCAAAAAATAAAAAAAAAATGTTGAAGTATTGACTTTATAAGAAACCAAAGATAAAGAAACTATACAGTAGAAAACAGGGTACGGTCCGGCTTCAAAGCCTCATAGTACGCTTCGCCACTGACTAAAATATTTAATTCTCACCGTTCTGTGTTAATATTAATTACATCAACAGGCATCATGGGTTTTGGGGCAGTGCATGGCAGCCAAAAAGAAAAACTGGCCTCCACTGCCGTAAGCATGTTATACACGAGTTTTGGATAAAATTGCCGATTTCGAGGCTCTGTAAAAAACGATTCTATTAAGAGTACAAATACGAGGTTTAGAATTTAAGGATGTACTTATATACCAAATCTCACATTCCTGGATTTAACCATATCCGAGTACTGGACTCCTAAAATATGCATTTATCAGGTTCTCTGATTCACTGACTCACTCATCAAATTGATTAGGTACTTTCCCAGTGAATAGAGATGTGGAACTCTAGATACCTTATAATGACTTGAGTATGGAAAAAAAAAAAAAATCCGAAATGTGAGGAATATGCTTTTTTTTTTTTTTTTTTTTTTTTAATGGACGAAAAACTGTTCTTAGCCAAGCAAAAATCGTTTCACTCATTCAATCAAGCAAATTGATTAGGTACTTCCCAATGAGATAGAGAGGTGACACTCTGCACAAAGGTACCTTATAATGACTTGAGTATGGAAAAAGTCCGAAATGTGACGAATGTGTTATGGAAATTTTTTATGGGCGAAAAACTAACCCTAGATAAGGAGAAATCGTTTCACTTACTCACTCATTACATTGACTAGGTACTTCCAATGGGATAAGGATCTGAAAATCAGCATAACTACCTTATAATGACATGAGTATGGAAAACGTTCAAAAGTTAAGAAACGTACTATGGAAATCTTTTATGAGCGAAAACTGACTGTAGCCATTAGGTACTTCTTAATGCGATAAAGATGTCAATCTCCCCATAAAGGTACCTTATAACGGCTTAAGTATGAAATTTGAGGAATTTACTATGGAAAATTTTTAATGGGCAGAAAACTGTCCTTACAATCAGAAATCGGGAACGACTCTGTTATTCAACACATCATGTGCATAGTCATAATGCCGTTAATCATCCGAGTGGTCCAATGGTCTAAGGCGAATACATACTGCCATAAATTTGGTGGTTGGAAACCAAGACAAGAAAAGCTCATATATTTTTTTTCTTTTTTCGGCGAATGGTTTTCCTTTATTGCGGTCATTGTTATCAAATAAATACTGAAATTAAATAGGTAAGTACGAAAATGTAAAGGTGGAGATACTTAGAATTAATGAATTTTCCAAGAATGAGAAATCCAATCGTTCGACTTTTATATGAGATATGCTGGTGACAAATATAATTAAGTTTATAAGCTATTTAAAAGATGTACATCATTAGAAGGAAAACCCGAGGCAGTTTGAAACTGCGCAAAATGTGTGTCACGTAATGTACCGTACTCCATAATTTCACAACATGGAAGGGTAAAGAACAACTACTATCCATTTCATAAAGATAGGCCCCTGACTTCGCGGTGCTGCCGTGACGTCCAGTCAAAACTTATATTGCATTGTCGTACCTCGTTGGAATTGCTGGAATGTTGTCTTTTTAATACTTAAGACATAAAAATTTTCTTTGTACTATGTAGTGAGAAAAAAATAAATTAATGAAAAAGTGCGTATTTTTTCGTACTTTTTTGGTAGATCAATGTTTATAGAGCTATATCTCAGAAAAGAGATCACGTGAAATAATTTCCTGTGTACAATATGTAGATGCATCCATTAACTGTAAGTTGTGAAAAGTTCAATTTTCATCACTTGATATTTTTTGTGTAATTAAAAGAAATGTGCGAAGCTCTGATCTCCTTTACCATGGTAGGTAGAGAAACGTACAAAATACTGTTCGAAAATTTGGAAGTCTAGTGTTCCAAATATTTGGAACTATTAACAAAAAAGGGTTTAGTTGGTAGAGTATTTATTTTTTTAAAAAATATGTTTACTTCAACATGTTCTCTGCGTTAAGCGGTGAGCCATGTTGCAACCCAATCTTTAAATTCCCCGCGCTTATATGAAGAAACAGCATACAGTAAATGGAAGTGCGGCAACGCTGTCGTGCAGTGTTGTCGCGTTCAGGAAGCTTGTAGCGCGAAGCCTACTTCATAAGAATGTAATAGGAAAAAGTATTTATTATAACCTTTCACAACATCATAAAAACATTAATGCATGTACAATAGAATTAAAAGATGTGTCACTCTTCAGGAAGGTACACTCATGTCCAAAATTATTGTCGCATGTCTATAAATATGTTATTGTAGGAATATAATTTGATAACGAATTCGCCTGGTATTTCTTATAATGTTAGTATGTGTATAATCGGCAAAGACATGTAGGCTATGTGGAAAATTTCATGTCAAAAGAGCAGTAAATAAGAACAATAAAACGAAACTAAAATTTTCTTATCCATTTAGCAACATTTTGTTTTACTCATGCTAATTTTCGTATTCTTTTCCTATGAAATTTACCACAAATATACATTTCCCGACTCTACATATAGTATCAGTATTAAAAGTACCCTGCAAAATCATTATCAAATTATATTCTTACAAGAAGACAGTTATAGATATGCGACAATAATTTTGGACATGAGTGTACACATCTCAATGTAATCTACCTCAAGATCTATCAGTATACACACTCTCCAGCTTACGAACATGTTAAAGGTTAAAAAGAAATGTGCCTTGGCAATCACGTATTCACCCAAGTTCTGCGATCAATTCCCTTGCCGAATGTACAGTAACACAGAATGGGTCCTTTGTTTTCTTTCAACGAAAGAAAAAAGAAAACAATGCAATGAGTAGGTGACGAGGGCTGTGTTTGCGTCTAATCACGTCGCACTGATTAAGTCTTCAATACTTCCCTTCGGTTCGTAGGCGTCAAAAACTTACACACGCATTCATATCATATGGGTTCATTGCAATGAGACGGACGAACGGGCATTTATATTTTCGTGAGTATATCTTGTGCTTTTTGATTATATATATATATATATATATATATATATATATAAAGTGGATATTCCTTCACGAGCGGCGGTATTACAAAAAGAAGAGGCAAAATGTTTAGCGATAATGAAATTGCAGAACTGATGAATGACTCTGACTCAGACGGTTATGAGTTAGTAATTAATAGTAAGGACATTGATTATTCTGTGCTCAGTGGCGTATCCGGGAGTGAACAAGATAGTAACTCTGTTTCAAGTAAACCTGAGGCTGCACCGAAAAAAAAAAAAAAAAACGCGTCATTCCTATTCAAAGGCAGATTCTAATGTAGCTTGGAGCTCTTAGATCTGAAAACAGATTTTCTGTGAAGTGTAAACTCAATATTACATATCAACTAAGGTTGTATCATATAATAAACTTTGTGCGTGTTTTTGTTTCTGTGCAAGTGTATTTTGTACTGCGTGCAATAAGTGAAGAACTGACAAAAATCAACAAATTTTCGAGGACCATCACATGCAAATCCAAACAAGATAAGAGTTCGCTTTTCTAATTTTGAGCACTTGGTACATTTACTGTATATCCTGTTAATTTCTAAGAAATTGGTTTAAAATCTGTGGAGACATTACATTTTTAAAATATCTCTAAAAAGTGACGGACAGTGCGTAACAAGTTTAAATACCCGTCCGGCTGAGAGTGTATACGCGTCAGGAAAATGTGGCAACGTAGCACTCCGTATAAACTGCGATAGCGAAGGGCGCAAAACAGAGAAAATCATAATGTCATATTTGTGATTGTTTATCTTTTAAAACAAGTCAAAACAGTTTGGTTGAAAAAGCTACTTTAAGATCTTTCTAAAAGTTTTTTCAGATTGTTAATACACCGCCGCAATTCAGAGATAATGATGTCTCACTTTTTGCTGAATAACAAGAAAATTACTACGTGTTGAGTAATGAAATTTTCAGAACTTGCAGGTAATATATGCATCTACATATCTTGCACAGGAAATTATTTCATGTTAACTCCTTTCCGAGATATAGTCCTACAAACATTGATTTACCAAAAAAATACGAAAAAATACGCACTTTTTCATTAATTTCTATTTTTTTCTCATTATACAGTACAAAGAAAATTTGTATGTCTTAAGTATTGAAAAGACAACATTCCAACAATTCCAACGAGGTACGACAATGCAGTATGAGTTTTGACTGGACGTCACAGCAGCGCCTCGAAGTCAGGGGCCTATCTTTATGAAATGGATAGTAAGTATGTTGAAACACCAGGCATGTCTGGTGATGTAGCATCGAGGACTCAGCATCAAGGGTTTTGGGACCCTGTTGATACTCCTCGTGTTTAAGTAATAAAAAATTAGATGTTAGCGATCGTGATTTTGTAGCTAGGGTAAATGAATTAGAATCTCGTTTGGACATAACTCTCTGACATATTTAATAGAAGAAACCCTCCCCGCTGGTCTAAAGGCTACCATGTGCGCCTTTGTTGTACAGGGTCCTGGGTTCGATTCCCGGTGGGAGGGCCCTTGGGAACTAATGTTGCATGTGGCACATTATCACTCCTTTAAAAATGTACAATTCTAAATTTCAATCCAACAATATGCCACATTTGAGAATCACAATATACAATATTGATACGGTGAACTACAAAAAAGAAGTGAAATCTGAACAAAAACGCCCGAAGTGCAAAAAGTGCAGCCAAGTTTGTCAGCCTCAAAAAGTGTTGAGATGAAGATGGATGAGCCAAGTTCCTTGACCACTGCATCTGAAACGAACACTGGAACTTGGCGCGAGGTGTCAAGGAAAATGATGTTAAGGAGCCTTAAGGATAGTGGTTGTAGGTAGGGTGGGTTTGGGGCCACAACCAACCTTAGGAATATTAACTTCGCTAATGCGCTAAGGCACATATATACTGCAGTAAGATTGGTGGTTCGAAACCCAGACAAGGAAAACGTAATATAGCACGAGGTGTCAAGAAAAATGATGTTGACGAGCCTTAACGATGGTGCTTGTGAGCGTGGTGGATTTGGGGGCCACGGCCAGCCTTGGGGCTTAAATGTCCCAGCCGCGAAACCAGGAACAGACATTTTGGTGTATTCGAATATGTTAGACACCTCGCGTCAAGTTCCAATGTTGCTTTCAGAGGCAGTGGCCAAGGAACTTGGCTCATCCTTTCTCATTTCAACACTTTTTGAGGCTGACGAACTTGGCTGCACTTTTTGCAACTCTGCTGTTTTTGTTCATATACCTAAACTACCAGAGTTTGATTTCAGATCGCCTCTTTATATAAGACTGATAATTGTTGTTTCAGTGTTCTATACTTTACTCCGTTACCGAGGTTATGAAAGAAGGAACTTTATGTTTGCACGGGCTCAGACTCTATCAAGATATTAAAGTTTGGCGTACATGTTTAATCTCCCTCGCACCTTAGGATACGGATTTTAATAAAAGTAGCATGATAATAATAATAAACGCTTGAGCCAAGCGTAACTACGTCCCGAAATTAATTTTTAACGGTTAAGCAGTTTTCCCGTGATCATTAGACAGAAAACGTTGAAAATACTATAGAGAATGACCCCCTACCCCTTTTAAAGTGAAATTTTCGATATACTGAGGCACATAGCCTTTCCCTTTAATAAGAAGTTTATGTATTCACTATCGTCTCCCACACATAAGAGGCCGTGAGATATTCTATTTTGGGTGTACAGTTTTGGCTCCTCTCCCTCTCTCTTTCTCTCTCTCTTAGAATACGCATTTTAATGAAAATATAGTAAAAGTTCGACTAGAGCCAAGTGCCAACCATGTTTAAAAATTCAATCGTTTTCCCGTGATGAGACAGATAATGTTAATGTCATTTTAAAGGAAAAATACTGAAATTGCCCCCTTTGCTTGCTTAAGAGATGAATTTCCGAAAACACTTGTATTTTAAAAGAGTTAAAATACCAAGTTTCATCATCCTAATATGAGGGACTCGTGAAATATTGTATTTTTAGCATGTATCTTAAACCCTTCTCTACTTCTTAGGATACGGATTTCAATGAAAGTGACATGATAAACTCTCGGTTTAGAGCACTACTATGTTCAGAAATTCATTTCGAACGGTTCATCCATTTTTCCGTGTTGATGAGAAACAACGTCAATTTGAATGCTGAAGGAAAAAAAAAATATTTAAAAAAATTCTCCCCGCCTTAAAAGCGAAATCTTCGGGAACGAAGTGGAATACGTATTTCATTACTTGAGTTAAGTTTACACATCAATTTCACATCCCAAAATTAAGCAAATCATTACATTTCACATTTTCTAAATAAATAGAGGGAAATGTTCGTATTATAGATATTGCTATCCCCCTCTCTCATCCTTCTTTAATAGCAGAATTAGAACACAGTTATAAACACATATTCTCTTACTTTAGTTAAGTTCAAATGTTAAATTTCTCACATCCAACATAAGCGAATTCTTGCGTTTTTTTTTTAAATAAATAAAATAAATAAATAAATAAATAGTAGAAATTTGAATGTTGTATAAACTGGCTCTTTCTCCCTTCGAAGTGGAATGTTGAAAACGCTACAACGTATTCGTTTATTTTTCGTTAAGAATTTAATGCTGAATTTCACACCACCTACTTAAACGATTTGGCATTTCCTGAATACATGGTGAGAAAATTTAATGTTATAAAAAACGACGCTTACTGAATGGTTCTATAATAGAGTTCTCTTGGAGGTAACATATTATAATGAGGAAAGGGTTCCTTTTGTGCGAGTGATTTTTAACGTTTCCTGTTGCACCGTTTTTCAGAACCTTGGTGTTGCAGAAGTACATAAAACAAACATCAGTTATCATGCATACATATAGAAGTAGGTCATGATTATTTATAGGTTCCTCATGCGCTTTATCCTAAGGTCTCTACGATGAACTTAAAATATCATACAATGAATACTACGTAATACGTTCGTTATTATATCGTAATAGAAATTAGTCACATTAATGATGTATGGGTTAAACGACAAAACATGATTTATTAATAGTAATATTGTTAGTGTTATGGTTAAAAAAAAAAAAAAAAAAAAAAAAAAAGCACCTAAATGTTTTCTCAGTCTAAATAGTTGTCCTAAAATTTGTAGTATCTTACCTTCACGTAACATATGCATAGAGAAAATAAGAGACCTAATATTTCCTTTATGCAATAAATATTTTCCTTTACATAAATGTGAATGTAAATTACATAATTTCTTTAATCTATGATTTTGTAACACTAAATTCTAAAAGCGCTATGTCTCACAAAAAATATTTCAAATTATCGTAAAATAAGGTAAACAGCAGTTATTTTTATATAGAACCCTCTGATCAAGAATCTAAAATTAAAAAATAAAATAAAATAAAATAAAAAGGTAAGTTTATGCAGTTAACATTGCAACAAATCCAAAGAGCTAAAGAGACCAAAAGACCATGAGTCAAGTTTCGACTTAGGTCTGACTCCCAACGACTACTAACAATTAATAGTAGAAAACCGCTGCAAAATAATAAAAATAAATGAATAAAATGAACTCACCAACACCGTCAAAAAGTAAATTGAAGACAGTCTGTCAAACCATAAAGATACTATTCTCATTAAACATAGGGTGCACAAGTTAGTTATCCTAAGTTTAACATGTCATTCTATCTTAAATCAGTGGCTCTAGTAACTTGTATATAGATAAATCCATGTTACTCTAAGTTACATTTGAAATTTGTCTTTATAATTCACTTATTCTATCCATATAGCAGATTAAAACATTACCGGCATTCAGCCGGTAATTGTAAACCCCGTTAGCTATATAATCTCTCGCATTTAAATATGCTACATTCTTTTAAAGACACTAATATATATATTACAGGGTGTTACAAAACAACACCAACGTTAAGGCAGGGTTTGCCCAAATGGGCCCAGCCCGAAAAAATTCAATGTTTTTTTTCGGGTTGGACCCACCTGAAAAAACCCACTTTAAAATCCACCTGGGTTTTTGACCTATTTGTTAGTATATTATTGGTACAACTAAGGTGATCACATGATTTTTTATCATATTTTAGACTTTCCTTGGGCGAATTAGAAGCTTTCACGTTAAGGTATACAACAACATTCAACGTAAGACCTTTATAAAGTTCTGAATGCACTAAATGAATTTAAAAAAAAAAAAAAAAAAAAAAAAAACTTACCTTAGCTTGAAATATTTATAGAACAAATTAATGTATGGATTATGCTTATACCCTGAAATAAATAAGCAATTTTGTACTTTAGAAAATATTTTCCGTGAATAGTGTGCTCGTCGACTTGGCCACACCAAGGGACATTATCACTCATACGTTTGACGGGTTTAAGGTCATAGGTGCCGGTACTAATAGTACATATAATAAATAGTACCGAGCGAAGTAGCTCAAGTGGTAGAGCGTCGGCTTCGCATTCGGGAGGTCGTGGGTTCGAATCCCGCTGCCGACCATCCTGACTGAGGTTTTCCAGGGTTTCCCTCAGTCCTATCAGGCAAATGCCGAGATGGTACCTACTAAACAGGTCCTGGCCGATACCTTCCCAAATCCTTTCCATTGTTATTGTTGTTGTTGGATATCCAGTGTAAAATGGCCTCTGAGCTGTATCTGGTGATTGTTAAATAAAAAAATTTTTTAAAAATTAAAAAAGTATGTAAATACATTAGTAAAACTATTAGTCTTATTTCTTACCTTTGATGTAAAACACAAGTTTCTTCAACTAAAATGTGGTTTCCCAACAATAACAATTTAGTTCAGTCATTAGTTGCTACTCTTCAAATAAGCATTCTATAGAATCAACACTAGCAATAGCGTAAAGATTCTTGTCAAATTTAAGAAGCTTAATGCTCGGGGTTCCGAAGACTATGTAACGCTTACTATTTCAAGTGCTGAATTTCCGTACTCATGGAAGTTTTGATCTACACGCCGTGAAAGAAGTGCTCGGGAAATTCCCGAATTAAACGCAGAAGGATCGGAAATAAATACTTCAACAATAAAACTATTTATTTTACGCTTAAGCCTGCCATACGTCCCGTTTTTGGGCCCGAGTGTCCCGCGTCTCCGTAAATTTAGTCGGGACAGGGAAATATCCCGTATTTTAACTCCGTTTCATTTCTGCTATCAATATCAGCTTATTCGAAAAGTGAAAAACAAAAAAATCTGACTTTGGTTGGGAATCCTGTAATTAGTGAATGAACAGTACGCTGTTGCATGTAACAGTTTCGAGGAAGTTATTACACCACTCTGTTGGACTTGAAAGCGAGCGAAATTTGCAATGCTACTTTTTCCATTGCATTTGATGGAAACTAGGATACTCTCCGAAACAAAGCTTTGAGTGTTTCTACATTTACAAACACAGGGAAGATGACTGACCTTTTCTCCAGCAACACATTAGGTAAGTTAACAAGAATTATAATCTTTTTCAGATGCTAAGGGGCACAGAATTGTGCTTTGGTCCAGGTCTTAGAAAAATGTAAATCTGGTCCTGACAATTACATACGACACAAGGACAAAAATAAGCTTTTCATCAGATTAAACTGACGAACGTAATTTTGGCAAATGCAGCCATGTAAATAAATATTGCTAAACGCGCGAAGAATATTGAAGGTAGATTGTACCCTGATTTAAATAATTTGCATGTTGTTTTCCTGTAAAGCATTTTTATAGCACATCTTAAGTTTTTAGGCATTTTCAGTCTGTACAATTAATTCCAGGGTACGAACAGAGAAAAGGAGCTGCTGCTTAGTGAACTTTCGCCTATTATATTCTTGAAAAAAAAATAATAAAACGAAAATCTTTTAGTTTTAGTCTCACGGTTATGCCTGCTATGCTCAAGATGACGGTGATGATGAGCAATGAATGAAATGACCGCATGAAGAAAGTGGGAGGAAACGTGAGAATCCTGAGAAAACCAACGCACAAGGTGTTTGTCCACCACGAAGCTCACTTGGCGCGAGCTGGGATCGAACTAGGAACCCCATGCACTAGAGGTGAACGCTCTACCACTGAGCCACCGCGGCCTATTATACTTTTGTTCATAACCAGACTACAGTTCATTGCACTGTGTTGGAAAGATGAGGGGGGGGTGATCTGAGGTGTCCCGTATTCTCATGGAGAAAATATAGCAGATTTATTTACGCTGGAAGATGTTAATTTCACATAAGACATTTTAAAACATTTATTTATTTCATACATAAATGGTATCTTTGTTTAAAATTAATAGACCCCTTTTGGTATTCATATTTGGTGAACGTCAGTCAGTCAGGCTTCTGGATGACTTGATCTACATTTGTTCGTTTGTCTGCCGAGCTCCTTCATGGCTATGCGGTTAGCGTACGCGTCTTCGGCGTGGGACCCGGGTTTGCTTCCCGGAGGGAGCTCATGTGGTTCGGATTCTACTTTAATCAGTAGGTCCCGTCTCATAAGCCTTGCTGCTGAAAGGGACGTTAAACACAAAATCAACTCAACTCGTTTGTCTGCCTCTACCATACACACTACAGGGTACAACATTCGGCCTTTTAAGTTAAAATTTTCAGAATACAAGCTGACGAGACACATTAAACTTCCTGTATAGATTTTGGCGGCATATCAACGTAAAATATCAAAATGGCGGCCATTTTTTCAAAACAGCGAGTATCCACGCTACGAAGCGCAATTTTCAGTCTTCTATGTTGAAATTTTAACGGTGGAAGCACGAGATATGCTAAATTTGCTGTATAGATTTTCTCGGCGATCGAATGTAAAATTTGAAAATGGCGGCCATTTTCTTCAAAACAGCAGTGAGTAGAAAATTGTTGCAAGTTGTAACAATGACAATCTTGAAATATAAATCACATTTTTAAGACTTTTACCCCAAAGACATTGAAATATTTCGTAAAAACCCGATTAAACCCGAAAAAACCCACTTAAATCCGAAAAAACCCATATGGGCCTAGGTGGGTTGGGCTTTTTCAAAAAGCCCGGGTTTTTTCAAACCCTGCGTTAAGGAGACGATTCCTGACACTAAGATAATTGAGCATTTTTGGGAATTATGCCCTGTAGGTAACCCCTTGCGCCCACATTATACACTGCTAAAATATGCATTTTTTAATTACATATATATATATGACTTTTTTTACGCTGATATGAACTGCCACTCTAATGTTTAAAATACGCTTTTTGACAGCTCTAGCTGTAAAACTATGCACTTTTCCCTATAGGTACAAATGACCGTTTTAAATTTTCTTCGTGCCAGGAATCATCTCCCAAATGCTGTTGGTGTTGAAACACACGGTGACCATCTGACCTATCTTCGTTTCGCCGATGACATCATTCTCCTCGCGAACACCAACACAAATCTGCAAGATATGACAGAAGAACTTAATATGAAGAGCAAGGAAGTCGGGTTGAAAATGAATATGTAAAAGACTAAAGTGAGTTCAACCACTCAGCAACGAAGTCAAGGATTCAAGTTGAAGATGCAGAATTAAAGAAAAAGAATACTTCTCTATTTGCGACAGAAAATATTCATGGTTGGCAACATTAAGGAAGAAATTATCGGACGTATTAAGCTAGACTGGAGTGCATTCGGAGGAACAGCTTCTTATGTCAATAAGTCTAGTGTAAAATTTTCAATGAATGTATTCTGCCTGTTTTGACATACGAATAGGGACGTATACATTAACAAAACCTGACATTTACCGTCTGTAGACTACAAATGAAGCATGGACAATTTTATGTTAGGAATCAGCCGCAGATAGGACAAGAATAGCATGGATCAGAAGAACAACAGGAGTGACAGATATTACCGTGAAAATAAAGGCACTGAAGTGGCAGTAGACAGGACATACTACAAGAAAAAGTAATGATCGATGATCAGAAAAAATTCCTGGCGGGAAACCAAGATGCAAGAAATGACCACGAAACGTCCTCATATTATGTGATGTGACGAAATGAAGTACTGCGGAATAACCTGGAAAGAATTGTTCAAGACAGATAGTTGTGGAGAGGAATTGGAGAGACCTCATGAAGCAGTAGATTGACAATGGCTCACTATTACCGTATATATAAACCTACTGATTTCCATCTGTTACCTAAGAGAGAGAGAGATTTTTAAACATTGTCCCTGTAACTAACATAGTCATCATGATAAAATATTATTAATCTACGGTCATGCTTTAAAGGGGGCGGGGGGGGAGCGTTGTTTCTGGTGTACGTCGTTTCTGGTTACAAAATGCTCATCTCAAGAAAGCTATTTTAATGTACCAAAAATTAAATGTTAAAACTACGAATTGAACGTGTCATGTGAAGAAGAGAAACATTCCACTTTTTGCCAAAATGAAGTGTTGTAGTCAATATCTACACACCCACTGCACTGAAGAATAAATTAACAGTCATGCGGTTTTGGTAAGTATTCAATGGCACAATAATACAAATTGAAAGAACATAAATATTGTTACCAGCAGGAAGGCTAGTTTTAATTTCTAAAAGTTAGATAAATGGAAATGTTTCCCTTCTACACATTAAATAAGGATACAGATTCTAATCTCTGCTAATTTAATGACGATAATATTTTCTACTTCAGTGACTGATTATCATATATTTCACTTATCTGTTTGCAATACTGTAATTATTCCTGGTTCTGTGTAGTGTGTATTGTATGTCTTGTAAAAACAAAACATACGTAGGAGAGGGGAAAACAAGCACCAATACAGGAGCTTACCGAAAATATAGCTTAGGCAGAAGTAAGTATTGTTTTTCAGTAATGCACTTGAAATCTACAGTTTTCTGAATTCCCACATGTATTACAATATTTGATAAATAACACAAGACATTTAATTACATATGTTTTACAACAATGCACATCATCATGAATATTTTCAATCTATCATATTGGTTAAAAACTACTGTTATTTTGATGATGCAAATATTACACTCATTCAATCTTTTATTTAAATTAAAAAAAGAAAAAAATACCTACCGTAATCTTATACCACTGAATATCACTATTACTTTTTGTCCAAGATAGCTCATTCACAACACTAATGGGCGACTTCTCTTGTGACCTAAAATGATATATACACATAAAAAAAAGACTGTTTAGTACACCACTTGAAGAAAAACTATTAACTTAAAGGACTAAAGTCTTACTTTCAATTTTGAAGATAATATTCATTTATAAGACCAAAAAAAGAAAAAAAAGAAAAATACTGCTCAAAACTTGACACAATTTTAAGTAATTAATTGAATCAAATTTTGTTCTAAAAAGTGAATTAATTCTGTACAGATTTTGAAATATCTCCTTAACAATAATAACAGTTTACCTTTCCATGTGACTTTTATAGTGTTCACTGCAACAACACTGCTACACATTAAAATGGGCGAACTATTACTCCTGTAGCTCAGAATAATTATATTCCACTCAATGCCCTTCTAAATTTCAAAGGATATAATGATACGCACCATATACACAGATGTACAATTATTGTGAAATTTTTAAATAATGTTAGTGATGCTGTTACTACCAAGACTTAAAAAATATAAATAAATAAACATATAAAAATAAAAAGCTGCCAGCCATGAATCAACGAATGTAATCCAGGTCAACTTTCATCTGTAATATGGTAACACAGGAACGTCGCCAGCTTAAGGATGTTTATATAGTAAGACACCGTTGTTACGAAATGCAGCATGAAGCGAACACTAAAACTGCTACTGAGACAGTGGAATTGATGAAACATGTATAAAGATACTTTTTATCATGTGCAGAGATATTCAAATGGTATATACGATTCAAAAATAATGTAGAAACAATTTAAGATATACTTAAGCTTGGACGTTCAATTTTTATTCACAATGACAAACTCATTGCGAAAATCACAGAAAGGATACAATAAACTGTTACTTGACTGTGAGGATGGTGATAGATGACGTGTTATGCAAATGGCAGTGTTAACGAGAGACGATTGGTTAAACTTAAGCGCAATACTTAACCATGAAAAAAGTCCCTTTCCAGTTTGCGCCATTTTTTTCTCTTTTTTCTGATGATCGAAGTTACCTGTGTGTTAGTTTGCAGAACACATCCTTCTTATATTTGACTGTTCCAAATTATAAAACATGGTATTTTTTCCATTGAGTTCTTAACTAAATGCAAAATTGCTGACTGGAGGTCGCTATTGTCAAACGACAACTGAGATTAAAAAAGGCTTCAAACGTCAAAAGCAACCGCAAATGCATCACCAGCATGAATTTATTCCTAACACATTAAAATGACATTGCAGATTTGTATTTAAATGTTAGAAACGCTTATGAAAGAAAGGATTCTCCGAGTCTAATTTGAGTATGCAGCAATATGACATATGCGTACAACAATTTTTGGCCTGAAAACGCATTTGTGTCAACTAATCATGCTATTCCCATATATGCCCCCTTTGCTAGTATATTTTGCTTCCAAATCTAAAGTTATCATTGAAAAAGTTACAATACTTGTCTCAATTTTTGTCGCGTCTTGCCTCTCCTTCCTTTAGTTCTTCGTCCGTGTCACTCTTAAGGGGGTACGATGTGTTCCACAGTCATAGTTCGGTTAGTTGGAAGTGTCCATTTTTATTTTATAACCTATTATTTATCAGATGTACACTTATTCTTTGTAAGAGCCGGGGTGGCACAACAAGGCGTTTGCCTACAAACTGGACGGCGACGTTCTATTGCTGATAGGAGTAGATTCTCTTTCCTACATCTGTCTAAATGTGACTCAGTTGTTCACGTAGCCTCTGTCAAATTAATATTTGGGAAACTTAGACGGTGGAGTAAATATAGTCGGAGCTTAGTACTAACCACATCATTGCCTGCATCCCTTGTCATGGAAGTGTAGTCCTACTCAGTTCCCGTCTTGTTCTACTCTCTCTCACCTGTCCTGTATTTCTAACTAATTCTATGGCATCAGTGGTCGAGCATTCACCTCTGGTGCATAGGGTCCCTAGTTCGATCCCAGCTCGCGCCAAGTGAACTTTGTGGTGGGCAAACACCGTGTGCGTGGGTTTCGTCGGGGTTTTTCCGTTTCCTCTCACTTTCTTCATTCCATCATTTCATTCATTTCTCATCATCACAGTCTCCTTTAGCCTAACCGGCATAAGCGTGGGACGTAAAACTCAAAGATTTCACTTTCATTTTCATTTAATTCTATGGCATATGAAACCCGGAGGTTCAATGCCGCATTCACATAAACTCTAAACTGACATATTCTTAGCCAACTGGATCTAATTTCTACTTTTTATTCCTATTTCATCATCTTAATATTGTCCTTTTATGTGCATCTAGGTCTTCCTAATAGTCTTTTCCCGATTGGGCTTGAATTTTGAATTTTGAAAACTTTTTTAGTTTCTTCCATTCTGGCTACATGACCTGCTCACCTGAGCCTCCATGATTTAGTGACCCTAACAGTGTTTGTAAACCGTATAAACTATGGAGTTCCTTTAACGAAGTTTCTGCATTCGCCATTTCCGTCCGTCTTGGGTCCGAATATTCGCTTTAGGATTTTATTTTCAAATACTTCTACTTTGAGTTGTTTCTTTAAAGTACGCGATCATGTTTCGCAACCGTGCAGTACAACTGTCGTTTTATATATTTTAAGCTTCAAATTCTTCGACAGAATTCGCAAAGACAAAAGACTTTGAGCTGAATAACTTCAGTCGCCACTTACTTTTTTCGTGGACATGGTTTTGTTCTAGGTTAATGTCGATTCTAGATACTTGAAAGTATCCATTTTGCCGAAAGTATTATTTTATATTTTAACATATCCATAATTTGTAGTATTGTGGTCACGGCGAACTTCCATGTATTTATTTAGTTTTCTCTGCATTTACTTCTAAACACATGTCTCTACAGGCGTTTAATAAAAACTTTTTTTTGTTCTAGTATCATCCTCTATCAGATTTACATCAGCATAAGACACAAATAACCTAGTGAGTGACGTTCAACTCTATGCCCTGTTTGCTATATCTTTAATTTTTCTTATAGCGTATTCTGGAACAAAACTGAATAATAATGAAGCCGATGCATGTCCTTGTTCCAGGCGATTCTCGACGTCAAAGCTCCTGGGCAATTATTTACCTACTCAGACTTTACTTTCGGATTCATTTAAACACGTCTTAATTAATCTAATTAGCTTTTTCGGTACACCAAATTTGGTAAGTGTTATACTACTTATTCTTTATAAGTGGAAGTAGATCCTCTATGAGAATCTTATTCTCATGTGTTTTTCTGGATCATTGTGGAAAATAAACCATGTTAGACCTTTCTTTTCATGTAAAGAGTTTCAAAATAACTGAAGCTACACTGGGCAAGTGAAAAAGAAGAAAGTACAAGATAAAAATGATGTAAGTCGTAGAGTAATAAAAGAAATAAAAGAGAAAAAGAAATATCACACACACATACTTAAGAAAAAGCCTTTCTGTACTATGACTACCTAAGTAGAAGTTTCTCCTTTCTGTGTAATGCAAATTACATTTTTCTAAAATACTAATTAAATTGTCTCTTTATAACAACTAGTAACAATAATAACGTAAATTTTTATCTCAGACAATAATTCTGATGCAACTATTCCCACCATTATATGTTTTGAAAAATGTCTGTTGCGTACATACCTATAACCCTAATCCTCTGTGATACCCAAAATATCACATGTATTTTGTAGGCCTAGAGTGGGGAATTAATAATCTTAAAGAATGTTGATACTGAAAGAAATCATCATTGCTTTAATTTCTAGTGTTATAAACAATTTTACTTGGCATTGTTTTCAATTATCTGAGAAATCTATGATATCTTGTACACTGTAACGATTTTAGAACCAAGATAGATCAAATAGTTCTTTTCATAAATGTATATGCCTATTCTAACTTTCAATTTCTTAAACGGTAACCAGACTTATTGTAATTTTTATGTCAATCTATGCCGGAAAAGCGATTTCTAATATTGAATATATTTCTACATAGTTTAATAATTGTACTTATTGCTATTGTTACATAAAGCTTTCTTACAAACATTTCGTCCTTGCTCTCTTCTTTCTACTCACCTAACGGACACATCACGTATTAAAATGTTCACTTCAATCTCCTATATTAAGCTTTGTTAATTAATAAAAGGAAACTGTCTCAAATTATGAATGAAACACATATATAATTTATATATTATATATTAGTATTAAAACTAATACAGTTTCTTGTATGTTATTTGACAGTATCGTACAGAATTAGAATCACCCACAGGTTAAATTTCTATTATACCTGGACAAACATAACATAACTACACATACTGGCAAGTGCTCTATTACAAATAAAAAGTGAGAGGACTACCTTTTGGTACCGAAGTAACTACCGGTATTTATAATTGCTCTCAGGTAAAGACCGACGTTCCGAAGTAATTATGCATAGATAATTTGGAATTCATGCGTAAATTCTTATTATTTTCTCCGTTATTTCGAAATAAAAGGCTATTCGTAGCTTTCATTTTATTCTAAATACATGAGTTTATTGTTCAATTTCATTCAGTTTATGGAATAAATTAAGAGTGTAAGGACAGAAATGGTGCCTTTCTTCCTTGGTAAGAAAACCCTTGTTTTCTCTGCATTTTATTTTTAGAGGCGTTTGCTTTATGACTGTAAATCTTCTGCATGTCCTTTGACTGAAACTTGTCATACAATGCATTTCGGGTAAGCATGACGTAACGGAGTGATGCAGAAGATTTTTATTATTATCTGTTCAAAATAAGAACCGAATTGATTTAGAGCAAGACGTCGTTACCCTGTTCCCACATCATGAGTATTCCGCTGAAGCATTCTCTATAATTATCCTTTCATTGCAAAGGGCAGTTAAAGCGGATGCCTTAACAGAATACTCATGATATGACAACACGGTAACACCTCTTGCTCTAAATGTCAATTCGTTTCTTATTTTGAACAGATAATAGGTAAGCTTCTCAAATATAAAGCCTGTGGCATACTCCACTGTACCGTCCTTTGATTCATGGAGCATACCAGTAAAATTTTTGAACGCACTACATCATGCTTCGGAGTATGAGCATTTTATATATAATATTTCTTTTTACATTCTATTTTACTGTTTTTATGCACTTTATTAAAAACTTACATAGAATTAGTTGCGTAAAGACATTTACTTTGGGGGACAAACGTTGCTGCACTGAGTTGTTCGCATAATAACATTGCAATTGTATTCTTCTTGTTAATATTCCAAGTAATATTTCCGTGTATATTTTTCTACATTGTGTACATGTAGAAGGAAACGGAAGGCAATTTTGGTTGAAAATAGGCAATTTAAATCCCGAGGAGACAGTTAGCTAAATCTTCACATCACACATACTCTAAATGACAGTTCCATTTTACGTATACTGCATCTTGTTTCATGTACTGAAGCTAATCAAAACCTGGGCTCAGGACAGTTACAACTTCACATTTTCCTGAAAATTACCACCGAAAGCAGGGCTTTGGTACCAAAAGATTAACATTAATGCTTTCAAGCTGTTATTCTAAGCTCTTTTATTTGAAAACAAATAAAATAGTTGTGGTTTATAAAGTACTTAGACCATTACAGAAAGCAGAGACGAGAAAAAAAAAAAAAAAAAAATCACTCTTCAGACAGAACAAACTCTCATACTTGTTTACACCCTGTTTCAAAAAGAATAGGGGAAGGTAGTACACAGTGGATCAGAAGGCGTTATTCATTTATTTATTGCACAAATTCAGCTAGCGCATGTCAGTTATTCTGTTTTCACATTACACACTTATGAACGAAATGTCAACAACAATGGATGCTTCTCATTTGTGGTGAAGTGAAAAATATGTTTTCCTTGTGCTGAAGTAAAAATGAAGTAATAGACGTGAATGCTCTGACGCTGTGATTTATCTTGTAATTTAGAATATCGCGGACATGGGAGGTAGGTAAGAATGTATTTGTAATATAGCATTGTTTATTTTGTTCTTCTATTTTAATAGTTCCTTGTTGTGGGAAACTGTTTGGGTTGACACCAACAAGTACACAGTGGATCACATCGGTGTGGTACACAGTGGATCACATCGGTGTGGTACACAGTGGATTGATCCACTCTGTACCTCATTGTGTTTATGGAAGTTCAATGTATTTGGCATACTCGTTTAGAAACAAGTCATAGTATTGGCATTTCACGGAGCTTTTAATATCATGTTACACGTTACAGATTAATGGTTTAACCACAAGGAAATATACGCAAGGCAACATGAAAGACATTTATTTAGATGAGAGAAGCAGTGCAATTAGTGGTGGGGCAGGGATATTCTATTAGCAGCGTTGGTAAATTGAAGAACATTGATTACACAACTTTGAGCAGATGTGTCAAAAAATAAGAAAGTACCAGGTGACAATGTTAAAATGAAGTCAAATTATTCTGTACAACAAATATTCACTTCAGAGTTGGAGCATTTATTTCCGAAATATATAAAAATGTGCAACAAAATATCTTAGTCTACGTTGCCGTGAGGCGTTTGGCATATGAAATTGATAAGAATAATATATCGATACCTGCTTAGTGGGAAAAAAGCAAAATTCTGGTCTAGAGTGAATCGTAATAAAGATCTTAGTATTCGAAATCCCGAAGATGTGTTGAATAGCGTCAATCTTAGGCTCTCAAGATTGATGTCATTCAACAAACACAATGCTGAGGCATTCTTTAGTAATTTACGTAACTTATCTACGAAATATCCCAAATTCTGTAGCCTTTCACGTATTTCCAACTTAGACATGAACTAGAACAGATCATACATCCAAGAAAGTAATAACAGAGAAAGAAGCCCGTGAATAAACGGAGTACAAATTCAGCAGCAATCTGAAGCAAAACGGATAAAATAAAGACTTTCAGTCCTGAAGAAAGGAAAAGAAAATGATAGTTCAACGGGGAATGATGATTTTAAGTCAATTATATTATAAGATTCTTTAGATGATGATGATACTTTAGAAAACGAAATCTTTCAGTTTAACGTCACACGGTTATGCCCCTCACGCTAAGGAATACGGACCATGTTACTTTAGAGACAGAAACTACTAGCCTACTTATTGATGATTTAGAACAGAGTCAAAGAAAAGTTCAACCTGGTGATTACGTTCTTGTAAGATTTCTTTCACGGACACATTACATTGGTCAAATCACGACTAGGAAAGACAATAAAAAATGATTTTTAGATTTCGTTTCTAAGAAGTGAGAAGATACATGAAAGTCCACGTCTCATATAGCCTCGCTGCTGAAAAGGGACGTTAAACTCAAAATCCACTCAACTCAAGATACATTAAAGTTTCGTCCATCCAAATAATCCAGATATTTTACCCACACACAATATTTGAATAGTAAGACAGCTTCCAAAACCTCTTATTGTGAAGAATAAAATACTGTCTGTTAATATCAGGTTGCCGGTAGAGTTCCATGAAATTGATCTCCGCTAATCTTTTGAAGTTTCAAAGGATGATAATGTCGAGCTGGACATATATTTTTGTCGTCATAGTGAAACTGATAATTTGAATAATCAGACTAATTGAACTCAGTACAGAAAGTTAAATTCTCCATTTTATAACAAATTGATTATGCTATTGTGCATAACTACTAAATTTACTAATCCAAAACCAAAGATTCTCCGTACAATATATCAATTTAATTGTCTAAAAAGTTTGTTTTATAACAGTCGTTTGTATTGTTTATTTTGGTAATCAATTTCTGAAATTAATACTATGCTATTAAGATGCTTGTAATACTTCGATTCTAACTTTTATTTAGAATTTTAAAATTTATTTTGTATTGTGAGTAATAGAGAATTTGACAATAATGCTTACAATTTTATGTAGATTTGGAGATTTTCAGATGATGGGCCCCTTTATCATACGGTTTCTATTCATTACTTTCAATACATTGTTCCTTTGATCCACTGTGTACGCATATATGATCCACTGTGTACGATGGTGGTACACAGTGAATCACTTTACAAGCATTAGCGTTAACTGTAACTGCAAAATACAGAGCAGCGCTTCATATTAATAAATTACTTACGAATGTAGTGGAGACATGTGTCCATGTTCTACACTAAACAAATTCCAGTAATAGTTGCATTAAACGGATTTATGCTGAAAGTTTTAAAAATTGATCCACTGTGTACTACCCTCCCCTATACGTATTACGAAGAATTATTTTGTCCAAACTATCGATCGCTGCGCCTCGGCTCGGCTATTGAAGAAACGAATACATAGTCTAGTTTATATTAATAGCCGCTAGATGTCAGCTGTCTTCTGTTTTGCTTGGTAATCGTCATATGTTTAAAATGGCTACTCCGCAGCAGAAATCATTTTGCGAAGTGCAATTCCGTGATTACAGTGCAAAGACGTTTCAGGTTGAGGTACCAAATTGTTCCTCCGAATGAGTGGAACATTCGCAGATGGTATCGACAGTTTGTAGATACAGGATGTGTATGTAAAGGAAAGAGTCCTGGCCGCCCTTGTGTTCCTCAAGAAAATGTTGCACGAATTCAAACTGCTTTCCAACGTAGTCCTTCAAAAATCAACCCGTCGTGCCAATCGGGAGTTACAAGTGCCGACAACAACAATTTGGCGTGTTTTGAGACGTCAGTTGGTTATGAAGCTGTACGTTTCAGCTGTTACAAGCTTTGCGTCCTGATGACAAACGCAAACGTGTGGCATTTTGTAACGAAATTCTGGATGCTATTGACAATGATAACACTTTTGCACAACGCATCGTGTTCAGTGATGAAGCGACTTTCCGTGTTAGTGGTCAGGTAGACAAACAAAATGTTCGAATTTGGGACCTACAGAACCCACATGCAATCATTGAACATGTGCGAGATTCGCTCAAAGTCAATGTATTTTGTGCAATATCCCGATCATCTGTTTACGGCCCATTCTTCTTTAATGGAAACACGGTTAACAGTTAGCAATATATCGCTATGTTACAAAACTGGTTGTTTCTGAGGCTGCACGAAGACAACTTCATTTTTCAACAAGACGGGCCACCCCCTCACTGGAGTCGCCAAGTGCGTGAATATCTGAATAGAGCTCAACCGAACCGCTGGATTGGTCGTCAAGGAGCTGGCGACTTAGCATGTCTCAGCTGGCCTCCACGGTCACCGGATTTGTCACCCTGTGACTTCTTCCTGTGGGGTTTCGTTAAAGACAACGTTTATGTACCACCACTCCCACAGAACCTGGAAGAGTTGAAGAACCGGATTTGTACTGCCATAACATCGGTGACGCAGGACATGCTTGCCCGAGTATGGGAGGAATTTGAGTATCGATGTGATATTGTTCGTGTCGCTGATGGAGGACATATTGAACATCTGTAATTTGAACTTTGAACTTGAGAGGTTCGTAAATATGTGTGTAAAATTTCATATTCGTATGTCTTAAAGTTTAACAAATATATGCATTCGAAATACATATATTCTTTATGAAACAGGATGTATATTGGAAGGGAATGGATTGGAAGACAGACAACTATTTTATTGAGCTTGTTCTTCTGTTAGTCTGATTCTCAATTTTCAACCTATTACAGATTAACGTATTTTCTTTTGCGTGAAGACACTACGAGGATACAAGAATGAAACTAACAAAGCACACACATACGGCTTCCATAAATCACCTTCGACAACGGAGAAAATGGCCAGCTGAAAGAGCACTTATAACATAACCAACTAAAAGGCACTAATGTCAAATGAAACTTGGCGGAAAAGTGTGTTCCTAATGGAGAAGAGTAATGAGAAGTTTGCAATTTTTTCTTCCACAAAATTTTACTTGATTGACCCTTACATTTGCAAAGCCTAATGAAGAATATCTTATTTCCAATTACAGTGATGGGAGAAAATGACAATTTCAAGGAGTATAACGTGATTTTACCTCATTTGCTTTCCGATTCAAGGGGGAATTTAAAATCTACATTTTCAAAAATGTTTCATCATTAGATTAAACATTAAAAAAAGATGAAAAAGCAGTATATGTGCACGCTAGAAACAGAAAAAAAATTCATGAAATAAGGCTCCTGTGAACTTGTTTCGTAAATGTAACGTTGGTTCAAGTAACAGCAGTAAAACTTCCAAAGCTTACCTGATTTATTTGATTTTTTTCTTTTCTTTTTTCCACGTTCTAAAGTTATATGAAAGTGACAGCCATACTCTGCCCAATTTGGTTTAAATTTGTACTTTTATTTTACAAAAAAAATATTTCATGTTGTTTTTTTAGAAATTAACAGCATTTAGATTATTTGTACCTTTTTCTTAACCCGTTTCTCCCTGATAATAAAACAGTTATCAAAATTCGGATATTTATATTATTGTGAGAAACGAGATGCACATTAGCTAGGATCTTGTATTCCTTAAAATCATGCTATTCAATGCAATTGAAGTAAACATTAAAATTGGTAAATACATTGAACGCGAGTTTAACACTATACAGTAGAATACATAGAAAGCAACGTATATTTTTATTCTCTTGTTTTGTAATTTGTGACTTTTATCAAGTACTTTTCTGTTGATAAACTTGGGTCTAATTCACATACAAGCCAAACCACGCAAGCTTTCAACATAAAAACGGAAAGCACAGTAAAATTTGTATTTTGCAATCTTAAAAGCCACCGCGAAATCTTACACTGTTACCCAGAATATTTTTACAATGATAGAAAAAATAATTAAAGATTACATGCAGTCAAGGAAACAATAAGGCTCACGTATCATATAGTTTACATAATCATTATCCGACTTGATAATTTTCTCAATTTACAACCAAAATAAAACAGCTTTAAAAATACTCTATTAAAAACAAGTAACGACACATTTTGTTAGAAAGTCTTATACAAGTGCAAATTTCAGTTACGTGTTAAATCAACAATTGAAATCAGAAATATTGATATTCCACACAACTTCTTGTAAAGTTTTTCTTTTCCTTACTTTCTGACATTTAACATTACACTTGACACTTCATTCAGTTTAAAAAAAAAAAAAAAAAGTGTACACATCCTCATTAACATATTATTACGATATAGGGTCCAAGAAAACTTTTCTGAATTGTTTCACATCAGTCTTACACAAAAAAGCAGCTTTTAAACAATCTGTCCAGGTGGAAAAGTACGCGTAAGTTCTAAAAACAAATATAATCACGTATAGAATTGAGATATAATGGGTAAAAAATAATACTCTAATTTGTATTATTTATACATTCGACAGATACATAGATACTATTATATAATTTTTTCTACTCAACTTTTCTTTTTAAAGGTTTCTTCTCTTTATTTGAGAGTTAATAATATGCATCTAAGGGTCTCAAGATGATAATAATAATAATAATAATAATAATAATAATAATAATAATAATAATAATAATAATAATAATAATAATAATATATTATTATTATTATTATTATTATTATTATTATTATTATTATTATTATTATTATTATTATTATTATTATTATTATTATTAATTTACTTCAAATGTAAGAAGAAACATAAAGTTTCTCGGATGACAGATCATGGTTTGAAAAGTAGAAGTATAGCATAGAGAGTGAGAAAGAAACAAAACATTTACATTTCTTACTCTACACATGCAAACACAGTTTTCTGATTGAATATTTCAAAATTTTCAATGATCAACATTTAAGCCCTGAGTTTTAAGTGATGAATGCATTATTTTGAACATGATTAGACAATTACACTAGTCAACAATATTTCTGTAATATTCTAGCAATACTGCTTTTAATAATTTGCACATGAATATCACAGCACGTCACAGCTTATCCTTATTTTCCACCCATATAGTTTATGTGTGTACCTCTTAATAATCTTTTTTACATGTTATTTAAAAATATAGCATGAATTAATCGACGCCAAAGTTATATTTCCTTTCTCTTTCAAATATTGGGAGCACACGACACAATCAATGTAACAGCTGAGCAGATAAAAAGCATTAACTAGGAGAAATGGGATCATAGGCTAAAGTATGTCCCAGTAAAATATTTTTTTTTTTTTTTTAATATGGAACAATGGAAGATTCCCATTTTCCTCTATACATAAGGTTGAAACTTAGTAATTTTGTTGAATAACAGCTTAATAATTCATGAACAAACAAACGGCTAGAATTTCTAGCAACTGGAATACAGTTTCCAAATATGTCTAAATTTCTGCTGAGTTGCAGTTTCAAAGAATTATGACTGACTATACTTCCATCAAGCCATATATAAAAAGGTCTGGGTACAAAACCTCGCAGCCCAAAATCTTGCCTGGTCAAAACCTCGCGGAACAAAACCTTCGTACAACAATTTCTTCAGTGTTAAGTGTTTTATATATTGCTTTATTTATGAACTTAAAAGCTAACACATAGATAACCATGTTACAAGTGAAATACGCATATATTTTTATTTTTCCTTTTAAAGATTGACCTTTGATTGCTACTTATATGACATTTAATATATTTTTGTTATGTCTAGAAATTCAGAAATTTGATTGTGTGTAACTCGGAGCTCGAAACCTGCATTACGTAATATTTCACACGCTAACAAACAGATCAACGTCTACCACTATGCCAAGTTGATCCCGATCGGATGAATTTGGTGGAATACATGATCGAGTTTTTGTTGTGGAATACATGACACAAAATTTGACCGCCAACAACTCGGAAACCAAAACCTGCACAACATAACATTTCATACTCTTATATAGCGGGTCAAAAAACTCTATCATATTAACTTTCATCTGATCGGATGAGTAAGGTTGAACTTGTACAATACGTAGTGTTTTTAATCTCCGTCTGTCTGTCTGTCTCTCTCTCTCTCTCTCTCTCTCTCTCTCACACACACACACACACACAAAAGACAATAAAAAAAGACAAAGCTATATTCGATGGATAAAATTTCTCATCATTTGGCTTTATTTTAGGATTATCTATCTATCCATTTTGAACTCGTCAATTCTTTAAGTATCTAGTGTTTAAAGGGAGAATTTCTGGGTCCTATGTTACTTAAGTCTTTCTTCTTTTTCTCCCTATAATAATAATAATAATAATAATAATAATAATAATAATAATAATAATAATCATCATCATCATCATTAGTGGCGTATTTAGGGGGCTTCCGGGCTTAAGCCTCCCCTTCCCGAAATCTTACTTACTATAGTAAAGTATATGAAATACCTCGCAGAATTTTTACATTTTCAGGCAAAGTCCCCTCCCCCCCCCCCAAAAAAAAAGTTAGCAAGCCCTCCGAAACAAAATCGTAAATACGTCACTGATAATAATAACAATAATAATTCTCAACATAGCGATAACAAGTACTAGGAAACGTGCGCCAATATTGGAAAATTCACCACAGCAGACCTATGCACTCTCGGAGAGTGGTAGACTTCAATACCGTTTCTCTACGATATTTTTCATTTAAAAAAGTCACCACTAATTTATACATTACAATAAGATTGCGGTTCAGTGTTTTTCTGCCTAAATTTGTTAGGCTGTTAAGACCGATATTCTACTTCTATTAGTCAATTTTTCAGTTGGAACAAATAAGGAAAACTATCACATTGCATGGTGTTCTTATACAATAGTATACTTCCTCCAGTAAAATCCGTGATACAGCATGCGGATATAGTAATCATAATTTTTCAATAATAAATCAATAATTACTTTGTAAATTTTTAACTTCTTCTATCCGATGAGTCAAATTGGGATCAATGCTATATAGTTGAAATTTGTGGTCTATAAGCTTTATAACGATGTATATGTCATGAGACTGTGGTGATTAGAATTGTCGCAGGATGTTCTCATATAATGGGCTACCGGTATTTCCTCCATTGAAATCGGTGATACAGCCTATAAAGGGTATCCCATATTAGGACACCTTCCTCGGCCTAGATCTCAGTGACTGTTGTACATCTCACACACAAATGTGTAAGGTATATAATTAGTTTTCTGTTACGCTGCTGTACACACAATGTTGCCAGAGATTAAATATTTTCGGAAAAAAATAGAGTTTTTGTGATTTTTAAATTATTTCTTCTTCTAGTCGGTGGGCAAAATGGGAAACAATGTTACATCGTTGGAATCTGCGTTTCATAAGCTTTCCGAAGATGTATTACTCATTGCTCTATGTTAATTAGGAGGGGCACAGGAGGCGTGTAAGAGACTTTGCGAATAGTAGTAACGCATGGCTGCTATGTTGGAAAATTCTCCATAGCGGCCTTACCCCACCTCGGAGAGTGGTAGACTTTTCGCCATCGTTTTCTTCAGGTATTTTTCCGTAAGAATCCGTTAACAGAAATTGTATTGCAATTTGTTCCCGGTTCAGCCATTTTTTCACCTAACTTTCCTAGTCTATCCCGCGAGATTATTGATGGCAAGGTTTCGCCCGCGAGATTTTGTCCATATACCATACAGAAACGTGATAAGGTATCAAGGACAGTGAGATCCTATACCGATGTAAAGATTACTACTGGTTTTGTCCTAAACTATCTCTTCGTGAAACAAGGAAATTAAGGAATAATTTTTATGCCATGAAATGTGCATAATAATATATAATGAAAGTAAACAGAAGTCAGTGTGTTGTATTAACCATGTGCATTATTCAATTACCGTTAAGCTTCATAAATAAAAGCGTATACCATGCACTTCAGCAATACTTTTGTTTCGTGACTTACGGATGGAAGCATTTCTTCGCAACCCCTTTAAATATAAAATTTGTCTGTAACTCAATACTAGGTCATATTTTCACTCAGCATACCTAACTGAAAACACCATTTCTCAATTCATGAAAAATAAAAATGAAATTTTCTGGCATGTCACTTTTTATTTTATTTTATTATTATTCTTTTCTACACTGAGAATAGAGCTTATGGGTCTGACATTAGTATGGAGTGATGATAATTTCACTAAGATATTGTATCGTAAGATAATATTAATACATTCAAATGTAGTCATAGATACGAATTTATGCAGGACATTCTCTGCTGCTCAACGAAGTGCAGTAATTCTAACTAGATTGTGACAAACACTGATGTGAATGAACTTGTCTAATATGTCTTAAACTTGATTGGGTTCAATTGGGTGAGCGTGATGATCGTCATTCACCATTCGTTGCAATTGTCCAGAATGCTCCACGAATCGATTTCCACTTTGACCCGATGACACGAGTATTATCTTGCTGAACACCTCATCGTTGAGAGGGTACATGAAGTCCTTGAAGAGCTAAAACTGATCATAAACACTCCAATATAGCGGTCATCGGTCAGCAAAAAGTTCAGTAGTGCCAATGGACACAATCCATGCCACGTAAACATCCTCCACACCAGCCCGCACGGTAACTTATTGATACTTAGGCATAACATTAAAGGGAAGCACCATAACAAGAAACATCAAATCATAACATTTTGCCAGAATACACCCTCCACTCAATCCAGCATTTATACTACACATTATTTTACACTGGTATTTGTCCTAGTTATCACATGATAGTAAAATCAATCAACACTGTATAAGGCTATTCTATAGTTTTTCTTTTGTAAATGTATACCCGTCGTAACACAAAGGGGGAGGGGTTGCACATGCACCCAGCTTCAATTTTTTATGCACTATTCCCGTATTTTTGTGCATAAATTTATATAATGAAAGCGACTAAATACAATAAAAAATATGTTAAATACATTTATTTCTTAATTTCAAGCGTAATTATAAAGCATAAGCAAGTGTTACATAAGTATTAAACTATTTCCATATGGGGTGCAACTGCACCCCTCCTTGGTGCTTAACGTAACTTGCTAGCCTTGGTGCTACGAGGGATATAAAAAGCGTATAAATGACCTGTTTAATACACAGATATTTTAGTCATTGGCAACTACTCTAATTGTTGAGTACATCACTGAGCTCGTTCTTTTGAAGTCAAAGTTACTCTCTAGAAAACGTACAAATTATCCAGAACATATATTACATAAATCATTACGAGAAATTCAACATTTCGTCAATATAAAATATATTTCAAATTACCTACTCTGTCTCGAATTAACCTGTGGGTGTCTTCGTATTTTCTTTCGTCATCCGGTATCTTAATTAGGTACAGTGTTAGAAAATTCTTTAAGGGTTTTACTTAAGGAAAACTACATGGTCAGATAGCAATTAAATATATTTCAGACTTAATGTAAATTATTATCTTTTACAGCATATATTTTATTTTGAATTCTGATATACACATTTTGGAATTCAAACAATATGTTTATTGATGGAAATTCTTGAAATAATATCCCTATATCATTTTCAATTGTATTCAAAATAAAGAAGAAATAGTAAAGGAAAGTTTAGTATTTTCCAAATAAAAACCAGATCATTCATAAATATATATATATTTATTATCAGTTACGAAATATATTTTAGTCCATATAATAGAAAATTCAGTTAAAGAGAATTACAAAACTATCCTAATCAATTATCTTAATCAACATAATCAACTTATATTTACGAAATAATAAGCATAAGTATTTTTAAATTATTAACTAACCTCTCATCCTGTGAAACTAATGTACTATCCGAAGTTATGGTATCACTCTTCAGGGTGTGTGCATCGTTAATGCTACTCTCTTGACTGCCTTCTGTAGTAACAAACTCATTCACAGGAACAGTGTCTTGTGTTTCCTCTGAAGGCTGTGATTGAAAACAGTTTGAGGCAATTTCAGAGCTCTGTTCCAAATTAGAAGTTTCCGACACGCTGTAATTACCATATTCCATCCACTGAGACTGATCATAGTTTCCGTATGTTTGTTCCTGTTCACTGCTATATGAATACGCACTATAATCTGTATAACCGTATTGATGGTAATTTGTGTACATTTCTGGTTGATACTGATTATACGCGTCACCACTATGATTATAAGCGTCACCACTATACGAATATGAGTTATAATATTCTGGAGTGGGATATTGGTAATTATTTCCATGACTGTACCAATGGTAAGGATCTTGTGTCGATTCCCTATGGTTGCTGTTCCGTCTTATTCGTGGAGATCGCTGAGGCTGTCTGTAAGGGTGATAGTTACTGCTAGTATGTGGACTCATTTTATTATATCCAGACACAATTGTACATATTTTATGAACTCCAGCTTTACCATCACTTTTGTTTTTGGAGCCATCTACCGTGTCAATAGGTTTCGACATTTTTGCAATCTTTTCGTGAAAATGCTGAAAAAAAGGATAGAATAATATATATTTATTTAGCCCTCAAAATCATTAATGTTACTTACCACAACCTTTTCAAAAATATGTCAAATTTGTTCCAAATATTCACTATGAGTGTTGATCAACTGAAACCAGTTGTTGACCATACCTGCAATATGGTGTGATAAAAGGAATGTGTAGTTGTAGTGGTATATCAGGGCATATCTGTTCATGTACATCAAAAATATTGTTTCCATGTTTTTAAGTAGTTACAGAAATAACTATTATTAGATTATTAAAAGATGACGTTCGCCTTCTCAACCTGCCCAAACAAGATCAATGTACTGTCAAACAGTAATTCACTACCGAAAGATGTCAACCAGCCCAAGTGTTTTGTCGGATGAAGGGTGTGTATGGCGACGTATCCGTGTTCGAAACCATAGCGGCTGACTAGTCAAGTTTCAGAAAAGATGTGCAAAAGCTAGTAAATTTTTCTGTCATGGTCAAGTCCAGGTTTTTGCCACTGAGGACAATCATACGAAGGTGGGAATAGACGTCTGAATAGTCGGTCCATAGCAAAGCAATTCAACACGAATTATGGCACTGTCCAGAAGACTGTGAAACATCTGGCATATCAAAGTGTGCGCATACTGTATTCCCAGGATGTTGACAGAGAGAGAAAAGTTGAAACGTATAGCATGTTCCCTTGAACATCTGCCGTGCTACCAGCAGACGGAGGATGACTTCTTGTGTATTGTTGCTGTGAATGAATCTTGGTATCACCGTTTTGAATAAAGTTCAAAATCTTCCAGTATGCGATGGAAACATCCTTTTTTCCATGCCCCAAGATATTCAAACCATAAACGCCTGTAGGGAAAGTCATGGTTACGGTCTTCTTTGATTGCCATGGATCGATCATGCTTGACTTCAAGGAATCAGGAGAAATCATTAATGCCGAACGCTACTTAAGACTTTGACCCGTATTTGCACATTCATTGAAAACAGAAGACCTGAACTTTTGACTTCTGAGATAATTATATTGCATAATAATGCCCGCCACCATATTACCGCAACGTTTAGGACTTGTTCCGAAAATTAAACTGGAAAATATTCAGCCATCCTCCCTACAATTATGACCTTTCCCTTGGCTTTCACATCTTAGGTCTTCTTATGATGGCTTCTTCTGATGCAGAAATGCTTGACTCATCATGCATGCCTTTATATTGTGTATAAAGGGTACTTAAACACTAGTAGTACTTTCGCAGATCTGTCTACAAACGGGTTTCAGTTAATTACATCATATATAAGAGCTACGTTTCTCTCTTTCTGTTTTTATTCGTGTCTTGTTTCAACCACAAATACTTTTTAGTTTTCTTTAGGACGTTATAGTCTAAATGAACAAAAATAATTATATATTAATTTCATGAAGATGTAAAAAGTTACAGTGCAATATACTTACCAATAAAAGTATTTTCTTAACCTGAAGGTGTATTCAAGAAGACGTCTGTAATCAGTAACGCTCACGTTTTCATTTATAAAAACTTCGAGTGTTTACTCTGTGAATATGCATGAGCTTAGAACTCTAGGTTTTATCTTCAATGAAAACATATTTATACTTACAGAAATCACAGTAAGAAAATACGGAATTTCATTTCAAATATCGAAATACATTCTTTCGATGCATTCTCACGAACTGCATTGACATATGTTTCCTTGAAACGTAATGCTATCACTGAGCATGTGGAGACTTTCAGAAAGTTGTTTCAGATACACGTGAACAAGTCGGATGCGCTACTGCCATCAGGAGGCATAAGCTCTAGTGAAGGGCCGCACGTGGTTTCCTTTATTAGAATTTGGGATGAAGTGCGTGCAGCAGTACACTGCTGCCGAAACCGAAATGCTACTGAGAAGGATATAGTATGGCCCTTTTCTAAATAAAGTTTACCTATGGCAGGACTGGAAAACAGTATCGGGGTAATGGATCTGACCGCAGGAAAATGTGTTCTTAACATAGTGGCTTGTTATACTTGAAGTCCGTGGAGAAATATAACAAATTAACCAACGAAATGCTGAGTGACTTACGTTGGATAATTTCCAACAGCACTCGCTCCCACGAAGATGGCCCGGAAGGTTCATGTGTCTTCAGTTTGCCAAGAGAACCATTTATAAACGTCTCAAGCTATGCTGTTATTGTACATAAGAGTACACAATCTGTAAGCCCGCCATATCCACGAAGGAAAGATTACCTGCCAGAAACTATAAACAGTACCCAACAACTTGCAGGAAATAACAGGAAGCATGTAGACACACTCGATAAAAGCGTTTAATTACCAATCCGACAGTGCTGAAATACCTATCATTGTAGCAATGCACAGCTCCATCGTTGCTGAGTGGCTATCGTACGCTCCTTTGGCGTGGAAGACTCGGTTCGATTCCTGGCGAAAGCTCATGTGGTTCGGATCCCATGTTACGCTGCAGGTCCACGTCTCATATAGCATCACTGCTGAACAGGACGCTAAACTCAATTCAATCAAATCCAAATTCAGTCATGCACAGAGACATATCGACGTTCTACAGGGAAACACCCCTAAAGTGGGCCATGGTTGTTATTGTTAGGATATGAAAGAAAATTAGTGATTCGTAATATTGATACAGTGTAAAGATAAAGATCGCAATACTTCCAGTCAACAATTACGACCCCATTTTTAACTTAAATATCTCGTTTGTACAGATAGGAGTTCCCAAATGTACGCATTTACATGGGAGCAGAGGACAGGCACAGACATTCTACTTGGTAAACTGAGAAAGTTGACGACTTACATAATTGTCATACCTCTATTTACCTGTTTCATAGCATGCACTCCCCTGAGAAACTTTCCACCAGTTTCTGATAAATATTAGGCGTTACGGCCGCTCACTCCTCCTTCAAGGTGGCATCCAGTGCTTCCGGCGAATAGGGACGATTCGGAGGAACCTCAAAATGTGTTCCAATTTCTCCCACAGATGTTCGATCGGCTGGAGATCGAGACTTAAGAGCAGGCCATTCTACTTGTTGTACAGAATTATCGCAATATACCAATTATAATGATGGATTACTGGTAGGGAGTATTTTCGTCTTAACAAGGACATTGGTATATTCCGCTGAACTGACATAGTGGGAAGCAGTGAAGAGTCCAAAGCGTTATCGCACTGTGCACTGTTCATACTTCCAGGAACAAGTAACGGACAGCCTATATCAGCAGAAAATACCCTACACCGAAACCTCACCATTACACCACTATTGAATTTCACTGTTATTACAAGCTGAGAAGCGTTTGCGGGTTGGCACCATGTCCAAACTACTCCATGCGAATGGAAGCATATATACTTTGATTCATTACTCCATAGAACCGTCTTCCACTAGCCCACTGGAGATTCTCTGGGCGTTAGATATGCCCGTCAAGCCACCATGGTAGTGCGAGCAATGTTAAGCTTGTGTGTAGCACCTCTTCCATGGACTTCCATGGAATCAGATAGTACACAGCTGTTCTGAAGGTACGGAGGGAGAGGAATATATCCGTAGCCATTTGGAACTCTTGATGGTGATATGAACCGATTAACGGTGAGTTAATTTCATCATTTTCATGTCCTCCTTTCCCAGTTTGTTATTGTTGTGGAAAGTCCGGGCAGTTTCGCGACACTGGTTAATACCTGTATATGTCTACTTCATTACGTCATCAGCCGCTGACTTCGGATGACCAAATTTGGCTGTAATGGATCATACCAATGGTGCTCATGCCCCCCCCCCCCGTCCCAAAGAGTAATAGAGCAATCCGCTCTTCCTATACAAAAAAAAAAAAAAAGGTTCAAAAACTAGGCGTATGAAATAGATAGGAGGCTATTTATTTAGTAGCCTGTAACCCCCATTAAAAAAAAAAATGGATCAGTCTATACTTGTTACACTTCCCACCCCAATTTGTTCTTTCAATTGAAAGAGAGAGTATTCTTGGCTATGCCAATTATTTATTTTAAAACGTTATACATGCCATGTTATCCTTCAGAGTTAGCTTTCTTAAAAGAATCATGATGGTATAATTTAAGTTCGATTGTGCCATTTTTAATGAAAAATTGCTCCCCCCCCCCCCACACACACAAAAGAAAATCTCATGAGTGCAAACCTCTACCTTACAAACTGCCTGTGAGCACCCCTGGACCATATTGACAATTCACACACAACACTAAATTTACATGTGAAAATGTCTCTGAACGATCCTGAAATAAACTGAACTCCTTCCGACACTCATTGTCACTGCTAAGCCTGATTTCCTTAATTAAGACCACGTGATTCCCAGTATGCGTGTGCCAGAAAGGGCCAATCTTATACATCGGCAGGGATGTCTAAAACTTCTTGAGAAGTAGTGTGTAATTTCATTTATTGATATTTCGATGAACAGCCCCGATGTGAGTCTGATGGCGATATTGTTATCACTTGAGGTGAATATTATGTGACACTTGTTTACATGTATCCAGAACAACCTTCTGGTTTTACCTTCTTTCAGGAATAAGACAAAACTATAGAACTGAAATAATTTATTTTTTACTTTGTATTTTACACCGAATAATGATACTCTATCACATGCGTTGAACATAACGTATTTGAGTTTAGTTACAAACATTTTACTTCTTATGGTAGAAATAACTTTTCAGGAATAAACCATAATACACATATGTATATATAATTTTCACCAATACGCTGCTTGCAACAATTTCAACATTTTCCATTAATTTTAACCTACAATTAAAATGTTTTTTATTAAATCACAATGATAATAATCTTATTATTACCTACTCTTACATGTAATAATAAATATATCAGATAATACCAATAAAACGTGAATCTGGATGCATCAATATATACAAAGAACAGTGTAGGCCTTTCTTCTAGCGCCTAATCCATTTTGCCTTGTTGAAAATTAATTGATGTGTATCTCCTAGACCACGTCACACTTGAATTATACGATACAATGTACTGAGTCGGAACTTGACAACACAAAAAATACTCTCGTAGCGGTTACAAGTTTATACTTAGTCAACTGTAGTCCCACGAAAAAACAAAACGAACACGTAGCGCTAAATAAACAATTTACATATCATGAAGTCACATTTTATCCTAGACAGTGTGCTGCCATGTATATCCTACATATAACGAAATGACCAGCGCACAATTTACGTCAGCATTGTGGTTATCGGTGAAGATTACAAAGTTGTGAATCAGTTTTATTCACTATATCCTTTATATCTAAGTAAATTCAATTTCTTTAATATTTCGGTTGAAGGTTTTCAGCTGAAAACTTAAGAAATTGCAATTACTCGCATATAGAGGATACAAGTGATGTAAGAATGTTAGGATGACAACGCTATGTAAGGACTATGAAAATACCTATACATCTAAAAGCTACAATATTCAGAACGTTAAGGTTTTACACTAGTCTTCTTCACCTTTCGAAGAGAGGAGTGGTTTTGAAGCTTTTTATATTAGGACTAAAAATTCTAGACTAAATAAGCAAAAGGAAAATCTGGATAAAGATTTCAGGGTGTCTACTAAATTACAAAATGAAATTTCGTGACTTTTTCGTGACCTTTTCTTTATCAGACTATAAAATATTTTAACATTCTTAAGAGCAACTTTGGGTGCGAGTTAGGCTGAATTTTCATGCATGCGATAGACGCATGCTTTGGTTACGATTTGGTAGCGTCTAAAGCCGATCATAGACATTTTTGTTGGTGAATTTTGACGTTTTATAGAACAAAATTTTCCAGTCTGTTCTTAATGTGTACATAAAAAAGAAAAATCGTGACCCAAAAGCCAACTTTCGTGACCTTTTCTTGATTTTCATGGCCGTTTTCTGATTTCGTGACTTTTTCGTGACACTCGTAACTTTCGTGACCGATAGACACCCTGGATTTAGATGAAAACTACGTATAACAACAATAATCAGGGTTGCTGAAAGGGTTTCCGATTCCATTGTTGGAGGGAAAGCAATGAATTCTAAACACATTATGGTGGTTCGAATTCCACCGTAAATTACAGTTTCATACTTTGATCTGAAGAGAATGCTAAACTCCAACCCAACTAACCAATAATCATACAAAGGGTGTTTAAAAAGTTTTGCACAGTGGTCTCTAATTTTTTTATTTGTTGCAGGAGGAAAATGAAATTTTTTGTGAACATACTTGGAACATTTAGCTATAAGTTGGTACATAAAAGTATTTTCTTTTATTTACAGGTGAGCCATAATGGACCGTGAAGTAGATGTTAGGTTGCGACAACGGTCGGTGATGGAGTTCCTCTTCAAGAACGGCGATGACTTTGCCACATCGATTTACATGAAATTGCTCCCTGTTTATGGGGAGGACACATTGGATCGCAGCAGTATCCAGCGGTGGTTGCAGAAGTTTAAAGGTGATTTCTCTCTACTGGACAATCCACGATGCGGTAGACTATCGATGATAGTGAGTGATGTGAATAAGGAGACCATTAATCAAATCATCCAAAATGACAGATGTCTGACGACACGACAGCTTGATGAAATGACTGGTGTGGTATCAGTGGTACAGTCACTAGGGTAAAGAAGTATCTATGCACAAGAGAAATGAAAAAAATTAGGAAGGATGTGTGGGATGAAGGATCAAATTTCATGACGACCTTTACTGAAGAGTGGAAAGTGTTTTGACGGCGTCATTACCCAGGATAAAACATGGTTGCTTTTTCCTCTTTGGTCGTCTGAAGGCCCACCTGAGCGGTAAAATATTTGATAGTGAGAAAGATCTTATTTCCTATATCAAGGGATGGTGTAAAAGTCAATCCCCAGAATTTTACCCAAGTACATTTACATCATGGAAAGAACGTTGGACAAGAAGCGTCACAGCTGGTGGAGGCTACATTGAGTAGTCTCAGAGTATAGCTAAATGTACCAAGTCTGTTCACAAAAAATTTCATTCTCCTCCTGCAACAAATAAAATTAAAAAAAATAGAGACCACTGTGCAAAACTTTTTGAACATTCTTTGTATTTAAATTAAATTCGTTCTAGTTTATTCTTATTAAATATTCTTTCAACACGTTTTATATTTTTCTTTATTATTAAAATTAGAAAAAATTCATCATTGGAAGTTGGCAGTATTGTGCCAGGAAACTGTTCGTATGAATCCAAACAGGGAATTCATATCTATACTCGTAAATTACAGTTTTCTGGTGTATATTTACAACTTATTTCAAATTGTGTTGATTTGCTGGGATATATTCTTCATTAGTGTTTTCTGTTTGTGATGTAAATATAGAACTGAATTAAGAACACGTAACTTATTGTAAAAACTCTTCATCAGTGTTTTTGTCTCTTTATGTAATTACATATTGAAAAGAGCACCAATTCATTTTTGAAACTGTGTTAAACGCATGCTAATGTAATTTACACGAGTTATAAAACTATAACAGATTTCTTCAGCGATAACTCGTCAGTTAGTAGAAACTTAATTGTCACTTTTATTTCATTTCCACAAATAATTCACACTGTTTTAATAGTCTACACATTACGTTTCTAATTATCTAGATAAAATTATTAGACGTTCCATTGTTCTGCATCATGTATAATAAAACTGACACTCAAAATGACATGAAATGAAATCTAGGTTTTACGTCCCACGGTTATGCCGGTTAGGCTAAAGGAGACGGTGATGATGAGAAATGAATGAAATGGT
Source organism: Thermobia domestica (assembly GCF_964235325.1). NCBI lineage: Eukaryota > Metazoa > Arthropoda > Insecta > Zygentoma > Lepismatidae > Thermobia > Thermobia domestica. Next base: position 115,964,438 of record NC_137462.1, on the reverse strand, counting down.
GGAATGAAGAAAGTGAGGAAAAGGGAGAACCTCGAGAAAACCTAAGAACACGGTGTTTGTCCACTACAAAGTCCACACGGCGCGAGCTGGGATCGACCCAGGGACCCCAAGTAACGGAGGTGAACAGTCTACCACTGAGCCAACATGCCCCCCAAAACTGTAACGAAACATAGACAGTCCATTTTCCTTGCACTTGCCTTTTATTTTACCCTTAAAGCTTACCAATCCAACCTTTGATTTTTTTGTGTGTAATACGAGGGACATGCCGAAGGTTTTTAGACACTAAAATGCAAAGAGAGTTGCCGTACGGAAACGTATCACGTTTAAAAGGCTAGCCAGCAAGGCTAAAAATGTTTGTTTCAAAATTAGAGAGCTTGAAGTGTAGGTTAGTTTAAGATTGTCAGTCGGCAACAATGGAGTTCGAGCAAAATGATTTTCGTGCAACGATGTTTTATGATTTTAAGTACGGTTTAACGCAAAAGCAGTGCAATGTTCGTTTAGAATAGTGTTTCGGGACTTTTTCCCTTCACGAGCAACAGCTTTTAATTGGTTTGTGGAATTCAAATGCGGCCGACAAAGCCTGACAGGCGAGTCTCGCTCTGGGTGCCCTAGCACAGCAGTTACGGACGAAAATGTTGCAGCAGTAAGAAATCTTGTGAAAGAGGATCGCCATATCCCATGCGAGGAAATTCAATCAACCTTAAAGATTGGATCAACTGCAGCCCAGTCCATAATAAAAGATTATCTCAGCTTTTCCAAGCGTTGCAATAACTGGGTCCAACACGTCCTTGCGCCTGTGAAAAAGATAACCGCGTGGAATGGTGCATCTAATCCTTAAAATATTCGCACGGGCAAAGTAAAGACGTTTGTAATATCGTCACAGGTGACGAAACATGGATATAGAACTATGACTCCAAAACAAAAGTTTTTTTTTTTTTTTTTTTTTTTTTTAATTATAAGACGGACCATGTAGCCACTATAATTAAAGTCTTTCCAACCTTAGAACAGGGTAGACGTAAACAACGCGAAATGTATTACTCCGCGGCTCTCTCACGTGCTTCGGTAGCAAGAGACGTGAACAGCAAGACCATCCGCTCACTTACTGTCGCCGCATAATTTCCAAAGTGTAAGGCTACAGTTGGTTGGTAAATACGTACTGATACTGACTACTGCTATGTTGGAAATATGTATTTTCTTAAATCCTTATAGAAATAAGATTACCGCTGTCCCTGTGTCTTCTTTTGTGTTTTATAATACGAAACGAAAATGGATTATTGTCACACATCGTCGCCATGAAATTCTGAATTCTGCAATAATTTTAAATGAGTGGGGTAGGCGTGCGAACGCATGCGCATACGCAGTAAATACTGTGTGTCCAAATACGGGTGAGGTTGAAATCAAGCTACATCTGTTGTTAAATATCTTATATATATATATATATTGCGTTTATTACCACAAAATGCAGGATAAATTCAGATATCTTTATTTAAAATTATTATTTTAGTAGGGATTATATTGATAGTGAGAAAAGAACACTTTTAGATATTATTAGGAAGAGGAAGAGAAACTGGTTGGGACATTGCCTGAGAAGAGATTGTATCATGAGGGACGTCCTAGAGGGTATGGTGGCGGGAAAGAGAGGGAGGGGGCGAAGGAGACTACAATTAATGGATGATATTAAAACAGAAAGATCATACGCGAAGACGAAAAGGTTAGCGGAGGATCGTGGAGCATGGAAGCTTCTCAGCTGCGGCAAGTGACCTGCCAATAAAGGCAGAATACCTATGATGATGATGATGATATTGATAGGATACTAGTGAAGTGAGTCCAACAACCAATCACTGGCCATCGACCCACTGGTAGTCAGGTGGGTTTGTTTACATCTACTTTTTTCTAAGGCTGGAAACAGAATAGATGATTGACGTACAGTGACAGCAGAGTGGTACGTTACTTCTTGCCTTCTGAGTGTCTTTGAAGCTTGGAGATTCGCCCACCGAAAGTCTCCGCTGTCTCTACGTCTTCACTGTCTTACTACTTCATCACGACATATACGGCCACACATAGCACCGGGCTCATTCCATGTCAAATGAACCAATGCCATTTGCCCTTATGTCATGGACTTTCTTCAAATTTCTTCTTTGGGTAGATACCCATGAGAAATGACCACAGGAATATTTGCAGATTTTTATCTCCTAAACGGACCTCAGGAAAAATATATGAAAATGAAATCTTTGAGTTTTACGTCCCACGGTTATGCCGGTTAGGCTAAAGGAGACGGTGATTATGAGAGATGAGTGAAATGGTGGAATGAAGAAAGTGGGAGGAAACGGGAGAAGCCCGAGAAAACCCACGAGCACGGTGTTTGTCCACCACAAAGTTCACTTGGCGGGGGCTGGGATCGAACCCGGGACCCCAAGTACCAGAGGTGAACGCTCTACCACTGAGCCACCGCGCCCCCCGAAAAATATATGAAAATCTGGCATTTTCCGAGACTTCTGCCGCGGAAAAATCGACATGTAATGTTGAAAATTCTGTAACTCCCTTATTTTTCGGCCAATTGAAGTGTTTCTGGTATCAAATTAAAGCTAATAGTCTCTACTGTTCAGAACTACTATTGAATCAGAAAAAGTGGTTCACAGAGAACAGATACAAACTCTTTCTTTCTTCATAACTATTATCAGTGTTTTTTAAGTTTTCGCCTCCGACTTAAATGTAGTGTTAGTAGGCTCCAAATGCTAAGTTCATTAGGTGATCTCCATTGAATATTTCAACTTAAGTTACAATCTTCTTCAGTGGAAGGAATATTTCACGCACTTTATTTGTATTTATTTTCAAAGTTGTTCTATATCCTTTTGTTTTGTTTATATTATATTATATATATATATTTGATATATTTTTGAGCAAGTTTATTTTTAATATTCCTTCTCATATTTAACTAATTTATTGTTTTTCTTTATTTTCCCTTTTTTTAAAAAAAAAATATTTATACCATTAAGAAGAATAAATTATATCATGCTTCGAATTGCTTTCCAATTATAGGTTGCTATAATATATTTGTAATTATATGGTCCCACTCCGATATAATAATTTAATTTCTGAAGAAATGTAGATCTTTGGGTTTGTAAGTACATTCGAATAATAAATGATCTAGAGTGCCTATATCCTTATCACACCAACAGTGATAAGTCTCCTTTTTTAATTTGGAATAATTTAACTGGGGTAAGTGCTGTACCTAAAAGAATTCTATAATATATAATGATTTCTTTTCTTGATCAATGTTTTATAAATTCCCTGGGTTTATGAGAATGGTGTTCTATGGTTTCCCAATAAGTATTTTAAAAGTAATAATTTATTATTTTGTTGCCATTGATTTACTATTGTTGAAAAACGTGTATTTATGATATAATGGTAACTTCTATAAGGAATTTTTATGTAATATGGGTTTCCATTTCTACTTGCAGACTTTGCTGCACTGTCTATAAGGTCGCCACATTTTAAGCCAATGTGGGAAGGCACAAAGTAAAACTGTACAATGCAATTCTTATTTTGAAGTGTTTTGTAAAGATGTTTTATATTTAAATTTGTCCAAGTAACTTTTGCATCCCAGTGTGTATTTTGCAGTGTTTGAAGGACACTAAGTGAATCAGTACATATACATGATACAAGTATTCTATGTTTTAAAATATATAATAATGCTTGACGAATGGCGAAAGCTTCTGCTTCAAAAATTGATAATGATGATGGTAATTTATATTTAAGAGTAAGGTTATTAGATGAGATGAACATTGCAGCGCCCACTGAAGAATCTGGGTATTTGGATGCATCTGTATAAATAAAAACAGTGTCTCGACGTAATTTTTGAAGTTCTTCTTCCCAAACATTTTTATATACTTTATTACGTAATTCCGAATTTTCGATTTTTATAAAATTCGGAATCGTGACATTAATATCTACTAAATTGATAGTATACTGCCATGTAAAGCAAGGAAGAAGGGGGACCTTATGAATAAAAAGTTGTATGTATTTAAGTCCAGTATACGCTATATAAATCCATGGTCTATTATTGAGATATGGTATCTTTTTATTCCCATTAAATAACTCTTATATTTGTTGTAACTTATTAATTATTAATGAAAAGGTGCGGCCAAATCTGGTTAAAATAAACTATTGAACATACATATTTAGGTGAATATGAGGTAAAAATGTGGCGGTTGTGTTTTCAGTGATTTAGCAGATATGATTTTTTTATTATTATTATTACAAAAATCACATATAAATAATACAAATTGTGTTTCAGAGTTTGTATCTGTTTTCTATGAACCACTTTTTCTGATTCAACAGTAGTTCTGAACAGTAGAGACTATTAGCTTTAATTTGACACCAGAAACACTTCAATTGGCCGGAAAATAAGGGAGTTACAGAATTTTTAACATTACATGTCGATTTTTCCGCGGCAGAAGTCTCGGAAAATGCCAGATTTTCATTTATTTTTCCTGAGGTCCGTTTAGGAGATAAAAATCTGCAAATATTCCTGTGGTCATTTCTCATAGGTATCTACCCACAGACAAAATATGAAGAAAATCCATGATGTAAGGGCAACCATAAAATCTGATATTGGTTCATTTGACATGGAATGAGCCACCGTAAACTTCACGGTGAAGTGAAGTTTCTACAGGAAAGTGACGTCCGTATTCTACTGCACCCGACTTTCTCCATATTTAGGTCAGTGTGACTTTTGCCTTCTTCCCAAAACTCAGAAAAAAATGCTTCGAGGTCGCCGCTTTCAAACAAGTGAAAGACTATCGCAGCGCATAATAATGAAATTTCTGATATTCAAATAATAATAATAATAATAATAATAATAATAATAATAATAATAATAATAATAATAATAATAATAAATAAAAAATAAAATAAAATAAACATTTTAAAGAATCCAAGTGTTGATGCTTTGGGGACTATTTTGAGAAACTCTAAAAGATTTCATGTGAATAAATTGATTTTTCAAAGAGTATCTAAAACCTTTCGGCCCCTAGTATATAGCATAAGGAAGTCATGCTAGATATATTAACAAAGTGTGACCACATCTCTAATTTAGTATTACAGAATTTAAATGCCTGTGATGCAATCCACAGTGGCATTACTATTAGCAATACTGGAAACAAGAAGTTAACAACCGAAATCATATTATCCCAAATTTTGTTTCCTGTAGTTGCTATTTACGAGGGAAAGTCAAAAAGTAATGGGACTCCTGCAATTTCTCGCACTAGGGTTTGGTAACACTGCTAGTAACCAGCGCTGAATTAGTGTCGTCTGAAACACTTCTACGCAACGTGTCACTCTTATTCCCGTGTCAGTCGTTGAAGTGTAGCATACCGTTCAACATGACAGCTTCATTGTCGATCTGCACCAAGGAGGAAATTAGGGCAGTGATTAGCTTTTTGTTTGCGGGAGGTGTTAAACCTGCGGAAATTATTCATCGAATGGCAGCGCAGTATGGTCACAGCTGTTTACCGCGAAGCAAGATCTACGAATGGAGAGAACGTTTCAAACAGGGAAAAACTTGATGTGACGAGGAAAGATTGTGCAGGCTATGGAAGTCAACGACAGAGGACAATCTAAAAGTCAATGACTGTATGGTGATGGAAATCTGACGAACCACAGTGGACGAAATCGCCAATACTTTACATATCAGTCGTGGTTCGGCGTCGATAGGTTAAATTTTCGAAAAGCGTGTGCAAGGTGGGTCCTGAAAGAATTGTCAGCGCAGCATATGGCACAAAGGTTGGACATCTCTCGTTATGTAAACATTTGACCCGTTATCGTTGCGAGGGAGATGGATTTTTACAGCAAATCTTTACTGTAGATGAAACTTGGGTACATCATCACGCACCGGAAAGCAATTCTGCGAGCATGGTTTGGAAACAGCCATCATCACCACAAGTTAAGAAATTTACACATCAACCATCAGCTGGTAAGATTATGCTGACACTCTTCTGGGACATGGAAGGTGTGATAGCCGTCCATTTCACCCCAAGAGGCGAACTGTGAACAGTGAGAACTATTGTGATGTGTTGCGAACTAAACTGAAACCTGCAGTCAGATCCAAACGTCGTGGAAAACTATGAAAAGGTGCCATTGCAGCAAGATAACGCTCGGTCACATTCTGTCAAACGGACGGTCGAAACAATAAAGCAGTTCGGATTCGAACTGCTGAAACACCTGGCATACAGACCAGACCTAGTTATGTGATTTTCATATGTTTGGACTATTGAAGGAGCTTAGGGGAAGAAGACTTGCAACCGATGCAGAAGTCATTAATGCGGTGCAAATTAGTTACAGGTGCAACAGAAAAACTTTTTCTCCGACGCAATCAGAAAAAAAAAAAAAAACTTGCGAAACGTTGGGAAAGTGCCTTGAAGTGCAGAAAGATAATATAGAAAATTAATGTACGTTTCAGTTTTCTATCATTAGACTAAATGTGCATTTTCTCAAGTTCCTTTACTTTTTTGACTTCCCCTCATATACTTGTTAAAACATTTATGAAAACTGATGCTTCCACCTAATGAAAGAGGGTAAGCTGAAATTTAATGCAAGGTAGTTAAATTTGAATGAAACCGTTTTTAAAAACTATTCGGAAAGAATTTAAATAACTATACAGAACTTACCAATAACTAATTCTTGTTAAAATTATCCTATACAGTTTCGACAGAGCTACCCGTCTTTCTCAGTTGGTCGAAGTTATTTACCGAAAGAGAGGCTAGTGCCATGGTCAACATATTGACAGCACGAACACACCTGAAGAATCCATATAATAATACAATTCTTTACTCCGCCAGCGCCAAACTTTACTGAAGTGAATTTTACATTTGTTCACGTGTCAAAAACATTCCTACAAGATCGTTCAACAAATCACAATTCCTGGAACACACAAATTTCACGCGTTCATTCCTGCATCTTTAGATACTCCCAAACCTTCTGCCAAGGTACGTATTGCCAGAGTTCACTGCAACAGACGCCAAATTCGGCAAGCTAGTAGTGGTAGAAATATATGGATACGTAAATGCAATCTACGCGGGCTACAGGAAAAGTTCCTGGAAACTATTACTTATGGTGGTGCGAGTTCCGATATTATGAAATTCGCGGGAATAGACCTTTCTATGTTTATGTTGTATCTGATTGTTTGCTTAAGTCTATTCGTTTACCTTTCACAGAAGTCTGAAGAAGTATCTAAGGAACCGCTGTTTGGAATGAGTCAACAACTGCTTCAGACAACACAAATCGCTTACCATGCATCTTATTTTTCACGTATGGGAACAAAAGGTCATTGAGTGTTAACTTAGGTGTGAACAATGAGTCATTAATTCACATTTTTACTGGAAAAAATTTAGTTTGGTGTGCTGAGTGGAAGCGGGCATTATGGTGGTGAAGAATGATGGGACGATTTGGGTTTCTTTCACCCAATTCATCGAATTGTTGTACACCACTCAGCATTTACAGTCCGATCTTCTAAAGCTATCGTTGCCATCGAAGAAACAAGGAATTTGCCTGGCAGCATTTCTTAAACGAACAACTTTTACTGATTTCAGCTCAGTCTTAAACACTCAAACAGTGGACTGCTCTTTAGTTTCGAGTTCGTATGAATAGATCAAGTTTCGTTTCCTGTAATGATATAGTACACCAAATCTGACTTACCTCGGTTGGCTTTTTTGAGTATTTCTTTACTCCAATTACGCCTATTTTTGAGCTTTGGTCAAAACAGATTTTTATGGACTATCTTCACGAAATTCAGGGTGTCTACTGAGTTTCATTTTCAAAATTCAAGTATATTTCCAGTATATTCAGTATAACTATCAGCAAAAATTTCAGTACCTGATATAATGATTTTTTTAAAGTTCTTTAGGAATAATCACACCCTTGATGATTTCAGGTTTGTAATTGTTTCACCATTAAAAGAATATTTTATTTTTAATAAATTTAGTTAGCCTTGATATTTTGAAATACAATGTTTTCTAAAAATTTTTAAGGGGCCTCCCAACTCCCATCACAGCCCTCCACTCCACCCATTGCTTTAAATGTCTAAGACTATTAAAACAATTAAAAGAAAGCAATGTTGACAAATTACCAATTTCATGATTTTCCAGTTGTGGATCAAAATTCCAGTATCAGTCGACACACTGGAAATTCATCAGAGAAATGTGCAACGAAACTCAAATTCGAAAAAACAATTATACACGATCCTATTGGACGATGCTCCATCCCCAGAAACCAAATGAAGTTGCTAAATGCATTGTTTCGGTGTTAAACTAAATTTGAAATCGTTAAAATCATTCACCGGAAGTATTCAGGAGAACTTTGTATTTCTCACACAAAGTACCTCTTTAAACTGCCGTAAAAATCAGGATGGATTGATTTAAATCAGTTTGATTTAAATTACGATTTAAATAACTTGATTTTTTAAATAAAAGTCGTTGATTTAAATCAAAGTCCAAAATAAATTAATTTAAGGTGAATATAAGTAAAATCTCGTTTCTGTTCTGTTATTTCGATTATAGAAGTTAATAATCATAATGCAATGAGACTCAAATGTGTAGGATAGCATGAAAACAAGTGTCATGCAGAGGATGATTACGAAAAATCCCGTTTTGAACTTGTAACGGAGCAAGCTTGCTTTCTTCCCTTCGTAATATTAGGTTTGGGTTTTTAAATCGTTAACTATTCCAACGGGGAAATCACCATCGACATTAAAGACGAAAATTCTTTTGTGTACGCGTCTGTTTATTTGTTCCCAGATAATATGGCATATTTAGAGGGGTCCTATTCCCTCTCCGAAATTTTATTTTAGATTTTAAAATTTTAGGCGAAATTTATGTATTTCATGCCGCAAGCTAATTCCATTTTTTTTTTTTTAAATAGGCTCTGCCAAATATCAGTAACTTTTATGAAAAAAAAAATGTCATTTTGACAAACGTTGCTGTACTTTTTCCTTAATGCTTAACCTTTTAAATTATATTACCTATTTTTAGGTGATAGGGTAGAATCTTCATTATTGGATTTAAAAAGTACCGATAAAGCTTTTTACTGCGCTTTTCTTTTCAAGACTGGAGGCATTGTACAACACGTTACATATGCTTTCACGCCTTTTTGCGTCGAGACAAAGTGTGTGATCATGTAATAAATTTCTTCTTCTTCTTCACCTCAACCATGGGTTGGTGGGCAACATGGAAATTTTAAAACTTTTCTCTCGCTTGGGAGAGCTGTTTTATACTTTGATAAGGCTTCTTCTTCGTAACTGCGTTTAGATATTCTATCCTTGATCTTCCTCTTCCTGGTTTTCCTTCTATCAGCACGGTGATCCAATAGGAGTGTTGAATAAGATGGCCAAGCATGCTGTTTCTTCTTTTTCCTATTATCTTCATGATCTGTCGTCCTTCGTTTGCTTCCTTTAGTACGTCTTCATTTCTTTTCCTTTCGGTCATGATATGCGCAGCATTCTGCGCCAAGACTACATTTCAAATACTTCCAGCTTGGATATTTCCGCTTTTCTCAATGTCCACGTCTCTGAACCGTAAAGCGCCACGCTCCATACCAGGTTCTTAATAAATCGTTTACGAACGTCCAACGACACATTTCTTGATGTTAGTACTCCTCTTTTCCTATTGAATGCTTTTTAGCCTGTGCTATCCGTCTTTTTCACTTTTTCCGTCCGAGGATACTTGACTTCCTAAATAGAGGAACGTCTTAACGTCTTCGATTTTCTCTCCATCTAGCCATACGTTTGCCTTTTCCTGTCCTGCTCTTGTGCACTTTGTCACCTTCATTTTGCATATTTTTTTCCAGTTGATCGTTCAAGTTTGAAAATGCTTCCTGCAGGTCCTTTTCGTTCTCCGCTCCGCCTGCGATGATCAATGCTATGTCATCAGCAAACCTTATTGTGCTGAAAACCTGACCATTTACTTTTACGCCTTTCTTGTTTTTGTCAAAGAATTCTTTCATAGCCTTTTCTAATATAGACGTTGAATAGGAGAGGTGAAAAAACACATCCTTGCCTTATTCCTTTACTTATTCTTGCTTCCTTCTGATCTCTCTCTATAACAGCTGTCTGGTTCCTATAAAGTTGGTATATTATTCTTCTGTCTCTGTAAGCCACTTTCAGATTCTTCAGTGCTCTGAACATGATATTCCAATCTACGTTGTCAAAAGCTTTCTCTATATCTACAAATGCTATTACAATTTTTATTTATTTATTTTATATTATTATTATTATTCTGATGTGCTGTTTCATGATCAACCGCAGACTCAGTATTGCATCCCTTGTTCCTCTTTTCCTCCTGAATCCAAACTGGTCCTTCGATAGCCCTTCTTCGATTTTCCCTTCTATTCTCCGTGCGATAATTTTGCCCAGTATTTTTGACGCATGGGAAAGCAAACTTAACGTTCTGTGTTCTTCGCATTTCCGTGCGCCTTTTCTCTTACGAATGGGCACCAATATGCTTTTCTCGAAGTCTCTTGGCATTTTTCCCGAGATGTACATTTCATTAATAAGAATTAAATAGTTTCTTCTTTGTTGCTATTCCGAGGTTCTTAATCACTTCCGTTGGTACTTGGTCTATTCCTGGGGCTTTACCATGTTGCATTTTCTGCAAACCATTGTCAAATTCGCGCTGTAAAACTGATGGTCCTAATTCATTTTCATCGACATCTTCTTCCCTCTCTATCTCTTCTTCGTTCTATCTGTCTCCTTTGTAGTTCTTCAATGTATTCCTTCCATCTTGTCATCTGCTCCTCTTCTACTAGCGTTGTCCTGTCCTTGTCTCTGTCGACTCTGCGTTTCCTTTTCTCATCAAACTGCTTCCTAACCTTTCTATATGCCGTTTCTGCATTGCCTTTGACCATATTTTCCTCAATTTTTTTTTGCACAAGTTGTTTATCCAGTTTTCTCTGGCTTTCTTTCCTTCTCCGTTGATGTGATTTCTGCACCTTCTGTATTATTCTTCTTTGTTATCTTGAACTGTCTTCTTTGGTCCATCATTTCCAATATTTCTGCTGTTATCCACGGTTTATATTGGGTTCTCGTTTTGTTTTCCTATGTGCTCGTCGGCAGCTTTTGTAATCCATGCTTTCATGGCTTCCCATTTCGAGTTGATGTCATCACCTGTTAAAGCTATCTTAGACGTCTCTTTGTCTGTCAAATTTGCAAATTCCCTTTTCATGTTTTCATCTCTTCTAAGCTTGATTGTGTTCCATCTTTTGTTTGGCGTTACCACTCTTTTCCTCTTTAGTCGGAGTTCACTCTGCATCAAAACTAAATTATGGCCTGAGTCAACGTCTGCTCCTGGGTAACTCTTACTGTTCTTCGCTTTATTTCTAAATGCTTGTCGGGCCAGTATATAGTATATTTGGCATCTTTCTTTGTCTACTAGTCTTGTACATGTTTACCTTCTTCTTAATGGTTGATCGGAGAGAGTTTGTTACAGTCAGATTATGGCATTTGTAGAACTCAACTACTCGTGCACCTCTCGCATTCCTTTCTCCTAGGCCGAAATTCCCAGTTACATTCTCTTCTTTGCCTTCGCCGACTACTGCGTTCGTCACCCATGATGATTAAATTGTCCTGGTCTTCAACTTTCATCAATACTTCTTCTATTTGCTCATAGGTTTCTTCTACTTTCTCATCTGTGTAGCTTGATGTAGGCATATAGGCATATAGGGTTTGGATTACTGACATATTCCTTGGTTCGGTTGCTATCTTCAACATTACTATCGTTTCATTGTATCTCCAGCTGTCTATAACTTTGTCCAATCTTCTTATTCAAGACAAAACCGACTCCTGCTCTACCATTTAAAGCTCCTGAGTAAATCATTCTGAAGTCCCCACTCCACATGTCTCCTCCATCAGCCACCTAACTTCGCTGACTCTCAAGATATCTATCTTCAGGCATTCCATTTCTTTCTCCAGATTTTCTAGTTTCCAAACAGCGATCGTACATTCCAGCAGGGGTTTCGTTTGATGACGACCGAGGAGGCCCTGCTGTTGCCCCTCACTGCCGGGGACGATCCTCGGTGAAACAGTAGTGTCGTTTTCCCTAAAATTACATTCTCTTATCTCTCTTTCCTTGTTGTTTTCTAGGGACTGAGTAAAGTAGTGGTGTCCCAAGTCCTTCCACCTCACAGTGAAATAGCCATAGTGGACATCCTGTCCCTGCCTGTTTTTGTCCACATCTGAGCCTTGCCGATACCAATCATCTTCAGCCTCAGTGTGATAATGGTAAAGCTGCTGCCCACTGTCATAATATCTCTCTTCGTCTGGTTCTTACACCTAAAGATCTGTCCGACATGGGAAGCCCTTTGATAGCGAAGCTATCCCCGGTATAACTCTTGGAATCATTACAGTTCGCAAGCCACCACCACAACCAACACAAGGTGGAAGGAATGAATTAAAAAGAGTAAATTGCTACTTTCCTTGAACAGCCTATCTCTTCCTATGGCATCGGAACCACATAGCACGAGGTCTGGGGCAAATGCTCCCCTTGGTCCACCCACGAGACGGCTCAGCCTAGTCAATTTACAATCTTTCAGGACCTGCAAAACACTATCAACAGATGCAACTAACTCAATATTTGACACTAGAGATCCACATGGACCGCAAACGATTTCGTTTGGTGGCAACCTAAAAATCACAGTGTATGATACGGGTTGGTTTAGTTTAAATTTTAAAAATAAGGGAACAGTAGTTATAATTAATAAATTCTTTTTGTCAAAAAACATTAATTATAAGTTAATTATATAATTAAATAATACGAGGAGCCTATTGAAACTTATCAAGAAGCCTCAGAGAACAGCAAACAAAGTTCACTATTTACTGATTTAAACTGAACTATGACAGACGCAATGCCTATGGAATTGAAAAAAATGAAATGAAATCTTTGAGTTTTACGTCCCACGGTTATGCCGGCTAGGCTAAAGGAGACGGTGATGATGAGTGATGAATGAAATAGTAGAATGAAGAAAGTGGGAGGAAACGGGAGAACCCCGAGAAAACCCACGCACACGATGTTTGTCCACCACAAAGTTCACTTGGCGGGGGCCGGGATCGAACTGTGGAACTGAAATGTGAAAAACACGGTTAAAGATAAAGAACTCGCTGGAAGTTTAACTCTTTGGCATAACGTCCGAGTACATAAAAATGAAAGAAAATCAGTGTGTGAATTGAATATTTACCCCAGGGAAGATGAATTGACGTACATACGACCAGCCATCACAAATTACCCCTTCGCCTGGTGTACATATGTAACTACTGCTTTATAACATATGGTTATATTGAGTTTGACAGGCAAACATACACCTTCTTCTTGGATCTATGTTTAGTGACACATGTACACCACGTGAAGTAGTATTTGTATGGCGTCATAGTTTCTCAATTAACACTTATGGCACGGAGCATGAAATCATTTTTGTGATCTATTACACGTTGCCGCACAGCGTACGTTGATAGTATTTTGTGTGCCTATACGTTGCCCGTACAACGTACGTTTTGCTTTTAAAATGCAATTTAACTGTCGTACATGTACCCGACACGGCATTCGTCCCTATTACATTGAAGAGAAGTGTTTCCTTAGCCATACCGCCAACACATGTCAGCACTAGTACTATTCAGTGTTCCTTCTTTCTAGTTTAGCTCGACGTCTGCACTTTCATAAAACGGCTCCCACACACAGCCATGATCATCTGGATGCTAAGGATATTATAGACGTGTTTGGTGAAATATCAGCATCTGACATAAGTAACATTGATTTAGAAGGAGATGAAGATCCAGACTTTCAGTTAGGATGGAGTGACGGAGAAAGCGACAGTAGTTCTGGCTCGAATGATAATAATTCCGTATTGCTAGATGATTCATGTGCAAGTTCATCATATAGGAATGTACAAGGAGGTGACAGAAAGTGGTCTTATCGTGATGACCAACCGTCTTTGCCTGTTTTCGAAGAAACTGTAGGGTTTTACGTTGCTCTTGATCCTTCATGTACTCCGTTAGATTGTATTTCTATTTTCTTTGGAGCAGATATGCTCAGACATGTGAAATTGGAAACGAATCATTATGCTGTTGACAAAATTGAGTTACTGCGTCGTCAAGTAAAGTTGAAACCACGTTCTATGTGACACAAGTGGGTTACAGTGAAATAACTAATTCTAATGAGGGCCTTTTGCTTGATACTAGCGAGAAGAAAACTATATATATCGCCCAAATATTATATAATTACTAACAATACATTTCAGCACATCTGGGAATTTTTTGGTACTAAGATTATGCTTCTATGATTTGGCTAATAAAATACCATAAATAAACATTTTTGGAAAACTATTTATAGTTTCGAGAAGGTAAAGGTACATTCTTTCAAACACTACTACAAACATATTTATGGATTGAAAGAACTAAGAGAACATATGGGACTAAAAACACCAAAAAACCTTCGTCTCCACAGCCATAACATAATACTAAAGGCTCGTCCTGGAGGCCAAAATACGAATAACGTACGGCGTACGCGCATAGTGCCATAAGTGTTAATATTAAAAATGAAATGAAATCTGTGAGTTTTACGTCCCACGGTTATGCCGGTTAGGCTAAAGGAGACGGTGATGATGAGAGATGAGTGAAAATGGTGGAATGAAGAAAGTGGGAGGAAACGGGAGAACCCCGAGAAAACCCACGAGCACGGTGTTAATATTGAAACCGAAGGTTGCAGTGTATTTGTACACTCCTGTTGTATGGAGACGGAATATATTCTAGGAACACTTCATTGATTGCAGAAAACAAGCTCTTGCTATCTATGACAGCTTTTACTCGACAATTTTGTGCCACAGGAAACCGCTTTTTGCTATCTATTACGGGTTTTAATTCCATGGTAAACAACGATAAACCCGAAAGTAGTTTATATCTGAAACTTTCGGTTTCAACAGGGAGTTACGACAAAATATTTCCCATTCTTAGAACGCTAAACCAATTTTTTAAACAAACGCTTCTTGCTATTTCTTATCGTTTTTGGTCTATGTAGATCAATATTGAAACCGAAAGCTTTAGTGGAGTCTATTGCTTACTGTTTTAGTACAGAGTAAAGGATATAGGACGCAGATCAAATGTACTCTTGGGATGCTCAATCGATAGCAGAAACAGCTTCTCCATATGTTACTGTTTTTGCTCTATAATGATCAACGTAAACTGGTAATTGTTTATTTCTTATTACTGCTGGTTTGATTGTTGCTTACGTATTCAAACTCGATCTGACTTGCTACGTACTGAACAAATTTAGTAGTGATATATCAAGTAATCCTTACGGGGGTAGACTACTAAAAATGATACAGATGCTAATCATTTTTCTTTTCCGGTTTTTTGTTAAGTGAAAAGAGATAATGAAATGTAACTTACTACAATAATAGATAAATTTAGTCTATACCCGAAAATACGAATCAAAAGAACTTTTAAAGTTGCCATCCATAGAAATTACAATGTGGCCAGAATATGAATTACCCGAAAATCTAGGTTAAGGCAGCGATTAGAAAAATGAACTAAACGGTAATTGATGACTTGTCATGTTGTCTAGGTACCTTGTTTGCTACTTTTTAAATAATATTTGTATTTATTATTACTTAAAAACGAGCCTTACTTAAAAAACACGCCTCGTAGTTTGGTTTGCGCATGCGTATATTTTTTCTACATAAATTAAAAAATGAACGTCAGTTTATCTGAAAAGTCGAAGTTTGCAAAATTTTTTCGAGCACTTCCGGTTCGAATTTTAAAATTCTGTTTTCACGGTTGGTAAAACCTAGTTCCCCACTTTCCGAAAAAAAAAAAAATGTATCGCTTCTGTGTGCAACCGTTTTGTCGCAAAAAAATTCGAGAAATTGTAAAATTTTCAAAAATCGCCATTTTTGGGCGCCATTTTCTCGAAAACACCATCTTTTAAAATTCTGAAATTTTGTCAGATAGTTCAACTTTACATCAATAAATAATAAACACACCAAATACCATTCTCGACCAATGCTGCATGAATTAACTATAGCCTTTTGAAGTTAGCGAGGTTTCGTTAACTTTGATGTCACAGTTAGCAACACTGGAAACAATAAAAGTGCAATGATTTGATGATGTTTCTGGTTCATATTCATTAAATGAAGAATAAAAGGTTTTCTTGACATGTTTTTTATTATTTTAATCAAAATGGCTCTCTGAAATAGTAAAATGAGCCTTTCCCCTTCTTTTTTTTATTATTATTATTATTATTCCAAAGTAATCTGAGATGGAAATTACGATTACGAAACAGAAATTTCAAGTTCACTTACTTAAAATGGTCTTCGGAAATAAAATTTCACTGATTCTTTCCCCACATGGACCATTCATTTGCTTGCTTGGTGTCTTCATCGCTAATCATATGTAACCGTGCAGATGCTCCAATAGGTGTTGATGCACTCACAACTAGTCAAGGGGTGGATCCAAGGGGACGACCCCCCCCCCCCCAAGAAAAAGAAACTTTCTTATTTTGTATATAAATAAAACTCATCCCCGAGTTTTTACCTCTTAAAAGTAGCTCTAAGTAGCAGTATTACAACCGCCCCCCCCCCCCAGAAGTCCGCCTCTGCGTAGCACATTGTCGATAGCCACAAAACACTTATTTTCACTTCTCTTATGCTCTTCCTGTACCCTGCTGAAGGTCCATTTGGAAGCATAAACAGCACGTAATTCATTATTTATTCATAATATTTCTGCTACCCACCACTGGTTATTATATATGCATGTAATATAAGTTCCTTTTAGCAGACTTCTTAAATTTACACTTTGAACTGCAGAAGCTCGATTTTGGGGTAAGCATGAAGTTAGTTCATGGTGACCCGTTACTGCCATAAAAACTTCGCCATTTTCCGAAAGCCAAAGGTGACTTCGTTGAATACCAGCTACCGGTCGCAGACTTTCCCATTCTTGCCCCCCCCCCTTTTTTTTTTTTTTTTTCCTTTCTCCGGAAGTTGTCGAATTCAGTTCCAGGCAACAAAACGAGAGTAATACCTGGAGTTTGTACTTGCGCTATACTCACGAATTCATCTGCGGTTTTAGTACTGTGTATCTGGTTTTGCCTAAGGTTATGACGCGTTGTCGCATTCTTTACACCCCCCCCCCTTCCCCGCAATACCGTCGCAAATACCCTTACATAGCCGGTTTCACTGCTTTATCCTACCTATCTGCATCTCCAACATCTGAATGCGATTTTTAAAGTGGGATTCAGCACCATCAGAAATCACTGACACGGTTTGGGAAATTGTAGGCACATTTTCAAGTTGTTGAGTTGAGTTAGTTTTACTTTAGCGTCCCGTTCAGCAGCGAGGCTATATGAAACGTGAACCTACTGATTAACGTGGAATCCGAACCACATGAGCTTCCGCCAAGAAGCGAACCCGGATCTCCCACGCCAAAGGCGCGTACGCCAACCGCTTACCCACGAGGGAGCTCACTTATTTTCACGTATTCGAACATTTTTCTATAATCTATATTTTCGCTTTTCTTCGAGTACTTTTAGAATCTTGTCTATGGCTATGAATACATGAACCGAATCGTGTGTTTTGTCGTCGCTTATTACAACAAAATTGTCAGTTGTTTCATATTCCGGTGATAACTCAGAATTTCACTTTGCAGAATAACAGACCAGTTTTCAACGAAGTAAACATAAAGTAAAATAGAATTTGTATCTTGAAATTTTATACGATGCTTTTCGGTAGTAATTAATTCTTTTTGGATTTTCTTGATGCGGTCATTAATTAGAAATCTTAAAGTTAAACCAGCAATGTACGATACGAAAACAGAAAGCGGCACAGTTTTTTGACGAGATTATTGTTTTCCCATATGGCATGCGTAACACTTTCATTTTCATCAGGATCAATAATTAAAGACTCCACACTTATTCCGTCCACTCCAAGACATTCACCATACTCTTGAAGAAGACAGTTGTCATTTCCTACGGACCATAATACGAAATGAAATAGATCACTCATGACAGCTTCAATACAGGCTGCACCTTTGATTTGTTTTAACGCAGTAGCAGCTAACTTAAAATTTGCATAATACACACACACATCCCTCGCAGGTTGCGGACTGACCCACTTTAGTCGAATACTATAAAATTCCGAATGACCCATTCTTATGCTGGAATTGTTCTGTTTAAAAAGTCCGTAAATTTCTTTAATGGAACGCGTTAGAAAACATTTCGATTTATTTTTAACTTTTTATCCTTTTTCGATCACTGTAATGACATCGCACTTAATTGAGACTGTCTGGAGCATTCCAAATCATTACTGAGCTAATAGTTTACGCTTTTCATAGATCATCAGAATTTATTGGATGGCCATTTCAAGTAAACTTAAAATTTGTGTGTTTAGTAATCGTAATTTCCATTTCAGATTAATTCGGAATAAAAATTTAAAAAAAAAAAGGCGGAGAAGGGGAAAGGCTCATTTTACTATTTCAGAGCCTTTTTGATTAAAATAATGAAAAACATGTCAAGAAAACCTTTTATACTTCATTCAATGAATGTGAACCACAAACATCATCAAATGAATGCACTTTTACTGTTTCCAGTGTTGCTAAGTGTGACATCAAAATTAACAAAACTTCGCTAACTACAAAAGGCTGTAGTTAATTCATGAAGCATTGGTCAATAATGGTATTTGGTGTGTTTATTATTCATGTAAAGTTGAACCATCTGACAAAATTTCAGAATTTTAAAAGATGGTGTTTTCGAAGAAATGGCGCCCAAAAATGGCGATTTTTGAAAATTTTACAAGTTCTGGAATTTTTTTGCGACAAAACGGTTGCACATAGAAGCGATACATTTTTTTTTTTTTTCGGAACGCGGGTAACTAGGTCTTACCAACAGTAAAAACAGAATTTCAAAATACGAACCGGAAGTGCTCGAAAAAAAATTCGCAAACTTCGACTTTTTAGATAAACTGACGTTCATTTATTAATTTATGTAAACGCATGCGCAAACCAAACTATAATATAGTTTATTTAAATCCCTATGTACATACCACAACAAGAATTATAACTCTACCTGTCTCCATAGCCGAATGGTGAGGCTCCGAAGTTGACCATTTTCCTTGTCTTCTACAATTCATAAATTGTACTCCCCGTCTTCGATGGCCCATTACTTGGCGGGAAAATTTTTCTCGACAAAACAAACAAACATATATATATATATATATATATATATGGGTCTCTTAAAAACATGTCTGGTTGCTATAGAAAAAAGTTTCAATAATATCTGAGGTGGTGATGGTACATGCTCTGCATTGAAATGGAAGGCACCTGATATACAAATATTCAGATCATGTCCTGCTCCCCCACATTTAACCCATTAACGCCGAGATTATTTTTTGTTTTTATTTTCGGTGAAATTTGTAATTTTGAGTTATTTAGGTGTAAATACCATTTACGAGAAATTTTGAGTTCGTGACGTAAGCGGTTTTGTTGGGGTGCCCCGTGATCATATGAACACGCTAGGCGTTTAAGTACTTTCTTATATCATGATTAAGTGGATCGCCTGTTAAATTATTAACACATATGGAAAAGAAGAGAAACATTTATTGTCTTAGAAATTGTTACACTTTAGAAGACAAAAATGAACACAGTATTTGAACTGTGGAATTGTCAGGTTATGGAGCACAATATATATGGGAATTTATGGAAATTGAAAAAAAAAAAGTTGGTGCGCGCACAAACCCATGTTACATTTGAAACATTTCGTAGGTACTGTATTTGAACAGAGTGTACTTGCACAACGTTTACGCTTAGACCGCATCACTAAGTGGTTTCTCCCATAAAGACAAACGTCATACCTTACATGGTGTTGACTGCTGGACTCAGAAATGGCTGAAAGCCCTGCATCTAATAGAATGGCTTTATAATTTTCCAAAAAAGTTTGTACAGTATGTATTGCAAATTCTAAGTGTAAAATGCCTATTCTGGCTTTTCTCAAAACATTAGCCATGCGATTCGTGCGATACACCAATCATCCAAGAGAGAGGCGCCCACCACCACTTTTTGGACTTGATTCTAATTCTATAATATGAGATATCCTGGTCCATTTGATCAGTAAGTTTCTTGTGCTTGCTAATATTCTCCGAATTCATACGAACGAGTACTCTGTTTTCATTTTGGAAATTTTGCTCGACATTAAAAACAGGCTGAACCCCGTTACACGTAACGAAGTTGTAACGACAGAGTTGTCGCATCATCTTCACCAAGTCGAGTATTATCTGTAAAAACAACTTCAGCATGACTCGTAAGTTGGCGCCCTGTAAGGTTGTCCATTTCCATCCCCTTTTCCCGAATCTTCATCCGAAAAGAATTTAAGTCTCGGAGGTTCAGCGTGTCTTGCATATTATGCACGTCATCCGATTCTAAAATATCAAGAATTTGTTAAAGTGAAAGACTTTTGTATCTAAAGGGAAAACCATACAATTACCAGTAACAGGAGTTGCAGAAGTCATTTCAAATAATAATAATAATAATAATTCAACTGAGAGCATGTACAAACTGTTCTAAATTGATATACCTGCAAAATTTTACTGTATTATTGACACCTATACGTACGTACGTAACAGAGAAGAAGCTACTTAAACGCCTTGCGTGTTCATATGATCACACTGATGGAAAACGTCAATAACCATGATCCAAATATTTTCAGATGAGTGAAATGTAATCTGTAACAACTTTTGACATCTCTAAAACATAAGCCAACAGAAAATAATTTGAAAGGATAAGATATAAGATTGTTCTTTAATACTTGCTGCGAGGACGATGCCATTTTTCTTGTATTTCTGGCGCGTTGCGGATATCTGTACCTCTAGGTTACATTCACGCCGCAGTGTGGAATTTGTTTTGTCTGAATATCGTTAACAGAACCTTCTCCTAGTAGTCAACACACAAAGCGTAAAGAAACCACTGAAAGTATGTTATACAAGGCTCATTTTCATAAATACTAACCGCTGTGATCATATGATCACGCACGGCGCTAATGGGTTAATTTTCAATCGCCGCCACTTTATGTATGTAATAGAGACTAGTAAATGCAGTGTAACTATCAAAGTACATCATCACTCTAAATATCAATCACTAACTCTTAGAATTAAGTTCACAGTGCCTCCCATTTCTGTCTTCTTCAAGAATGTGGTGAATGTCTTGGAGTGGATGGAATAAGTGTGGAGTCTTGAATTATTAATTCTGATGAAAATGAAAGTGTTACGTATGCCATATGGAAAAACAATGATCTCGTTAAAAAAAAAAAAAAAAAAAAAAAAAAAAAAAACCCTGTGCCACTTTCTGTTTTCGTATCGTACATTACTGGTTTAACTTTAAGAACTGTAATTCATGACCACAACAAGAAAATCCAAAGACAATTAATTCCTACCGAAAAGCATCGTGTAAAATTTCAAGATACGTGGACTTCATTGAAAACTGGACTGTTATTCTGCAAAGTGAAATTCTGAGTTATCTGCGGAATATGAAACAACTGACAATTTTGTTGTAATAAGCGACGACAAAACACACGATTCGGTTCATGTTTTCATAGCCATAGACAAGATTCTAAAAATACTCGAAGAAAAGCGAAAATATAGGTTATAGAAAAATGTTCGAATACGTGAAAATAAGTGAGCTCCCTCACGGGTAAGCGGTTGGCGTACGCACCTTTGGCTGGGGACCCGGGTTCGCTTCCCGGCGGAAGCTCATGTGGTTCGGATTCCACGTTAATCAGTAGGTCCACGTTTCATATAGCCTCGCTGCTGAACGGGACGCTAAACTACAATCAACTCAATTCAACAACGTGAAAATAAGTGTCTACAATTTCCCAAACCGTGTCAGTGATTTCTGATGGTGCTGCATCCCACTTTAAAAATCGCATTCAGATGTTGGAGATGCAGATAGGTAGGATAAAGCAGTGTTCTTGCAGTGAAACCGGCTATGCAAGGGTCTTTGAAACGGTATTGCGGGGAAGGGGAGGAGGTGTAAAGAATGTGACAACGCGGCATAACCTTAGGCAAAAACAGATACTCAGTATTAAAACCACAGAAAAGAAATAAAATCAGGGTGGAAAAAAATCATGATTTTTTTTAAAAAAATCATTTTTGTTGATTTTTTTGATTTAAATCGATTTTTTTTATTTAAATCAAATCTTTCTCCTCGCATAATACAAGTCGAGAACTGAAGACAAAGCATTAGGAATTAGTATTAAATGCTAATTATGCCATTTAAGTGAAAATACTGGGGTTGAATTTTAAATTATCCCCAATCGTTAACCTATATAAATCCCAAGCAATGTCTCTTAACCCTTTTAAATGTAAATTATAGACTTTCACAGTCAAGCAGCTACACTATCATCCCTATTTATCCTAGGATCATGGTACATACATCACTCTCTTTAGAATAGAATAGCTTTTGAAACGGTAACATTCACATTTCCCTATCATATCCCTGAAGAGGGAAATTTTGAGAGTAATCGGCATTTCTTTTTACTTTTTATTTTAAACTTTGATCCCCTCTGGATTCCCCTGTGTTAACGCACAGATCTCAAAATCAACTGGGAAATACTAAGGGGTGTACTAAATGTATGTACAAAATTTCAAGCTTCTATCTTAAGTAGTAAGGGTGAGGAAATTATTTAACAGTGAGCTGAGAACATTCCCAAATGCCCCAAATGACCCGGATGTAATATAAAAATTTCCTCAGACACCCCTATTTATCCTAGGATCATGATTTGTACATTATTCTCTTCAGAATAAAACAAATTTTCAAATGGTACCCTTCAAATGTTCTCATCATGTATCTGGGGCGGGTAAATTACGAAAAAAGGAATTTTCTGTTAAAAATATATTTTTAATTTTTTTTTTTTTTACCTCTGTGGACTTCTCCCCCTGTTTTAAGGCAGAGATCTGAAACAAATCTGAAAAATACTGAGGGGTGCACTAAGTAATTGCACTAAGTGAATGCGCAAAATTTCAATCTTGTAGGTGCAAAAGTATTCTAAGCCTGCGAAAAATAATATTCCGCAAATACCCAGATTCCCGTATAAAACAGGATCTCAGGTACCAGTTTCCTGGGACATCCCAATTTATCCTAGGAGCATATTACGTACATCATATTCTTTAGAATAGAACAGCCTTTCAAACGGTCCATTCATATGTTTCCATCTGAGGCGGGAAAATCACGAAAAAAGCTATTTTTGTTTCCACGCAGAGATCTGAAAACATCTGAAAATTGTTAAGGGATGCACTGAACGAGTGTGCAAAATTTCAGTCTTCTGAATGCAAAATGTAACCTGCCAAAAAATAATAATAATATGCATAACAAAAAAATTTTTTTTTAATTTATGACGTCATCACACACTATGCCTCAATGCAGAAAGGCGTGAAAGCATATGTAACGTGTTCTAAAATGCCTCCAATCTTGAAGAAAACGAAGTAAAAAGCCTTATTGGTACTTTTTAAATCGAATAATGAAGATTCTACCTTATCACCTAAAAATAGGTGATATAATTTAAAAGGCTAAGCATTACGGAAAAAGTACAGCAACGTTTACAAAATGACACTTTTTTTTCACAAAAGTTACTGATATTTGGCAGGGGCCTATTTTTAAAAACTCAGAACTTGCTTGCGGCATGAAATACATAAATTTCGCTTTTTTTTTTTTTTTTTTTTTTTTTTTTTTTTTTTTTTTTTTTGAGAGAGAGAGAGGGGATAGGATTCCTCTAAATACGCTCTATTATCTGTGAACAAATAAACAGACACGCACAAAAATGAATTTTCGTCTTAAATGTCGATGGTGATTTCCCCGTTGAAATAGTTAACGATTTTAAAACCCAAACCCAATGTTACGAAAAGAAGAAAGGAGGATTGCTCCCTTACCTGTTCAAAACGGGATTTTCCCTAATCATCCTCTGCATGACACTTGTTTTCATACTATACTGTATATTTGAGTCTCATTGTATTATGATTATTAACTTCCTTAATCGAAATAACAGAACAGAAACGGGATTTTAGTTATTTTCACTTTAAATTAATTTATTTTGGAATTTGATTTAAATCAACGATTTTTATTTAAAAAATCCAGTGATTTAAATCTTGATTTATATCGTGATTTAAATCAGACTGATTTAAATCAATCCACCCTGAATGAAATGAAATCTTTAAGTTTTACGTCCCACGGTTATGCCTGTTAGGCTAAAGGAGACGGTGATTATGAGAAATGAATGAAATGGTGGAATGAAGGAAGTGGGAGAACCCCGAGAAAACCCGCAAGCACGGTGTTTGTCCACCACAAAGTCCACACGGCGCGAGCTAAAACCGCAGAATTCGTGAGTATAGCTCAAGTACAAACTCCAGGTATTACTCTCGTTTTGTTGCCTGGAACTGAATTCGACAACTTCCGGAGAAAGGAAAAAAAAAAAAGGGGGGGGGGAAAGAATGGGAAAGTCTGCGACCGGTAGCTGGTATTCAACGAAGTCACCTTTGGCTTTCGGAAAATGGCGAAGTTTTTATGGCAGTAACGGGTCACCATGAACTAACTTCATGCTTACCCCAAAATCGAGCTTCTGCAATTCAAAGTGTAAATTTAAGAAGTCTGCTAAAAGGAACTTATATTACATGCATATATAATAACCAGTGGTGGGTAGCAGAAATATTATGAATAAATAATGAATTACGTGCTGTTTATGCTTCCAAATGGACCTTCAGCAGGGTACAGGAAGAGCATAAGAGAAGTGAAAATAAGTGTTTTGTGGCTATCGACAATGTGCTACGCAGGGGCGGATCCAGGAAGGACTTCTGGGAAGGGGGGGGGTAATACTGCTACTTACAGGGTTTGCCCAAGTGGGCCCAGCCCGAAAAAACCCACCTGGGTTTTTGAGATTTTCGTTAGTATATTATTGGTGCAATTAAGGTGATCACATTGGAAGTGATTTTTATCAGATTTTGGACTTTTCTTGGGTGAATTAGGTGCTTTCACGTTAATGTATACAACATTCAACGTAAGACCTTTATAAAGTTCTGAATGCACTAAATGCATAAAAACAAGCCGTACTTTAGATTGAGATAATTATAGAACAAATTAATGTATGGATTGCGCTTATAGCCTATTTGAAGTAAAATATACAATTTTACGTGAACAGTGTGCTTGCCCACTCGGCGACGCCGAAGGACATTATCGCTCATACGTCTGATGGGCTTAGGGCCATAGGTGCTGGTACTACTAGTAAATATGTAGTGTATTAATAAAACTATTATTATTATTTTTTATTACCTTTGATGGTAACACAAGTATTCTTCAGTAGAGTTTGGTTTTCCAACAATAGTTTAGTTTAGTTATTTGTTGCTACTTTTCAAATAAGCATTCTGTAGAATCAACAGCAGCAATAGCGTATAAATTCTTGTCAAATTTAAAAATCTTAATGCTCGGAGTTTCGAAGAGTACGTACGTAACGCTTACTATTTCAAGTGCTGAATTCAAACTTCCGTACTAGTGGAAGTTTCGATGTACAGTAAAGAAAGCTTATAAATAATAATAATAATTCGTCGCGAAAGAAGTGCTCGAGAAATTCCCGCAATTAAACGCACAAAGCATCGGAACTGAATACTTCAACAATAAAACTATTTGAAAAAAAAAAAAAAATGAAATCAAATCTTTCAGTTTTACGTCCCATGGTTATGGCTGTTAGGCTAAAGGAGACGGTGATTATGAGAAATTAATGAAATGGTGGAATGAAGAAAGTGGGAGGAAACGGAAGAACCTCGAGAAAACACACGAGGCGGTGTTTGTCCACCAAAAAGTCCACACGGCGCGAGCTGGGATCGAACCGGGGACCCCAAGCACCGGAGGTGACGCTCTACCACTGAGCCACCGCGCCCCTAATAAAACTATTTATTTTACGCTGTAAGATATTTAGTTTCATTTAAAACATATTGAAACATTTACTTAATGAAATACGAATTATACAGGGTGTTTCAAAACAACACCGACAACGTTTGAAAGATGATTCGTGACACCAAGGTAAGACAAAAAGTATAGAACAACTTGGGTGCACAAATGCTTCCTTTCGGAGTTATAGGCTGCCGAAAATATGAACTATGAACTTTAAGGGTCTACAGCGCCAAAACTATGGTTCCTACCGTAGTCGGGTCGAGACTTCACTTAACAACTAAGATGTGCACTATACAAAAATACACGTTTCAGAATGCTGCGGTACTCACGCAGCAATTTTTATAGAGGGAGTTTTGCTACGGGCATATAATTTGAAGTACTCACCAACTTTATTTTGTGACCTGAATTAAATTTAAAGAAAATATATATTTTGTGTGAAACCTAATACGAAATTCTGCTTTCTATCTGTGGTTTTGGCCTTATATCTAATATACAATTTACAGTATTACAACGTTGATCATTTCATTATTCTGAAATCCTGATAATATATAAGAAATGTGTCCAAAAGTATCAGTATCAGTACATCCCTGTATTATGCTCTATAGGCTGTTTACCTAATATTCCATGAATACACGAACTCATAAAGTACAGAATTTAACTTCATTTTCCTCCCTAATTAATCCCTCTAAACTGGTGACCTTTATTAAACAGGGCTGATCACAAAGACTAAGACTGATTTTTTTAAACATGTCTTTATTACTAAAACTCTATATTCACATGATCTTTCTCAAAGTAGTCCCCTCTTGAGTGAACGTTCCTGTCATTCCTGGAACATGAGATGCATGCCATTTTAAGATATGTCCTTCAGAATCGCCCCATTCTTCACCAACGCTTCAGTTCTCAAAGTAAGTACAGCGGAGCTTTGCCTCCAGTAATAACTGACTGAAGAAACTCCTCCAAAGCAAAGGAATGCAGCACCTCACGGGAAGTGTCAACTCGCACAGCCTTTTGTTCTGATATCAACAGTTGGGACATATGGAAGTGATCGTGCATTATTGAAAAAATACTACCATATGAAATTTCCAATACCAATTAGTTTACGCAATGTTATCCTTTGATCCTCGCGGACAATCACAGTAGAGGCCTTGCTTAACGCATAAAACTCGTCCCTCTTTGAATTCTCTGAACCACCGAAATACTGTTGCTCGAGGTAATGCACTTTCATCGTAAGCCTGCTTGAGCTTTTCGTATGTTTCAGAAGCTGTATGGTTCAAGCGAAAACAAAACTTTATTGCTCAATACTGTTTCTTCTCATGTAACCTCCATCGTATGCATATACGCAGCACATGGTGAGGTGAAGCGGAAGCAGTGTCTAAAACAGCGTATTACTTCCAAGCTACCGATATGACAATGCTGACATCTAGTGAGAGTATACATGAAACACAACTCTTTCACTATCAAACACGCCGGCATTCGGCAACAAAGGAAACTGCGATACAATAATCAGTCTCAGTCTTTGTTGATTAGCCCTCGTACCTTTTTGTGTTATTCTCATGCTGACATATCCTCTGACTCTGTTCATCTCTCCTTAAATGTTTACTTCTGGCCACATCCGCGGCAGTTAAACAATAAAATAATTAGTAATACAACGCTGAAAACAAGTTCATGTGGGTGTAATCCAGTGCCGAAATTAGCGGGACATCAGCCCTGAGTTCAAGTCAGATTAACATTAGGTCCTATCCTTCACCAGCTCAAGGCTTTCATTAAGAGGCAGCACAAAAACTCAAAACTTAGACTACATATAAGCCCATGTCTTAATAACTATTTATAATATCAATGTCCTATATTTTCAAATTAACCAACTTTCTTGTTTAAATGAGGCAAGAAAATGAAATGAAATCTTTGAGTTTTACGTCCCACGTTTATGCCGGTTAGGCTAAAGGGGACGCTGATGATGAGTAATGAATGAAATGGTGGAATGAAGAAAGTGGGAGGAAACGGGAGAGCCCCGAGAAAACCCACGCACACGGTGTTTGTCCACCACAAAGTTCACTTGGCGGGGGCTGGGATCGAACCCGGGACCCCAAGCACCAGAGGTGAACGCTCTACCACTGACCCACCGCGGCCCACTTAAATGAGGCAAGAATTACCATTTCCTTATTCCACGGCACCTCAAAGCTAACTTTGGAATTCCTTGATTTTTAAGTCAATTTTTGTTTGGAACGTATAGCTAGGTCGGGGTGTCTACTTAAATTCCAAAATGAAATTTCGTGACCTTTCCTTTCCCAAACCATAAAATTTAGTAACCTTCTGAAGAGTGAATTTGGGTGCGAATTGGGTCAAATTTTCATGCATGCGATAGAAACGTGCTTTGCTTGCGATTTGGTACGGTCTAAAGCCGAAAATCGACATTTTTGGTGGTGAATTTTGACGTTTTATAGAACAAAATTTTTCAGTCTATACCATATTTCTCCAGATAAAAAAAAATTCGTGGTGTAAAAGCTTAATTTCGTGACTTTTCCTTGACTTTCATGACCGTTTTCTGAATTCGTGACTTTTTCATGACTTTCGTGACCGATAGACACCCTGTAGGTGCAACACTTAGATTCTCCAATTTTAATCTCCTTACACCTAATACCCAAATCTGATTGCAATACATTTGCAGTCATTATATTGTTGCTCTCGGACACTTCATTAAAATTAAAAACAATAATTTTCCAGTCATTCTTTGTTATGGTGTGTGCGTGCGTGCTACGCCAATAAAATAAATATTAGGTTCTGGTTTACTTTCGGCGCACCACATTTTGGAAGATTTACAGGTAAAATTCAATACTTTGCATGAAAAGACCTTTTATAAAGAACAAATTTCTGCAAGCGATAGAATTAAATAGAGTAATACAACTGTATTTTATGTTTACAAGCAGTGTTGGCAAAAACCATGGTTTTTTATTGAAAAAACAAAAAAAAAACTTTTTTTTTTTTTTTGTTTTTTTGTTTAAACCCGGCTTATTTGGTTTAAATAATTTGTTCTATTTATTTATATCACATATGGACAGAAATAAGTTTGTGTCGCCTTGGTGTTATTATGCGACAAACGGGTTATGCTGGAAGGAGTCACATAAGCTTAAAGTGGAATCCAAACCGCTTACATCTGGGAGAAATTGTCCTCCATTTGAACTCGAAACCGGGACTAATTGACCACAAATGCGATACGTCTGCCGACTCTCTCACGAAGAACTCCTGATAAAAATACGTTGCACTGATCTTTACATACTTGTTAATATGATAGTCAAGAGTCATTTCAAAAGAACAAAAATATAAACAGTTGCACAAGTGAAACCATTATACAGAAATACGTATCGACAATTTCAAAATACTGCAGAGTATAGAAGAACTAATTTAGTCCAAGTTGATTCACTACTACTTTTATTAGTCCAAGGTAAAAAGAACAACTACTTAATTTGCATATCAGTAAGAGAAGTGAATAAAGATATTAATTATTTGAGTTCACTTTGGCTCTGACCCATTTATACATAAGTAGATACCAAAGATACTTCTGATTTCAATAAATGCCACTCGTGAGGTTTGTATGACCCCCCCCCCCCAAAAAAAAAATCTCCATTTCGATGTATCTTATCAATAGTAAACATTGTTAAGCCGAAACAATATTTATAATTTTTCTCTGATTGCAGCTGAATAACAATAATAACAAACTATTAAAAAATCACAAAAGAAACATTCATAAACTTAAATAAAAAAAAAAAAAAAGTTGCTTTTGTAGTATAATCTCTTTGAGTAATGAAATGAAATCTTTGAGTTTTACGCCCTACGGTTATGCCGGTTAGGCTAAAGGAGACGGTGATGATGAGTAATGAATGAAATGATGGAAAGAAGAAAGTGGGAAGAAACGGGAGAACCCCGAGAAAACCCACACACACGATGTTTGTCCACCACAAAGTTCATTTGGCGGTGGCTGGGATCGAACCCGGGACCCCAAACACCTGAGGTGAACGCTCTACCACTGAGCCACCGCGGCCCCTCTTTGAGTATGGGGAATTTAGGTTCGAATATAATACGAATAATATACGGGAGTGAAACGTGATCATCAAGATTTTACGAATACTTACACATTTACAAGCATTTTTTGTGTTTTGGATTAAACCACTTGGTTCTTTTGAAAAAAACCAGCTCGTTTAAACCAGCCAACCCTGTTTACAAGTGTAGGGTTACTAGTGTAAAATCATTACAAGTGCTTTACAACGGATAAAATAAGTGAGTGCATATGAAAGATGACTATATTAGAAACTATTTTCCACCGGTGGTGTATTTCTGAGCAGTGTAGAGAAGCTGCACGTTACGTTTACAATTGGAGCGCTACTAGTATGAAACCGTGACCAGTGCCATTAAAACTCGTACCATTGCCAAAATCCAATCGTATTCACTACCCTCGCTTATGCGTATATCCAGCTTCGATGATATGCCTGCTGTCTTCGGACGCACTCTCACGCTAACGCTCGTGGCCCCCAGCTTCGCCCTGCCTTGACTCGGTTAATTAGAATTCGTGCTTCTTACTGGGCACCTAACACAGGTTTTGCTTTGTTTTTAGCACTGTAGTTTTCATGCATACATCCAACGCCTTATTTAAACGAAGGGTTAAGTTTAGAGTTACCCCTCCACTTTTTATAGAAATCAGAAAAATTTACAGGAGAAATGAGGTAATAAATTTTAATTTGAAGTTTTTATTTGATATTTAGGAATGTAAGTTCGGCAGGAGACTTATGTTTAATACGAGAAAAGATATGTGGAAGTTAGTACTATTTGCCGGATGTGGATGCATTCGCGGAAGGTTTCAGCATCATGGTAGTTGTAAAATATGGCGAACAAGTGTAATGGATGCGCAAAAATAATGAAAAAAAAAAAAACTTTTAAATTTTTGTGAAGCCCACGGAGTACTGAAGTTAACAATTTGTAATACATTAAGCACTGTTTTTTGTATGTTGCAAAGTCCAAGGGCACCTTCAGACTGGATGGGCAACTCTAAACTTAACCCGAATTGTAATTTTTTAGCAATTGCTTATGATGACTTTGAATTTTAACTATGTCATGTGAGATATTTTGGCATTTATTCCGAAGTTGGACGTCCGCCTTCGCCACGTTTTTTCGCTGTCATCTCCTTTCCACATTTTCTCAAATTTGTTATTAGGTTCATTAATCCGTGCTCTTCACAAACTTTTAAAAGATTTTACTCGTTATCAACGTATTGCTTTACAAATGTTAAAACTGTTAGTTCACAGCCCTTGTCCATCCGCCATGTTGATAACATAAATGCTCGTTACTTTCCCACAACTAATATGAAACTGTTCGGTTACCTTGCGCCAGGGTTGGCTGGTTTAAACCAGCTGATTAAAATAAATAAATAAATAAATAAAAAACTGGTTTAAACCAAAAAGAAAAAAAAAAAGAACGAAAAATGCTTTAAATCGTGTGAACTCCATGGTGACGTTTCCACATATAAACCATCTGCATTAGTTTTATCTCCTTTTCACCTTTTAATCAAGGTGTCCTATGTTCAGAATTCTCGGTCGAAAGACGTAGCGGTTTGGATGTCACTTTAATGCGAAAGTCTTGTTTATAACCTCGGTATTACATAAAGATGTTAAGCCTAAACATATGAAACGAAGCCAAATTGTATGTTTTTGCTTGCCTGAATGCTTGTGGTTTTATAAGAAAGGTTGCCTAAATGTATTGATAGACATTTGCAAAATTTATCGACTGCCTACGTAGCTTCCAACATTAGCTTGGATTGGATTTCGTTTTAATTTTATTGAATGATATCTACATAGTAAATTTGGAATTTAATACCTCAGTTTTAGCGTACTGATTATGATATGTTGACCTTCGATTTTACATGCAAAGCAATAACAGGATTTGCTTTGCATTTAAAGTAATAACAGGAGTTTCCCAATGGCTAACGCGGGAGTTTCCCGATTTATATGTAATTCTGTATAATGGTTTCACTTGTGCAACCATTTATCTTTTTGTCCTGAAATGACTCTTGACAATTATATTAACAAGTATGTAAAGATTAGTACAACGTATTTTTTATCAAGAGTCCTTCGTGAGTGAGTCGGCAGACTCATTGCATTTGTGGCCAATTAGTCCCGGTTCCGAGTTCAAATGGAGGACAATTTCTCTCGGATGTAAACCGGGAAGCTGTTTGGATTCCGCTTTAAGCTTGTAAAACCCCTTCCAGCATAACCCTGTTGTTGCATAATAACAGCAAGGCGAAACAAACTTATTTCTGTCCATATGTAATGTAAATACATAGAGCAAATTATTTAAACCAAAAAAACTGGTTTAAACAAAAAAAAAACGAGTTTTTTGTTTTTTTCAATAAAAACCTTGGTTTTTGCCAACCCTGCCTTGCGCCAAGTACTTCCCTCCACTCGCCGTATAGTCCCATGTTTGTAACCACTTACATATAACAAATAAACAGATTCTTCGAGACCCTTATATATTATCAAGCCCACAAACTATCAAATTATCCATATCTACCCTGTAAATTTTCAAAATTTTGCTGGAAACGGACGTCCAATTTTGGAACTTAATCCGATATTCTGATGTTGCGTAGTGCAAATTATTTAGGAAGTAATAAGAAGGAAAGGAAATTTGTGAAAGAATTTAATTTTTCAACAATTATATCGACTGGTGCGGCAAAAGAAACCTGCACGTAATATTATATTACTGAGAGACGTGTAGCACCACAAAAGAAATTACATTTATTTCATTATCTGATGGTCAACAGCTCGTTTGTTAATTTAACGCATTCCTGATGTTTCAAGAATGCTACTCGTTGTAATAGCTAACCATTAATCAAACTGTAGTGCTTATATACAAAAATACACAAATTTACCATCCATTACGAAAGTCACGATGTGTTTTTATCTCAAATAATAGCAAAACATTTACGTTTATGTAGCAGTCACTGAAGTGACTGAAAAAAATTGTATACTCACTGTTTATGAACTAGGAAATTACCTTTCACAGCAATAATTGAATCTTTTCTAAATACACACAACCTATTTTCAACATGACTATCAAAACCAAAGCACTTTATAAATTATTATTTCATGCAACGTTTATTAACCAGAACTAGAACCTATGTTCCATAGCACGCACGACTACCATAGCACGTACCATAGAACAGCGCAGTGCTGCCAGACCGAGCCCCAGTTCGCGATTAGCGTTCTGATTGGCTCCCTGTCCGTGACGTCATGTGGAGGTATTGAAGTGAAGATTGTTTTCGCTTGCCTGCTTGTTACACTTCGCGCTTCATTCGTAAAACAGAATTCAAAACATAATTATGATATCCCTTGTCTTTCCAAATACAAATAATGAGTTATTTCTACTCACAGATGAGACAATATAATGTAATAAATATATAAATATCGTCAATAATGGTTAATTATCTATACAAATAAAAATGAATATAATGTTTACTCGCTAATTCATTCTAGAGCTTTGGATCGATTTTTATAATTTTTAGTACCGTACATGAGTTGACCTGGCCCTTATTACTTTGATTAAAGGGCGAATCCTAAGGGGTAGAAGGGGTTCAAAATTTGTACCTAAAATACAGTATCTCACGAACCTATCAAGTTAGAAAGATGAAACTCGGTATATAAACTCCTCATTAAGCTTAAAGAAAAACATGTCCCATTGTTTTTGAAAATTTCCGTTTTAAGGGTAGAGGAGGCATTTTCTATTCATTGTAACAATGTTTGATTGCCAACTCTCCTCTACCAACTTTAACGATTTTTGGTGCTTTAATGCAGCCAGGACTACCTAACTTAACAGAAATTGGTGTCCAGTCCATGATTTTTAGGGTCGCTGAAATGAATAGTAACCATCCCGATGCCGTTTAAAACCAAATTCATCCTCTTTGCGTGTGGGGAAGGGGTGGCATTATGGATTTTTGTCATTGCACTTTCATTGAAACGCAAATTCCAAGGGTGGAAGGAGTTCAAATACTTTCCATAAACTAATCCTCTCAATAACGGCATTTCAGGTAGTAAAATACATAAAGCAAACATTATTCAAAATTTCAGAGATTCCGGGTATGTAATAACAAATTAGGTTAGGTTGTGTTAGGATAGGTTAGGTTATGTTAGAAATCTAATCTACCCTAACCTAATATAACCGAATCTAACCTAACCTAATTTGATTAGGTTATGTTAAGTTAGGTCAGGTTAGAAATCTAACCTAACCCGTTGTATTTAGTGTGTATTAACCAAATTGTCAGAAATCGTGACAGCAAAATATTTCCTTTACATTACTAATATTTGTTTATTACTCAATATAACAAATTTTACAGTATGTATTACAGGTTATAAGTTGCACAGATATCTATAGAGTGGTATACATACATAAAAGAACTACCTTCACACGGGAAAATTTGAAGTTATTTGTTCTACACTTTGCCCTTCGATTTATCGGAATTTAGTTTCTGTGGCTTAGCTCCCTTTCTCGGCCAGCCCTTCAATTATAAGAATATGGTAAGTGTGCACTTTGATAAGAACAAATGATTCTGCCACACGATATGGCATTCGAGAAGGAATAAAATCAATGTGATGTGTACGTAACAGGTACGGTTCGGTTATACAAGATTAGATTAGGTAAAGTTAGGTTCGGTTCGTAATAGGTTCTTATGAATGTTCTGCTCCAAGTGCACTTTGAGCACTTTGCCAGAATAATGTTTCAGATACTTAACAAAACTTACGAATATCATTTAAACTATAGAATATATAAGAGTATACATTTATATTCTCGTTGGTACCCCCTTCCACTTCGCTTTACATACATAAACTCCTTAAGCTTCAGGGCCTCAGAAACAAATGTCATAAAAGTGAAATTAGTGTTGTTACACACCTGTTTTTCAACTTGACTAGTGTCTAGTTTATTTTTCCCCATGCCAGTTTGGTATCAATAATGAAGGAACAGCGTCACATCTTAAACACTACTTTTGCAGGAAACTTAGAAGCTCGTTTTTTCAAACTTTTTGATAATCCTCTGGTGAAAAGTGAGCAGAACATATACCTGCGTTATCCACATTAAAAGTGTTCTTTCGCTTACAGCGGGAAATCAATCTTCTTTGAAGTTCATCATTTTTAGGGAATCGATGGAACATTATTTCATTTGTTTTGCTTCCTGTGTTATTAGAATGAGCTACTGCACAAGTAAGATAACTTTTGTCCATCTTGAAACAGTAGTGTGATTGTTTATGCAGTATTTCACTTATTTTGAAAAATACCGCGATACCTCCATGTGACGTCACCGACCGTGAAGTATCCTGGGAAAAACGAGAGCAGAAAAGCTATCCCGAGAGTCCCCTGATCAGTTAGAAATGCATATATATATATATATATAAAACCAGGAGAAAGCAGTAGACACATAAAGTGGCGGATTTTGAATACAATTCAAGGGGGAACAAAAAATTTGCCATTCTTAAGGGAACAGTGGACAAACAAGCAGTCCAGAATTCACTATTACTTTCATTTCAAAATAAAACAATATATATAAAACATTAATTTTAATTTTAATTACTTCAAAATAAGTTTCATAAAGAAAATTTTATTCGATGATTAGGTAATCTTTTGGAGGTAGAAAGACCCTCATGCCCGCTTTACATTAATAATGTTTGATACATACGTGTGTGAACTAAGACGTAGTGAAAGAGGAAAGTGAGGTGGCAAAATGTCTTATCATGCACCTAGCGATAGTATAGCTATATGATACACTCAGTGCCGGTCTGGATAGGTCGGCTGCTAGGCAATCGCCGAGGGCCCCAGAGCCTTTGGGAGGGTCCGGACGCATAGGAAAATAAATATTTAAAACTTAAAAAATAACTTAATTAACAGATGTTTAGAATACAAAAACAGAATTAACTACTGATAATTTTAAAACACAACAACATAGTTTAATGTAATGCTTGAAAACCAGTTAAAAACAACTAGTAGGCCTACCAGATTTACACATAACAAGCTATAGCTTAAGGCGCCACTCTTGTAGGGGCTCCGAAAATATTAAAAAAAGTAAGTTGGATATAATGACATTTTTTCCTATCTAACTTTAATTTTCAATTCACAGTTCATACGGTATCTTCTCTAATAACCTTACCTAGATACAGCACCGAAAACTATTTATCTGTTATAGTATTTCCCTTTGGACTTTATAGTTGCTGCACTTTCCTTTGTGACAGTTTTCATAGATTTAATGTTCCTTTCTTTCCGTATCTTTCACAGGTTTTCCTAAAAATTCTCTAACATTAACATTGTATTAATTCCCGACAAAACGAGTGAAATAGTTTACTAAACATTTTTTTTTTTAAATTCCAAGATATTTTCCTATGTGTGTTCTCTGCATGTATAACTTCCTTAAAACAGTCATTTAATCACTAGAAAAAAAGATTAAAGCGGTAGCTTAAGCCTACATCGTCATACTTTTCCATCAAATATTGTATCACACTTTTCTTTGACGGTAATTTGGTCAAATAAGTTGGCTTAAACTTTCGCACCCATTATAAACGATCAAATATAAGGGAGTTCTTATGTTGACATAACCAGAGCAACAGCACATGACGTCACTAACCTGAAGCACTTCATGCGCAGTGTATCCATAATCAAGGCAGCTATGTTGACAGCATTACGGCTGAGGCAATGTGTCAAGGTGAAATGTAATTTAAGACATACCTGGAATTTGTTCGTGTACTGATAGACAATAAAAAAAGCATTTCCGTTGTTACGACGATTGTGTAAGTTGCGTTTTACATTCACCAAACGAAGAACATTATACACAAATAAGGATTATGTGGAATGTAATGTCTGTAACAGTATATGTATGTAGGTTTATTTTATATATTGGCCTATTATGTTATGGTTTTCAAATGAAAAGGGTTTAACGAATATAGAAAATAAGAATTTCCAGGTGGAGATTAAATATTTTGGGGCACATTAATATAACAGTTCGGCATGATACTTCTTTGTGGAATCATAGTAATGCCATCAATTTCCTTGGGCGCTTCCCAGGCAACTAGCCTGGGTAGCCTAGTGACGTCTCTGCCTAAAATAACAGGAATATCTGCAGGCAATGTGCATCAAAGTAGCAAGTTTGCTTTCTGTATTAGAACTAATTTGATACAGAAAGTTATGGAGTATTCTATTGCTCGAGTTCAGCGACATCGCCGTCGCAAATACACTGAGTAATGCGTAGATAATTGACGATTGTCCTACCAAAGGATGGAAGAACGCCGGGATTTTTTTTTTTTTTTTTTTTTAGAATCTCATTTCATGCCGCGCATGCATTGATACATGTATCAAGATTGAAAATTCAGGTTCTCCTCAGTTATGTTCTATTTTATGGGTGCACTGACATTCATTATATATCAATTTATTTTAGCACCAAATGAACTCTTGTACAGGACCGTAACTTGTGGGAGGGTAGAGGGCGCAACTGCCCTTCCAGGGAAGCTGTCCGCCGTTCGAAGGGAGTCCAGATTAAGAGAAAATTTTCTTACTCTATATACGATATGAACATGAGATTTTAAATGGGATACGGTTGTTTCGGTGTTGGACGTTTTGGTGCAGGGCGTTCCGGTGTAGGACGTTTCGGTGTACGGATGTCTCGGTGTAAGAACGTTTACGCCGTCTCGGTGTGAGGCTTGTTCGGTGTAAAAGTTCCAATCTTTACACCGAAACGTCAACTCTTCAAAATTAAAATTATTCGTTAGGGAGAAATAAATTCATGAAAAAGAAAATATAAATGAATAAATAAAATAAAAATTAAATGCAGCTGTAATTGGCAGGGGTTACTTATTTATAGTGAGTAACCTCGCTTCACTCTATGTCAGAACTTCTTATATCCTCAAATGTTATAATTATGAATTGATGGGAAAACGTTTTATGGTAATGATACATAGTAAAAAAGTGTGTGATGCATAAACATTGTGTACACCACAAACACCTTATTACGACAACAACTGTGCACAAATCGCAAAATGCTGCACAATGTTTGAAAGGAAATTTTCAAACAAATGTGGTTTTTCTTCCAAACACCGCTTTTATATCATGTATGCCCAATAAGATTAGAAAATCTAGGAGAAGAAAACTGATTATGAATCAGTGATGGGATCTTAATTATATTATTACGGAGATGTAAATTGATGTTATAGTTATACATAAGGACAGTGTCAGAAAAATGTCTCAAGAAAAATTTTTGCCAGCCATCCTGAGTGAGGTTTTCCTGGTTTCATATTCACACCAGGCTAATGCCGAGATTGTATCTAACATACAGATCCCCGTCCGCTTCCTTCTTTCCCTTTCCTCGTATAGTGTATTCGTAGAAGGACGTCATTCCTCATATACGTGACAGCCTAATATGGCCATAGGTGCTGGAAGTCCATAAATTTAATTTTTAATCCTAATCCTTCTGCAGGTCCCTCCATTGCTTCTAACATGTCACCCATATCTCATAAAGTGTTCAATCATCCTGTTTCGTCTTTTCGAAATATTCATCAATATATTCCTTTTTTTCTCCTACCATTTTTAATACTCTCTCCTTTCATACCTTGTCCGTCCACCTAATTTTCATGGTTCTTCCACAGCACCACATTTCAAGGGATTCCATTCTCCGTTTTTCCTTTTCCTAGTGTCTATGTCTAACTTCCATACAATGTCACATTCCACACACATGCTTTCATTTCTATGAAGAAGCTTTCGGTTAGTAGCTTCTGTTTCTCCTCAAATGTATTCTTCGCCTGAGCTATTCTGGATTATACATCTTGATTTCACCTGTTATCGCTCGTTATTTTACCCTCTAAGTAATGGAAATCTTCCACTTCTTCTACCAGGTGATCTCTAATTATGATCATTTTTCTTGATATATGTTTCCTAGCGCTTCTCATATTTTTTGTTCTGCTCTTGCTAATCAATATATTGAATTTGGTGCTTACTATCTGTTGTAACGTATGTCGAACAAAATAGCCATTCTAACAATTATTACTGGAAATAGTATCAATCGTTTGTGCTGAATTGTGTCGTTCAAATTTTCGTTTGTGCTATCAACTGGAATAAATAGTAAACGAAATAAAGTGGCGATGCTGACTTTATAAAAAAAAGTGAAAATTGCCACCAATCAAAATATTTCCAAAGTAATTTCAAATTATGTTTAATCAAATGTGGTACTTTTGTGCTGGATTGTGCTATTGCTCATTTTTCTTACCAATCAAAACGCTAATAAAAAATAGGTGGTGTTGCTACCTTGACGTCAAGTGAAAATTGACATTATGTAAAATATGTCAAATGCTTCAAAATTGTTTCAAAACTATTGACTACGTTTGTGCTAGATTGTGCCGTTCAAATTTTCATTTGTGTTAGCATCCAGAATATATAATAAACGAATGAAAGTTGTCATGCTGGGTTGATGGTCAATTGAAAATCGCCACCAATAAAAATAAATCCAAACTAGGGATGGCAAATTCCGGAATTTTTACTTTCCGTAATCCGGAAAGTAAAATCGGAAAATTCCGGAATTCGGAAAAATTCCGGATTTCGGAAAATTTCCGGAATTCAGAAAAAATCCGGAATTCGGAAAAATTCTGGATTTCGGAAAATTTCCGGAATTCAGAAAAATTCCGGATTTCGGAAAAATCCGTAATTCAGAAAAATTCGGAAAAATTCCGGAATTCAGAAAAAATCCGGATTTCGGAAAAATTCCGGAATTCGAAAAAATCCGGATTTCGGAAAAAATCCGGAATTCAGAAAAATTCCGTAATTCGGAAAAATTATTTTTTCTTTTTGTAATCCTAAGAATTTTGTTCAAATGCAAACGAACAAATTTCCTTTTTGTAATCCTAAGAATGTATGATGCAAGTTAAGTTGAAACTTCCATCCTAAAGTATACACTACTCAACCTTCTCATGGTTAATGAGATGTAGTCCAAAAGTACGATGTACTCCTAATATTTAATTTTTGTTTTACTGTGATATTGTCCAGAGGTAAGACATATATCACACTGAGATAAACAACTTGACATAATGAAGATGTTATCATACGTAGTTTTCCAGAAAATCGTGAGAAACGAATCTTTATGAAGTTAAAATATGCGTCGCTTGTTGCCAGTGTGATGCAATTGATAACTTTTATGCTGGAATAGTCTTATTATTATTATTATTATTATTATTATTATTATTATTATTATTATTATTATTATTATTATTATTATTATTATTAATCTTTTATGTACTGTAAAAGAAAAATATGCACCGTTAAGTAGTAGATTTTATCTGTTGTTTTTTGATATCTTCTAACAGTAATAACAAACTGCTTGTAAATACGCAATGATTATCAAGGACAATGGCATATTAATGTAAGGACTACTCTGCAGACTAGCAATAAACAATAAACAATAACAGATAAACAATAGTTGCAAAAAAAAAGTAACTAACTTGGGCACGTCAGAATGTTCGCGAGAATATAGGGACGTATTGAGACTAGCAAAGAGCGTAGTGTTATTATTACTCAAAGGGCCGTACGATGGAGGCATTAGCGTTAATGTTAATGGCACTAATGAGCACTTACTTGCTCTAATGGTTAACCTCATTTTTGAGATGATTCTTAGAAGTGGGCCTGTTGGCATGCAGTTAGAAGACTTATATCCATTATTTAAAAAGCACACGTTATCTGTGGAGTACTAACGATTTGCGTCACTATCGAACACTAACGTAGCACTAGCGACGTTTAAAGTCGAAATTGGACTCTGACATAAGTGGCTTGTCAATTTCACGGACATTATATTTTCCTTGAATGCGAGAATTTTGCGCCCGGGAAATTTGCGCCCTATCACAAAAATAGGACAAAATGCGTTCGCAATATATTTGCATTGGGATGTTTGCGCCCTACCCCAAAAAGAGGGGAAAATGCGCCGGCTATGTATTTGCACTGGGATGTTAGCGCCCTACAATTCAACTTATTTTTGTATTGTGTAAAGTAACTTCCACTCACACTTGAACTAGGCTTGCCTCTCATCGTCTCAGTGAGTTACTCCATCCGTTATAATATTCCGAACAAATGAAAAAAGTACAATTTTAGTTCACTAAAGGGCAATCCATACAAATACAATTTTTCATTATACTACAAAATTTACAATAAAAGTATAAATGACTGATATATAATTATTTATTAATATAATCAAAGAGTATAATTTAATCTACAAAAGGCAGTTTGGCTCTACCCAGATATCTCTATTCACAATCCCTGCGAGTTGTTTGGCTTTTCAGGACACAAAATATAGAAAAGAAAATGTAAAGTGAATGTAAAATCAGTTCAGTAATATTATCAAGAAAACTATGTACAGTGTGTTTACTTGCTGGAATTACACTTCAAACACACAATTGCGTTCAGTCGTTCTTTCAGAAAAAATGTTCCGGGGCCACACTTAGTATTCCGGAGGGGGATCACTGCTGGTACTATTCTATTTATTATTATATTATAGACGTATTATTTTGGTCTCCTCCGAGGGGGCACTCTGAGAGCTCTGGGGAGGCCAGTGTTTCCCCAAAATCATCTCCCTGGAAGAAGCGGTGATTGCGTTGATCCGTTGTGTTCTTTTGGCTTATATTGAAATTTATTCTCCCCTTATATAGCCACAATGAAAATAAATCACAAATGGCATGATTGTGGGGGGAGGATTTTTATGCTGTAATGTCAGCCCCTCCGAGCAAATGCGTAAGCTCCAATAGGTTTTTTTTTTTATTTCGCAGGGCTCAAACTTCCCGGTGGAGGTACATCGCAGGCGTAATTTTCCCTGTTCTTGAGGTAGGGCGCAAATTTCCCAAACGCAAAATTCTCGACACCGTTCGAATGACCTCGGAAGACTATATCTTTTTCAATGCTTTTTTATATTCTTTTACTCGAGATTTCTTCATAGCTTCTTATTAAAATACTTACTAATATATCCTCATTTTATTGTCCTAACCAATCAATATGGGTATGTTGTCAGTAAAATATTTAGATTGGTCGAGCCTCTGGTGTGTAACCACAGTATTTCATATCATCCCCCCATTAGAAATCTTGGCTAAACGAACCAATATATGTTGCCAATAAAATAGTTTAAAATGATTGAGCCCCTGGTAAATAACCACAGTATTTCGTGACAGACCCCCCTATTACCATATTCTAGCTACGTGCCTGACTCAGCTAATTCTCTACATTCTTTACCAAGCACAAATTTTCTAAAGCGGAAAATGCTCTCTAAATACCTAAGCTCATTATTTTCAGCAGATCTACATTCTATCTACATGAATGTCATATATGTCGATTACTGGAAACCGCTTCTCGCTATCTATTACCATATTTACTATATAATGATTAGCATTAAAACCGGAAATGGTTGATTTGTACCGCTTCCGGTTTGAATATTACATTCATCAGGGAACTCGATTCTTAACTATTGACTCTGTACATCATGGCCAAAATTGATGGTAATCCATCAGATTCTTGAGACTGTTTGTTTCACTGACGAACAGAATGAATATATGGCTATAGAGTTTTGATAAACTAAATTCGTTAATGAGTGAGGATGGAACAAATATAAGAAAGGGAAAAAGAGTACCACCGGGAAAATTTTCGAACACAAAATTAGCCATCGAAAACCCACATGTCCTGGGTTAGAATACCATAGATGAAAACTCTACCACTGAGTCATCAATCACCCGCTTATTAGTTTTATTAATTATTATATTAATATAAATTAATGAATGCCTGCTTATGTTAATTATTGAACGATTACGTTGTATACTTCGTAAAGTCAAAAATTATAAATTTGTATTTACTGTACATACAGTGAGCGCAGAAAGTGTCCGTACACCTATGCTATTGAAACGAGAATGCCTGCGAAAAAGAAACAGAAAATTTAAGAAGTGTAATAACACACACAATATGAATAATAAAACTAAGCTTTATGAATATATCAATAAAGAACCACAAAGACAAGTTTAATGGTCAGAAAGTAAATAAATTCCGTAGAAAGTGTATAGAGTAGACGCAAAAAGTGATCGTACACCTGACGTACGAATACGAAACAAAGATACCACAACTGGGGTTCACTAGTATTCACCTGAGTATACACCTCTGTATAGCATGACGAGTAACAGAATGAGTTTAGTTGTGAATAGGAGTGAAAAAACTGCACGGTGGGCTGTCAAAATGGAAGCAACCGAACAGAAACAAATGAGGAGACAAGAAAAGTAATTATTAAATTGCATAAGAAGGATAGCGTCTTTCAGAAAGATAGCAAAGCTTGCAGACAGGCCTCGTTCAACAGTACAAACAATAATTGCGATGTATAATGTTTCTATCACTGTGCGAAAAAAAATGGAAGACCAAGAGTGTTGAGTGAACAAGATAAACGTTACATTATTAGGGAAAGAAAAACGGTTCCGAAAAGTAGTGCTGTGCAATTGGCAACGGATCTGG
Source organism: Thermobia domestica (assembly GCF_964235325.1). Classification (NCBI taxonomy): domain Eukaryota; kingdom Metazoa; phylum Arthropoda; class Insecta; order Zygentoma; family Lepismatidae; genus Thermobia; species Thermobia domestica. The sequence goes on along the minus strand of NC_137462.1, from coordinate 115,920,959 downwards.
AAACACATGGTGTTAAAGTATCAGCCAGTACAGTGCGGAATATTTGCAGGGTATCATGGTCGGATAGCCAGGAAAATGTTCTGGGTGAACAAGACAAATCGTATAAAGAGACTAAAGGTTGAAAAAGAGTATAGAGATAAGGGATCAGGCTTCTTTCTGGAATAAGGTCATATTTTCGGACGAAAGTAAATTTAATCTTATCGAGTCCAATGGGAGGCGTATGGTACGGCGCAAGGTGAATACAGAGATGAATCCTCAAAATCTCGCCCCTAAAGTAAGACACGGAGGAGGGTCCGTGCTCGTCTGGGGTTGTATGAGTGCCTCAGGAGTGGGTCGTCTCCACTTTATCGATGAAGTGATGATCCACAAAGTGTATATTAACATATTAAAGGAAAATCTCCATACTAGTGTGCAGAAGATGGTTCTTGAAAACAATTTATTGTTCAGGAAGACAACGACTCCAAACATACAGCGGAAAATACTCGATTGTGGCTACTCTATAATACCTTGAAACAGCTTCGCACACCTCCTCAATCCCCAGACATTATCCCCATAGAACATCTATGGTCTGTTCTGGAGACAAGAATCAGAAGGCACAGCTTCTCTACTAAAGAAGGCCTGAGAAAAGCTATTCAAGAAGAATGAGACATAATCAGTCCCAAAGCTACAGAACTACAAACTACTACAGGCGAAATCAATGCCACGAAGACTACAGACAATCATTAACGCACAGGGTAATCCCACAAAATATTAAAGAACGTAATATACTTTATAAGCATTAATTCAAGCATAAGTGTATGGTGACTTTTTGAGTTTACAAAAAAGGTATTCTCTCTTTTCTTGTGAACAAAACAGTGATTGTGTTTGTTTGGCCTTTCTCTTGTATATAGAAATAAAATGTATCAATGTATAGTCAATTCTGGTTATATATATATTTTTTCCACCTCCCGTTCTCATGCTAGCTGTTTTCAATATAAAGTATGCACGGTGTACGAACACTTTCTGCGCTCACTGTAGGTATGTTGACAATAAGCTAATATTATTAGAATATTTGTAGATTTCTTTTCCTTCACTGCCTTTCACCTGGTTAAAAAGTAGTTTGCAGTGCTTTGGAGCAGCTGCAGGTGGGAACGCGATAATGTTTGAGACACACCGGCGACTTTTTTGTGTGTGAAAATAAGACCTTCCTCATAAAGCAGTAAATAACTGCAGTAGCAATTCTCTACGTAAGTGATAAAGACATATCCAACTACAAGAAACTAATGTAGTATATATATTCATTATTGTGTTCCTCTTTTAACAGCTACTAGCTAGGGAGGCCAATTCCAGAATTTTTACTTTCCGGAATCCGGAAAGTAAAATCGGAAAAATTCCGGATTTCGGAAAAATTCCGAATTTTTTCTAAATTCCGGATTTTTTCCGAATGTTGGAATTTTTCTGAATTCCGGATTTTTTCCGAAATCCGGAATTTTTCCGAATTCCGGAATTTTTCTAAATTCCGGAATTTTTCCGAAATCCGGAATTTTTCCGAAATCCGGAATATTTCTGAATTCCGGAATATTTCTGAAATCCAGAATTTTTCCGAAATCCGGAATTTTTCCGAATTCCGGAAAGTAAAATTTCCGATTCCGGAAAACAAAATTTCCGGAATCCGGATTCCGGAAAATCTTGGCCATCCCTAATCCAAACTATTTCAAATTATCCCTACCCTATATCAAATTATCACTATCTGTTTAATCAGTTGTACTAGGTTTGTGCTGTTGAGTTTTCACATCTTACTTTCCAATAATCATAAATCTAATCAAGAATTACATTCAAATCTGTTTCAAAATGATTGGGCTGGATTGTGGTTTTGAAATTTTTGTTTGTTTTATGAACGAGAATAAGTAACAACAGAACCAGTGGCAACACTGGCGTGAGTCAAGTGTCAAAACATTTCCAAGCTAATTTCAAATTACACTTTAGTGATTCTTAATTGCTTGTGCTGGATTTTGCATTCTAACTATCTTTTGAGCTATTAACTGGAATAAATAATAAGCGAGAAAAATATGGCGATGTTAGCTTGGCGGTCAAGTGAAAATCTCCACTACTCAAAATGTTTCAAAACTAATGTCCTGTTATGCTTTAACAATTGTTAATCATTTGTGCCGGATTGTGCAGTTAAAAACTTCGTTTGTGGTATCAACCGGAATAAATAATAAGTGATCAAAGTGGCGATGTTGACTTCACAATCAAGTGAAAATGAGCCATCACTCAAAATATTCGAAAACAATCTTTCAAATTAGGCATAAACGAATGTTAACTTCTTGCATCCAGTGACATCCATGGGTTAGAAAGAATAATTTTTCTTGTTTTTTCGTATATTTTAGAGGTATATTGCGATATATATATTATAGAGTAGTACATAATGCACATAAATGTATGATATATTGTGGGAGGAAACGGACGCAACTCTAAGAAACGTATTTTATGTATTGATATGGTATTTTTAGTAGCTGATATGGGATTTTAGCATAGAATATTATCTTTTGGATACTGTATGGGTCTAATGGTGTACGAAGCTTAGACGATTGACAAATTACATGTATATATGAATAGTATGGATAGCTTGTACCTCTTGGTTTGTATTGTTTTAATATTACTTTGTATTGTATTGTTATATATTGTGACTTTTTATGCATGTAGACTTATTTTAACGTAATGTAGGGTTGCATATTTTGTTTTAGTGATATGCTAGGTGAATGCAAACGCTTGAAGTGATTGTATTGTATTAATATTGGATTGGATTGTAGGCTTATATATTGTGACTCCTTATGTATATAAGTGTTTTAGATTACCTTGAATACCATGTTAGTATATATATATATAGGGTGAATGCGCCTATTCTCGTCATACCCCCAATGGTCGTCATGGCCAAATTAATTCGTTCATAAGATGGCGTAAGTCATGGTTATACTAATACAAGCTGGCTAATCTCTAACGTCTATGGCTTTAGTTTTTAGCCCGCCTTGCGTTAACACCGAGTCGGGCGTCTTTTGTTTTCTGTTTTCAATTGAAGTGCAAAGGCTGTTGTTTTGCGTGCTAATTGCAGTTTTTGGAAAATTAAAAAACTTGTTGCTGCTGGTTGAAAAACAGCAGAGGACGGTGCAGTTGAAGCTCTAAAAGGTAAAATAATTATTTATTTTTATCAACCTAAGTCTCTTTTAAATGTTTACCATGCAATTGTCTTTGAAATTCATATTTGAACAAAAAACAGTGGGGTGACGACTATAGGTTTAAGAAAATTTGTGATCTTCCTTACTTCGTCAGATATGCCGAAGACTGGGTTTTTTAACGAACATATTAATAGAAGCTTCAAAATCATTTTAAAATTTTTGTTGGGGTGAAAGGTATCAGCTACAAAATTTTGGCGCCAATATCTTGTATCCTTCCAAAGGGCGTCATAGGGGTGACGAACACTGGTTGATTGGTTGACGACTACAGGGTAATTAGGAATAATTTATATCTTTTGGATAATTTTTCCTTCTTCCCTCTCCGGGGTGACTAAACTATAAAAGTTTCATATCTGTAACTGATTTTCAAATGTATAAATTTAAAATTGTCTTATAACGAGATAATATTTTAAGAAAAGCAAATTAACTTTCATTTTGCCATGTTTTCATTAGTACCAGAATTTTGAATTTAACTATCGTTTTATTTAAAGATCTTACCTCGCTTATTTATGAGCTATTGGCAGGTAGTGAAACGTCTCAGAACCTGACTTTTTCTTACCTACGATATTAATATTCTTTTTTCTATATTTTCAGGTGCTGTAACTATGAACGAAAATACCAAAAGACGGAAGATTTTACAATATTCTGAAGATGCGATGCACAAAGCCATTTCTGAAGTACGGTCAAAATCTATGAGTATCAAGAAGGTTGCTGCAATTTTTGGTGTTCTTCGAATGACGTTATCAGATAAAGTTAGTGGAAAAGTGCCTGAACAAAGAAAAATGGGACCAAAAACTGTACTCTCACCACAAGAAGAGGTCATTGTTGTTAAATTGTTGGTAGATCTTGCAAAGAAAGGATTTCCAAGGAAAAAGCACGATCTCCTGGATACCGTGCAGAAAATAATTAAATCAGATGGCCAGAAGTCACCTTTTGCAGAGGGGAGACCTGGTGAAAAATGCTACAAAGTAAGTAACGTCAGGTTTTATTTCTATTCTTGATTAACTAATTGCAAATCTGATGAAATTTCCAAACTTAATGCTGCTCACTTTATTAGTAAACAGTATGACTGGCAGAAGCTTAATCCAAATCGAACAGTGACCAAAGCAGATTTTGCACCAATTCTAGTGGACGTTGTAAAAACCAAAGCCACACCGGAGACGATAAAGAATAGCTTTCGGGTGTGTGGACTTGCCCATTTAAATGTAGATGCAGTTGTTATTCGAAATGTTTGGATCACCACACACGGGGAGAAACTATCGAACATCAAAGCACCATCTCAAAGAAATATAGTATCGAAGAATATCACATGGCTCTTAATGTTTTACACAATGAAATCGGTCATGATACAGTTGTTAAATTCAACGACGTCTTGGGAGGAAAATCTACTATCGACCCTGAAGACCAAAATCTCTACAATATCTGGGAATCAATTAAGAAGAAAGCAGAAATAAGCGATCATCTGCTCAAAGGTTCTGTGTCTGCGAGTGTGGGAAGTGAGCCAATATTAACTAAACCGTCGCAAACTCCCGTGAAGGAAGGCAGTTCTAATGGAGATTCTCTTTCAAATCACAAGTCGCTGTTCCTTCTCCGTTTAAGAAACATCTCTGGTGGCCAAGAGACGTGGAACGCAAGAAAACCAGATCAACTCAGAAGTTCCCATCAGCTGTTTCGTCTGGTGAATGGAAGCAATTCTATGAGAATAAGGAAGGTGAGAAGAGAGAAAAATCTCTCTCTCAAGAAGCAAGAAAACGAAAAAGACTCGAAGCTGAAACAAGAAAGAAAACAACAATTACAAAGCCACGAAATGAATCTCAGTTATGTGCCAAGTGTAATGAGTTAGCAATACTTACTGATAACCCTACATGTATCAAATGCAACAAAATCTTTCACGCTAATTGTATTAGCAAATCACACAAAAAAATTTTCCCGGGTGTGGATGATTCTGATTCAGATGTGGAATTCATGTGCGAAAATTGTTTCAATGTGCGTGATAGTGATGATGATATTGACAGCCTTTTACATGCTAGCCACTCATCTTAAGCGTTAATACTCGCATAAGCTTGAACTATAAGAATTTGTAAGAGTGACGAACACTGGAAGTTTAAGGTGACGACTTTGAGAATTTTTGTGACGACTATAGGCATTTTTCGCATGTTTGGATTGTTTTAATTGTAAACTTTGTTCTATGTGTTTTATATCAAAGGTAATGATCCTGTATCACACAATAAGCTACAAATATTAGAACCAATGTACAATTTAAGCATTCACCTGTATCTGTTAAAAGTTATGAAGTAAAAGACAAAGTTGCAATCAAAAAGTGACGACTATTGGCACATTCACCCTATATTGTGATATTTACCTATGTAGATGCTTGTTAGACATGTCCTAGTTGTATTTTAAGCACAAATGATATCACTGTGGTATAAGCCATTTACTTATAGATATCTTTTAACTAAAGTCTTTTAATGAAATATATTGGTACCTTTACTTACTTCTAAGATGCTTGTTTACCTTGTAGAAGACATTTTAAACGATTAGCAAATGATTGAGTTGAATTATTATTAACGAAAAGGAATAATTTGATTGTTGAGAACACTGGCGTATGCAGAATATGATTATATGGTCGGGTTATTGAGAGTAAATTAAGTTTGAAGTATATGTAAATGCTTTTGAGTGGTTATTTTTTTTAGCTATTTAGCGTTACTTTAAAGATATTTGTGACATTTGAAATGGGAAAAATTCGGTTTTGAGTATGATATACGCCTATGTAATGCTACATTATACGGCTATGGCTACTACTGCAAAGCACATGAAAATTATACAAATTTAAAAACATTGTTACTTACCAAACACAGATTGTCCTCTTGCATGTTTGAAGCACGTACGGAAACTGTATACGAAGAAATAAAATATGGCGGGAAAAAACACGTGATTAGCTAACACGGGAAGCGACAAAATATTTTTGTCGGTAAACGTACGAGGCATTGCCGTTTCTAGAAATAACACTAGGCCCGTAACTTTGGAAGTTAAACGCACAAAATCCAGTATAGTACTGATAATGATGCCTATATAGATGGCGCTGATGGGAAAAAAGTAAGATTTTTCCGTATAACTTTAAATGATCATAACTTCTAAACTATTTATGTTAGGAGAAAATGGACTACAGAAATCGATTTATCAAGTCAAAAACTATATAGAAAGTCACCTTACACGATAAACTTGAACAATTTTTGGGGTGTGACAATGGCGGCTCCAAAAGTAAGTTTTGTGACATTACATTTTTTGCTTTTTTACGGCAAACTATTGGTCGTAGAAACAAAAGAAAGATATTTTCTTGAAGCTTACGGCCTAAGGAATACTACTATACAGGTTAGAACAATGTAACTTTAAAATAAAAATTTGATGGTCATAACTCCTAAACTATTCATGTTAGGAGAAAATTGACTATAGAAATGGATTTGTCAGGTCAAAAACTACATAGAAAGACACCTCACATGACAAACTTGAACAATATTTTTCGGAGTGTTACAGTGGCGGCTTGGAAAGTAAGTTTTCTGGCACTACATTTTTGTCTTTTTACGACAAACTATTGGTGGTAGAAACAAAAGAGAGATATTTTCTTGAAGCTTACGACCTAAGGAATACTACTATACATAATATAATATAATATAATATAATATAATATAATATAATATAATGTAATATAATATAATATAATACAATATAATATAATACTAATATAATATAATATATCAAATCTAATTTAAGATCGAACATTCCCATTTAAAATATTCCCAATTTCATTTGCAAATGCAAGTGCATTAGCAAATGAAATTGGGAATATTTTAAATGGGAATGTTCGATCTTAAATTAGATTTGATACTTTTGAAAGTTAAGACTAGCGTATAAAATTAACAAATCCGTGTGGAATTTTCTTAATAATGTATCAACACTAGCAAACGTATTTAAAACTTTGTAATTTAAGTTTCCGTATGCATATGTAGTTGTTAAATTTCTTTTCAGTATTTCTAATACTCAATTATATATGTATGTATGTAAGTTTTTTTGTATGATCGCTTCATTAGAAGCTCGTTATTAATTTTGTGAATGTTTCAACTTGATGTTTTCTATTATAACTTTTTAAGATAAGTATTTTTAATTGCCTTAATAGAAGCTCGTTGTTGATTCTGTAAGTGTTTTTATTTGATGTTTTCTATTTTACACTTTTTATATTGCTTTTCAGTAAACAATATTATGTATATTACTAACTATATATGTCTATGTGTACATGTTTTATCTTTTATGTTTTCAATATACTTTTCTCAGTATTTTTGTTACTTTGTAATATGCGATTTCAACTTTTTAATATATTGCATTTTTAGTACAAGTTTCCTAAGAAATTTTTTTCACTACTGTTATACTTTTACGGAAATATCAAAATAAACTGTTAACGAAAATATCAATAGCAAAAGCAGATAACGTTCATAATACAGTTTCTCGTAAACTTTTTGTAAACATTGTTTCTTATTTTTTCATTATTTATATGTATTTAAATTATTTTTACGAATCGGTTCTTTTTTCATTCATTCTTTCGCTTCATTACAAAGTCATAATAAAAACATGTCCTAACAATATCTGCGTATACTAAAGAAAAAACTCAATGTTAAAATTTTTTATCATATTAAAGTATAAATATAAACTACAATTTAATTTTAAATTATCAAAATAAACTAAACATTAATTCTTTTCTTCTTTCCTTTCAAAAGTTTTTTCTATGTGTATATTTCAAACATGATTATTTTATTCTTTCTTATATATTTTTCTTCTTTACAAATCTTATTTCATTTTTTATAGTTTACCTAATGTATGAAAATTATAATAAAATAATTATGTAATTCGATTTTATGCACAATCACAAAATGAAAACATGTATGTAGAACACTACAAAATAAATTCCAATGTGTGCAAATTACAACTAAATAAGTTTGCAGATAACATTACAAACTATTTGTGTGTACAGAAATTAAAAACTATGTATTTTAAAAAAACAAATGAAAATAAGAAAAATACTTTTATAGAAATAATATTTTTTATTTTTCACATAATTTAAAACTGATTACATATAAATAAAATTGCTGCAAGGTATATAATATAAATAAATACGTAATGTTATATTCTATTTTAATTTTAAATTGATGTACATGTAAAGAATTTCATCATACTAAAATTTTTAGAAGTATTTTAGAATACAAAATGTATTTATATTGTATAACTTTTACTTCGTTTACTTATTTCAATAACACATAAAACAAGATAAAAATTATAAAGAAAATCTTTTTCTATGAAAAGCTTTGTGATTAAATCAACATAATTTTTGTTTAATAAAATATTATATAATACATAAATAAAAATTCAATCATTTTTCAACATCGTGATATGATGAAAAGATTTCATACAGTTCATGAAAAGTATCCCCTCGTACCATAACACGCCATGCATTAAAGCACATCATTTCATAGTTCGCAGTAACACAATCATGGTGGTCTATAATACGGGAGTTTTCAAAACAACCTTCACATACAAGTTTATATTCTGGTTTCCATCTTGAAATACATTCCAACACGCACTGTTCAGTCACAAAAAAGAACTACAATTATACACACACGGTATGTTTCCTGTAGGCATTTTTGTCTTTTTTAAAAAACAGTTCCACTAAATCAACAATGTAACAATCTAAAATTCTAAAAATGATTCATATGATAAATCTATTTAAAAGCGTTTTGTTTTTGTAATTATCGTCTAAACAATTTTTCTTCAAGTACAATTCAAACACTATGTCACGAGTTTTCTTCTTAATTTCAAATTCCCACACAGCACGTTTTAATCGATTATTATATGATAATAAACATAAATGAAGGTGCTCATCTGGTATTCTTAATGAACAAGCACAACAAAGTAGTGGTTCATTCAGTTTATAATTTTCAAAAAGTTCTTTTATGCACAAGTCACTTACTTTAAATCGATTGCACTTACAGTTCACAATATTAAATTCATGAATTTCAATATGTGTATTAGGATACACTTTTTAAAATTGTATTTCATCATCATTTCGATAATATGTTCTAAACGAATTACAATGTTCTTCACTAGGATATAATAATTTCACTTCACAAATATTATAATCATCTACAAAAATAACTTTCTTCCTATTAACAAGTTTAAGTTCCTTCTCTCGTGGCGAAATATACTCGCAATGATATACCCAACTACTGCACATCTTCACAAATACTATACTATTTAAGTAATGTTCCTGTGTATACATAAATAAATCTGCGCATGCGTATAAACTTTTAACGAATGCGCATGCGTGTTACAAAGGTGGTATTTACTTTCCATTGGTGAACATAGCTTCCATTGGTTACCAGAGCTTCCAATTGCAACATGTGTTTTACTTTTCATTATGCAGGTATGTATGTATATATATTTTTTAAAAAAGTATACTAATATCAAAACAAAGTAAAATTGTATTCTATATCCAGAACACAATAAATATTAATATATGTTTTTCTAAGTTCGCACATTTTATTATTTTCAAGTATTAGTTCACACGAAATGTTCGAGTAATTTACTGTGCGAGGTAAAATAAATAAATAAATAGTTTTCGTAAAACAATTGTTTTAATAATACGTAAGGTTAAAAATAAAAAAGTTTACTTAGTAAAACAAATTCTCCAAACACTTTCTACATAACGGGTTACTTGAAATTACACAAAATTATTCGTAGAGTCACACTTTTTTAACTATGAGTTTTTTCCAAAAGAAACGATAGAATACGAAGGTAAAGTTTTCTTTGCAATTTTTAACACGGTCATACAAAGTGTTCGACTAATTTAGTACGAGAATATAAATAATTAGTATTTTCAAAACATTTCTTTTTTATTAGTTCATACATAAAATATTTAAGTATTAAACTTTTATTTTACTCTAAAGCAATATATATATATATATATATATATATATATATATATATATATATATATATATATATATTAAATTGTAATACATTGTTAGGTATTTTATTATTATTTGTATTTATCTTTAAATATTTTCTTAAAATGTAAAATAATATTACGAAAAATTAAAATAATGCAAACATGTGAAACAATACTAATCCCCAAATAAGTAAATGCAAAAGAAGATAAATATCAAACATGTTACTTTCAATCATTTTCAATTTTTTTTTCGAATTATTTATTTCCTTAACCATTTTTAAAAAAGGAAACAAGAAAAATTATTATAATGCAAAAGTTTATTTCTTTATATTTTCATCACAATACAATACAATAAAATTACAATAATAACAAAAATTAATGGTATTATCAATCATTACACATAATAATAATTATTATTATTTCTTGTTTGTATACATTCAATACTGTATACATTCAATGTTATAAAATTTCTTATTTTCCAAATTAAAAAAAATATTAGTTAATGCAAAAATATTTTAATCAAATTGTTTTTTCTGCACCTTTACAATACAATGTTACATGTTATTTACAACCTTGATATATAAGGTTAGCTATGTGTGAAACATTATAACCGCATTTATCATTCAAAGTTAATCCATGTAAGCAGTGTGCGAATTGAAAAATTTTCCCAGGGGGGGATGAATTTCACCCATATGCGCACCGTCCTCCCCCCACCCACACACACACACACACACACACACACATATATATATATATATATATATATATATATATATATATATATATATATATACTTACAAGTACAAAACAGTTGAGATGTGAGATATTTCATAAATTTTCACTCTAAGAATTGTTCCCTTTTTCTATCTTCATGTCCATTTAAAAATACTCCAGAGGGGGAAAAAGTTATCCCTGCCAGGGATAAAATTTTTCTTCTCCAGGGGGGGAAATCCCTGGATTCCCCCCCGCCAATTCGCACCCTGCATGTAAGTTTAATGATAACCATTCGATTTGTTTTTGACAACCTAACGGAAGTACATTGTATTCTACTGGTGATTTTATTAAACAATGCAAATTTACTGTATCATCACACGCAGTTAAACCAAATTCACGTATAAATTCATGATTTGAAATCTTAAAACCTTGTATGTCAATAATGTGAAATGGTGAAATTTTATGGTGAAATTTTATGTTTACGTTCTAAGAAAAACGGTATAATTTGTCCAACAAATTCAGTGTTCTTTAAACAATCACGCGCTTTGCGTATAAAGTTTATACTTGAAATTTCACTATGATGTTCTTCAAACACTTCAAATAAATCAATAAGAGTGATGTCGTTGGATAAATATTCTACAGCAAATGTTCCAATATCATGAAGAAATAAACATTGATGTTCAAGATGCAGCAAACAATGTTCACCAAAAATATTAATAAAGTCTAAGTATGCACTTATAGTTTTTAAAACACAAACTTAACTAATATGTTCTTCACTACATGATACACAAATCATGTTTTTCGGAATACATAATATGCATACATACATAGTCAAAAGTTTAAAGTATAAATCGTTGTTTCACTTTTTCTATGTCTTTACACTATTTACACAAACACAAACACAAAGTTCACTTTACATCTGCAGATCAGTTCACACATGCTTTCTATCTTTCATTCTAAAAATATCAATCACTTGAGTTAAAAATGTCTTGTCCCTTTCTTCAATCAAATAATAATACAATTCGTAAAACATCTCCTGTGTACAAATGCCAATTATATGCGATTTGGCATATGTATAAAACAATTCTTCAATTTCTATTTCTATTAAAGTTGATACGGCTCTTTCCACCAATTCTTCTTCAGTCATAAATAAACATTCGTCGGCCATTTGGTTCTCCACACTTTCAAAACAACCACTACAAATTAAAATTTTATTTGTCTCCCAGTTTTTAATAGCATTTAAAATGCACTTTCTGTCCATTTTAAAATTTTCACAGGTACAATGTAATCTACAAAATCGTACTGTTCTTGATAATAATGATGGTAATCCTGGCAAAAATTCTTCATCTTCAATATCAGTATCATCATCCAAAGATGACGATGATAAAGAAATAGTTTTCACACTATCTGGAGAATCTGCTCGTGCATTTACCGATAAATCGCTATTCTCTGTCTTCGGCTTCTTCTCCACACATGGTGGAGAAAGCAGTCTCTTCATCGGCGTACACAAAATCTTCTTTCTGCATAGCAACCATAGCTAAAATACATACAACATTTTCCAAAACTCCCGTATTTAAGCAGTTCAAACAAACAAGATGGCGTCCACCAATAGCATCAAGCTTATACAAGTCACCTATTCCTTTTCAAAACAATATTTAAACATGTCATTAACACAATACAAAAACAAAAAAATTTGCTTTACACTAACAAAAAATCCCAAAATTCTTTTCATATATACGTTCAAGGTAAATACTAATGTCTTCTTTTAAAATTCTAAATCATCCTTTCTTTTACTTCATTTTCAAGTTTATTACCATCCGCGCCCACATTCCTTTTACCGTTCGCGCCCGGCCATTCGCGCCCCGCCCCTTCCCGCACCACGTCCGCGTTTCAGGCATCCGCCACCGGGTTAAAAGTCTTTTCATAAACATTTCATCTATTGTGCAATGCAACTTCCCATGACATCAACATAAGCTATTATTCTTTTCTTTTTCTTTATAACAATGTAGTATTCTTCAGCAAGTTTCCAAGGTTTCTCTCTTTTTATTTTTAAAGCACACAGCTGCAAGGTTTCTCTTTTATTATTCTTTTCATACAAATACAATGTATTGTATACTTCTATTATTCTTTATAACAATCTACCATTGTTCAACAAGTTTCAAATGTTTCTCTTTTATTATTATTCTTTAAAGCATACAGCTGCAAAGTTTTTCTTTTATTATTCTCTTCTTTTATTTAAAAATTCTTCCTAAAACGTATTGTATACTTCTATTATTTTTTATAACAGTCTACCATTGTTCGGCACCTAAATTATTATTCCTTTTTAAGCATACACCTGTGATGTTTCTCTTTTTATTATTCTCTTATTTTGTTTAACATTTTTCCTACATTGTATTGTATACTTCTATTATTTCTTTATAACAATTTACCCTTGTTCAATGATTTTCCAATGTTTCTTTCTTTAAACAACGCCATCTGTGCACACAACACTAACATTAGTGTGTACAAATATGTGCGTGTGTGTACATGTACCATAGCAAGTTTCCGAGTGTTGTTTGTTTTTACCTGGGCAGCAATATTTTACGCGTCCCGCATAACAAAAACCTTTTTCCGGGCGCAAATACCACACGGCGCGCACCGGTAACAGTAAAAATTCGCGAAAATCGTGTTTATTTTAGTAATATTATTCATTTTACCTATTGATATAAAATATACATCCTTTAATAAGCATATTTCCAAAGTTTCAAAAAATCGACGCCATATTGTTTATACAAATTAATTAAATTTTTATTTTAAATTTACAATGTTCTAACCTGTATAGTAGTATTCCTTAGGTCGTAAGCTTCAAGAAAATATCTCTCTTTTGTTTCTACGACCAAAAGTTTGTCGTAAAAAGACAAAAATGTAGTGCCAGAAAACTTACTTTCCAAGCCGCCACTGTAACACTCCGAAAAAGATTGTTCAAGTTTGTCATGTGAGGTGTCTTTCTATATAGTTTTTGACCTGACAAATCCATTTCTGTAGTCAATTTTCTCATAACATGAATAGTTTAGGAGTTATGACCATCAAATTTTTATTTTAAAGTTGCATTGTTCTAACCTGTATAGTAGTATTCCTTAGGCCGTAAGCTTCAAGAAAATATCTTTCTTTTGTTTCTACGACCAATAGTTTGCCGTAAAAAAGCAAAAAATGTAATGTCACAAAACTTACTTTTGGAGCCGCCATTGTCACACCCCAAAAATTGTTCAAGTTTATCGTGTAAGGTGTTTTTCTATATAGTTTTTGACCTGATAAATCGATTTCTGTAGTCCATTTTCTCCTAACATAAATAGTTTAGAAGTTATGACCATTTAAATTTATTATACGGAAAAATCTTACTTTTTTCCCATCAGCGCCATCTATATAGGCATCATTATCAGTACTATACTGGATTTTGTGCGTTTAACTTCCAAAGTTACGGGCCTAGTGTTATTTCTAGAAACGGCAATGCCTCGTACGTTTACCGACAAAAATATTTTGTCGCTTCCCGTGTTAGCTAATCACGTGTTTTTTCCCGCCATATTTTATTTCTTCGTATACAGTTTCCGTACGTGCTTCAAACATGCAAGAGGACAATCTGTGTTTGGTAAGTAACAATGTTTTCAAATTTGTATAATCTTCATGTGCTTTGCAGTAGTAGCCATAGCCGTATAATGTAGCATTACATAGGCGTATATCATACTCAAAACCGAATTTTTCCCATTTCAAATGTCACAAATATCTTTAAAGTAACGCTAAATAGCTAAAAAAAAATAACCACTCAAAAGCATTTACATATACTTCAAACTTAATTTACTCTCAATAACCCGACCATATAATCATATTCTGCATACGCCAGTGTTCTCAACAATCAAATTATTCCTTTTCGTTAATAATAATTCAACTCAATCATTTGCTAATCGTTTAAAAATGTCTTCTACAAGGTAAACAAGCATCTTAGAAGTAAGTAAAGGTACCAATATATTTCATTAAAAGACTTTAGTTAAAAGATATCTATAAGCATAGATGTTCATTTTACTTCGACCTCACTCACCCTCGCTCTCGAAGTAGCAGTTGGCTCTCGCCCTCGTTCACCCTCGCCCTCGCGAATGGAATTGTCCATCGCCCTCGCGCGCCCTCACCCTCGCTGTCGAAACTTGTCCTCGCCCTCGCGCACCCTCACCTTCGCAGTCGAAGCTTGTCCTCGCCCTCGCGCACCCTCGCCCTCGCTGCCGAAAATTGTCCTCGCCCTCGCGCACCCTCACCTTCGCAGTCGAAGCTTTTCCTCGCCCTCGCGCACCTTCACCCTCGCCATCGAAGCTTGTCCTCGCCCTCGTGCACCCTCGCCCTCGCGATAGGAGTTGCCCATTATCCTCGCTCGCCCTCGCCTTCGTGCTCAAAACTTTTTCTCGCCCTCGCGCACCCTCGCCCTCATATCATTGAGGGCGAGGGTAATTGAGGGTGAGGAAGCCTCGAGAGGGCCTCCTTCGTGAGGATCAGACCATCAATTATTCAACCTATTTGTTGAATTATTTCCTTATCGTCAGTGGCGGATTCAGGGAGGGCGATCGGGGTGATCGCTCCCCCCCAGAAGAGGAATCTTCTTTATTTTATATATACAAATAAAACGCATCCCAGAGTTTGGAGCTCTTAAAAGTAGCTCTAAGTAGCAGTATTACAACCCACCACCCCCACCAGAAGTCCGTCCTGGATCCGCCCTTGCTTAACATACGTCCTAAAGAAAGGAAACTAAACATATCATCGTATAACTTACTGTGGAACACCTAAAATGGAACAACTGTTACAATGGAGATCTCGTTCGATAGTGACGTTTACATCATTTATCAACAGTATCCAATGCCTTTACTTCAAAATGTTCCTTGAACTACGATGCAAGCATAAGTATTCAGCCACACAAGGGCGGCTCTCATGAGGGTGAGGGTGAAATCAAGGTTTGATGAGTGGCGGTAGAGTGACTGCCGCGGACTATCTGTCAGAATTTGACAGTGAACACGTTGGCCATCCCTGATGTATGTAGCGTAACTGAGGAATTTGAACAAATTCAAAGGGAAAGATCTAAAGAGCTTAATTCTGAAACTCCGTCAGCAAACAAATAAAATACTTCAGAACACTATTGTTGAATTATCACTCGGAAATATATACCCACTCTAACCTATAACATGAATGACTTCATTGATTTGAATGTGAATCTAAGTTAATTGGTATTTTAAAATATAAACTGAAATATGTCAATGTGCTTGTAAGGTTAATTTCGATGCTCAAATATTGTTAATATTCACCACTAATAGAGATACATTTGTCCTACCTTAACAATGTTAAAATTTTTAATTTTTTTTCAATAATTGCCATAAATATGAAACTTTGTCTTAAGAAACTACCCTAGGGGCCAATTTGTGCACTTTATCACTTTGGTCTTGGTTCATTTTTGGCAGCTATCATTGTTGGAAAGTTTATTTTCAGTAATTCTCACAATTATGAAATGATATCTTTCAAACGTTGTCTCAAGGATTCCTTACACTACAAATACGTAAAGGCAAATGAAAAATGAAATCTTAAGTTTAAGATCCCACGATTATGCAAGCTAAATGCTAAAGGAGACAGAAGTGAATGATGAAAGAAATTGTTGAATGAGAATGTGGTAGGAAACTGGAGAATCCCCAGAAAACCCACGAACACGATGTCCTCCACCACGAACTTACTTGGACGGGAATCGAACATGCGACCCTTCGAACACAGGTAATTTCTCTATCGCTGAGCCACCGTTCCTCCCTAAATGGCACGCTCAGAGCTTAGCGCCTCCAGGGGCCTTGGAAAGATTATCGAGCCTAAAATGATTTAGCACTGACTTTTATAAATCCACCAATTCAACAATTAATAATGTCGTGCAAACTTTAATACACGCAAACTTTAAGATTGTAGTAATGAAAGAAAAGATGAAATCTTTAGTTTAGCGACCCAGGAAATTGGATTGCTAAAGGAGATGGATGAAATTGCAAGTAAATGATGATGAAAGAAATGGTGGAACGGGAAAGTAAGAGAACAAACCTTTATTTTCTTTAGCACAAATAATTAAATGTGTAGATTAATTGATTTCCAGAAATTTTATTATAATTAGCAATTAAAAACTGAAAGGGCGATCACAAACTTTTCTTGCCCAGGACCTCGCAACAATTTGTTACTCGCTGCCATACATCATTAAAACAGGAGTAGAGTGACTGAATTATTTTGCTCTGTGGTTGAAAAGTAATAATGCAAAACAGACAATTATTGACTTGAAGAGATAGGATAGTTTAAAAATTCTGACTGGGGAATAAAATCTTCATTTTTACGTCCTACGATTATCGCAGTCTTGTAGCCAACCTGGAACGAAAGAGATTCAACCCACTGAAGATTCTTTGCGAATATCATTTCAATGCGAATTTCGAACAAAGATCTAAGCTTACCTTCATGCTTACGTTACGTCAAACAACTAACATATAAGGTGGAAATTATTCAGCTTTTTTCATAAGATGTAATCAAGCTGCCTAATTAAAATTTTATAAGCTTTATATGTTATATGTTGATTGATTAAATGTTGCACCTGATAATATGTAGTCGTTACTGCTTATTACATAGTATTAGCGTGTGTAATGCTTGTATGGGGGAGAGGAGTATTTAAACGCTAATATTCTAAAGTGAAATATTTACATAAAAATTAGAATAATTAAACATTTTCAATAACTCCCTCTTAAGACTTCGACTCTGGTTATAAGTCGATTACCGGTGATTACTGAAAGTTAATGATATTGAAATATACAAAGGAAGTTAGTATAGTGTCTAGCAAGCATGTCTGCTTTGCAGCAAGTCTCAGGTTCGATTCCCTTGAGTGAAGTTTGAACGCATTATGGTGGTTCGGATCCTACCATAAACTATAGATTCACGTACCATTTAGCATCGGCATCGGTGATGAATTATAAAGGGACATTAACTCTAATACGTCAGAATACAGACAGATCGACTGATTCCCAGATATTCATAAGTAAAACTTATATTTTCCAAAACAGCAAATTACGTTAGTAGAGTGCTATTTTTTTCTAAATATAGATCATGAACGGTTTGAAATTATGTTTATTCTGTTGTGTGAGAACGTTTCTCTATAGTTAGAATTGAGGACATCTTCGAAAGCTCCCCTTAGGGAGGATGAACACTAAGAATCATGAAATTATAGGTGTAAACCTGAATGCAGTTTTACCCACTTATCTCAATAGTAATCTATGTAAATGTAAGGTCACTTGACAGGTCCAAATGTAAGGTCACTTGACCAAAGGCTTAGATAATGTCCCCACAACCTCCACGATGCGGGGCCACCGACTCCAGGGATGTAAAATATGTAGAAAATGTTTAGAAAGTAGAGGCGAATAACTAGGGGCTGTGTTGCAATAATAGACTATCAAAAACTTCCTGCTCAAGTCCTAAAATTTCACGGCGTACACCATAGTCTTAAAATTTTCACAGAGTATACGCCAGTCTTAAAAATTTCACATATTATATATGCTAGTTTTGAATATAGTACTACACGCCTTGAGGCAGAAAGTATGCGCAAATGACTAAGATTGAGCAATACACCTTCGTATACTCTCGACTACACCCCTGAATGTATGCTTTTATTTTCTTAGTTTGCTTAATACGTGTAACGAAAATCTGGGAGGAACGCGACCACCCAAGCCCCTCGTTACGACGCCCATGATTAGATGAACCATAGCCGAATACTTCAGGTAGTTTTGCTTCTTTATTTCTAAGTTTTCCTATGCTTTGATGACTAAATATCAGTTGTCAGGAGCTTTAAAACTTGCGATATAGAACCAAATCATTCTATTTTAATATCCTATTTAGCGAAAAAAAATAATAAAAACGTCGATAATGAAGGGTAACAGATCACAGAAAGAAGCCTACTGGACGCCCAAAGTAGTCTACCTTTTCAAGACTGTGCGCTGCATATTCTTACACTATATTAAAAACGCTTTCAAAGATACCAATCTTAAAAATAAATAAATAAATAAATAAAATAACATAAAAAAGTAAATCTTTAGTTTAACATCCAACGGTTATGCCATCGATGGCTAAAAGAGACTGATGGAATTGCAAGTGAATGATGATGAAAGAATAGGTGGAATGAGAAAACGGGAGGAAACGGGAAAATCCCGAGAAAACCCAAGTATACGCTCTCGTCCTCCATGAACTCACTTGGCCTGGGATCGAACGAGTGACCCCTGAAAGCAGAGATTGGCTGTAGCACTGAGCCAACGTGCTCCCGTCCAATAATACCAATCGTGTTAGTCGTTTAATTGCAATAAATATTTTCGTTTTTAGTTTTCAGTATTGACTTAATAGTTTTGTAACTGGGTACTTGGAAAACGGATAGGATTTCAATTAAAAACAGTTTGTGGGCTGGCCTAGATAGTTGCGATCTACACTTAACGTAATTATCTTAGAATGAGATTTTATTTACAAAATTGACAATTCAATTAAACCATTAACAGTAGTGATTTATAAGACAACCCTAATTTAAGATCAATTAAAATTATTGATCAACTAATAACTGACTTTGATGAAGTGGATTACACTAAGTGTTATCAATTTACGGTGTCTACATTTAATTCATTTAAAAAGTCCGTTATTGAATTCTTCGCCCTCGCGTCTTCGTTTATTCTCGCCCTCGCGCACCCTCACCCCCGCCATCGAAGCTTGTCCTCGCCCTCGCGCACCCTCACCCTCGCCATCGAAGCTTGTTCTCGCCCTCGCGCACCCTCGCCTTCTTCGTCGAAGCTTTACCTCGCCTTCCCGCACCCTCACCCTCGCCATCGAAGCTTGTCCTCGCCCTCGCGCACCCTCGCCCTCGCTGCCGAAACTTGTCCTCGCCCTCGCGCATCCTCACCCTTGCCGTCGAAGCTTGTCCTCGCCCTCGCGCACCCTCGCCCTCGCGGCCAAAACTTGTCCTCGCCCTCGCGCTCCCTCGCTCTCGCGTCACTGTGGGCGAGGGAACTTGAGGGTGAGGATGCCCTCGAGAGGGCCACCCTCGCGAGGGTGAACATCTCTGTTTATAAGTAAATGGCTTATACCACAGTGATATCATTTATGCTTAAAATACAACTAGGACATGTCTAACAAGCATCTACATAGGTAAAAATCACAATATATTTATTCTAACATGGTATTCAAGGTAATCTAAAACACTTATATACATAAGGAGTCACAATATATAAGCCTACAATCCAATCCAATATTAATACAATACAATCACTTCAAGCGTTTGCATTCACCTAGCTTATCACCAAAACAAAATATGCAACCCTACATTACGTTAAAATAAGTCTACATGCATAAAAAGTCACAATATATAACCCTACAATACAAACCAATATTAAAACAATACAAACCAAGAGGTACGAGCTATCCATACTACCATAGCACCTAAAGCTATGCAACCCAACAACACATGCTTAAAACACTTACATGGAAATGAAAGATAATATATCTACAATATGCTACATATATTCCTGTCCAGATATCGGAACCAATATACATACATACATGCATCCATTCACAAACTATTCATATATACATGTAATTTGCCAATCGTCTAAGCTTCGTACACCATTAGACCCATACAGTATCCAAAAGATAATATTCTATGCTACAATCCCATATCAGCTACTGAAAATACCATATCAATACATAAAATACGTTTCTTAGAGTTGCGTCCGTTTCCTCCCACAATATTTCATACATTTACGTGCATTATGTACTACTATATAATATATATCGCAATATACCTCTAAAATATACGAAAAAACAAGAAAAATAATTCTTTCTAACCCCTTTCATTACCAGCTCATTAATATTCATAAATAATTAATTCATTAATCTAGTTTTTAAAAAATTAAACTTATTTATGCAAAAATATCTTTAAAAAATCTTATTTGAAGACTTCTTCCAAAAGCAAAAAAAGAAAAGTCACCTTACTAAAGATTTCATTCATTCTTTATCCCCATTGAAACTCAGGTAAAAAGAGTCAGTCTTCCTCTGCCTCTAGGTGAAAAGGTCCTTAACAAATGCGTAACAATTCACACGCCAATTAAAAGAAGTTCCTTTACTCACAAAAGAACAACACACTTCACCCCCCAATCCTATGTGTGGTCCATCAGTATGTGGGTTTCGGTTTCCATTGGAATAACTTTCACAAACTGACATATAACATTTGACCAGGTATTAGTCTAAAAATCTCTGTCCTTCACAATAATGAGTGCCATTTTCTTTTTCTTAAACTTCACATCTTTTCATTCTCCATAAGGTACTACTCCCAATCCAATTAAAAAAGCGGTCCTTTACTCAAAAAAGGACATTACACTTCGCCCCCGACCAGCTGGAACATCCACATTGAAATATCTCGCAGTGTTTCCTTTTCTTTACATGCCGTCAAAGGATTTTTTTCTACATCTCCTTAGTCTCTTCCTCCACCTCTTAGCTATCATTCTATGTCCATTTAACAATTGCTGTAATGTAGTTTCTAATAGAAGCAAGTAACATATGTGACAGGTTCAAAATGCTCTTTTTTGACTTCCAACAGGTAAAGTATTGTCCGAGAGCTATCTATCAGTTTCAAGTGTCATTATCATGTATTGTATTAATGACAGAAGGATGAAAATTATGTGACAATTACTTAATGCTTCTCTGTTACGAATTCTAAGGTTCTTTTATCTCCCACCCCCCTATTTCCGGGACCCCTGGGGCCGATTTTGAGCACATATTCCTATATCCCTACTGCACGGACATAGGAAAATGACACCTGGAACGCAAGGGGTTAATCTGCTGGATTGTGCCGTTGAAATTTTCCCTACTGCTATCAACCGGAATACATAATAAACGAAATAAAGGTATAATGCTAGGATGAAAATGAAAATCTTCACCAGTTAAAATAATTCTTAACCGAATTTTAGTCAGGTGCGTTACGTTTGTGGTGAACGCTCCATACTAGTGATGAGCAAATGCAAGACCAAGACCAAAACCAGGGTGGTCTTGGTCTTAGTCTTGGTCTTGCACATCCAGTCTTGGTCTTGGTCTTAGTCTTGCACACCTAGTCTTGGTCTTGGTCTTGGTCTTGCTTGCAAGACTCTTGCAAGTCTTGCTTTTAAGAAATCGTATGCTTTTCATAGGTAAATTTTACTCTGGATATAAGGGATAATAAATTCTACAATGCTGTAATAGTAACGGAAATACAATGTATGTTCCTAAATGTAACATAGTTCACCTTCGTGTAAGTATGATGATAGTGTACAACATAGACGATGACCTTTATTATTTTTTTTTCAATGGGTGCCCAAACTTCACTACTTATAAGATAAATCACAACGTTTCGTAATCCTTTTATATTTTTTTTAACAGATACAATACTCCACTTGTTTCCAATCTGGAAAGGCTACCCCTGGGACGTATAAAAGAAAATCAAGACGGCACAGATTACTAAAATACCATAAATTGCAATATTATTTTCACTCTATTTTCACACTTTGCAGATTTTTTTCAACCTAATCTTTGTATTGAACAAACTTCCGATTAAACATTAAGATTTTGTTTTACTGATTGCAATATGTACACTATGGGGCAGAAACAAGAACATTACGCAAAAGCGATTTTTAAAAAAATGAAAAATGAGGTTTTCGAAACGTGGGCATGGAGAAAAAAATTAGAGAATTAGCTGGGCTGAACGGAAAATGAATGAGAAGGTGTTAGAAATAGTAGCAGTACGGGAGAAAAAAAAAGAATTTTAGATATAATTAAAAGGAGGAAGGGGAACTGGTTGGGACATTGGCTGAGGAGGAACTGTATTATAGGGGCGTGCTAGAGATTAATGTGGAAGGAAAGAGAGGGAGAGGCGAAGAAGACTAGTTGAAGGAAGGTATTAAACAGAAAATTGCTATGTCACGACGAAGAGACTAGTTGAGGACCACCGTTTATCGAAGCTTCTCAGATGCAGCAAGTGAACTGCCAATAATGGCAGAATAGCTATGATAATGATGATGATGATATGTTTAGCAATAATGGTCAAAAAAGGAGAGAAGAATTAAAATAATATTGATTATAATCAAAGTAGGTTTAAAGAAATCTGCAATATTCCAAGTATGTCGCTTCTTTAATGGAAATAGTTCCTGCGTTTCGTTCTTATGCACTGATGTTTTCAGTCCTGAAAGGTTTCTGTTTTTCATTTTTATTGCCACTATTCTTTGATTATTGCATAGTTTGCATAACCCATAGGGATACTCCCTACTTCCATAACAACTTCGAAGTACGCATGAAATTTACATTTTTAGCTCGCCATTTGCGTTTTTTATTTTTATTTTGCAGTGGTGTTTCGTCAATAGACTGCCCGAGGCAAAGCAATTGAAGGGTGAAAAACACATTCTTCTTTTGCTATATTTATCCGAGGGCGAGTCGACAAACTTGACCAGCTCCAAGGTCGAAGGTTTAAATTTACTCCAGATAACGCACCTATAGAAGAGTGTCTATATAGTGCATTTGAGCTACTTATGTCAATAACGAAACAGATTCCACCAGAACTAGTCGAACAAGCATTTGTTCGAAACGCACACTCAATAGTCTCGAAAACCCTCATAAAATTATTGTCTAAGGCTAGTTTTAGACGGAAGCATTTATCGTAGCATTTCTCGTAGCAAAAATCGTATCATCGATATCCTACCGTGTAAAGTAGCAAATCCTATAGCATTTCCCATTCCATGGCATATTCTATGGCATTGCTTGTCGATAGAACCTGCTCTATTTCGTAGCATTTTCCCCAGCATTTCTGGTCCGATTGCAGCGCCGTGGTGTGTTAAAAAGAAGAGAAAGATTTTTTGCCAAATATCCATGCTCTTTGTTTTGTGTGGGAAATTGAATTGTGGTAAAGAAAAATGAGTTGGAGTAGGGATGCTCTTTGCCCACATACTTCTTTGTGATTTTCGTATTTTAATATGACCGGCGAGAACTGTTGTTACAATTACTATAGAATTAGCTACCTCACGCTTAATTTCGGAATCATAATCGCGCTCTTCTCCAGTGATTTGTTTGTTACGTCACGACAGATGCTTATCAAAATGCTACCATTTAAAAGCACCATATACTTTTGATGCCATAGAATATTATATGAAATTTTTGGCAGCACATTTTCTACGAGAAATGCTACGATAAATGCTTCCGTCTAAAACAAGCCTAAGGCCTAGTTTTAGAAGGAAGCATTTATCGTAGCAAAAATCGTATCATCGATATCCTACCATGGAAAGTAGCAAATGCTATAGCATTTCCCATTCCATGGCATATTCTATGGCATTGCTTGTCGATAGAACCTGCTCTATTTCGTAGCATTTTCCCCAGCATTTCTGATCCGATTGCAGCGCCGTGGTGTGTTAAAAAGAAGAGAAAGATTTTTTGCCAAATATCCATGCTCTTTGTTTTGTGTGGGAAATTGAATTGTAGTAAAGAAAATGAGTTGGAGTAGAGATGCTCTTTGCCCACATACTTCTTTGTGATTTTCGTTTTTTAATATGACCGGCGAGAACTGTTGTTACAATTACAATAGCTTTAGCTACCACACGCTTAATTTCGGAGTCATAATTGCGCTCTTCTCCAGTGATTTGTTTGCTACGTCACGACAGATGCTTATCAAAATGCTACCGTTTAAAAGCACCATACACTTTTGATGCCATAGGATATTATATGAAATTTTTGGCAGCACATTTTCTACGAGAAATGCTACGATAAATGCTTCCGTCTAAAACTAGCCTTATGTAAATAATGTGTTCCTGGGAACAATGATACACGAATTTCCAGACTTTTTTGACAAGTAACATTGTTTCTTTGTAATACTGTTCCTTAAAGACCTGTGGCGCGGAAGAAACATTTTCGATGTACAGAAATGTTTTGCCTGACAAACGCAGCAGTTTTTTTGGTCAGAAAATACCGAAAACTACATAGTTATGTATTATAACAATAATGCATCATAGTTATACACTAAGTATGTAGTTCATAACTTGTTTCCCTAAAGATGTAAAAAATTTCTCATTTATCTCTAGCTTTTAATTGGTTCGTTTGTTTGTCCATATTCGCATATTTTCGTGATTTTTAGCGCATATTTGCATGCATATTTTGCTGTTTTTTAGTGCATATCGATCCGAAGTCTATTGATAATAAATGTTAAAGTGGATGTAAGATACGTTTGCTTTCTTTCCTTCATTATGGGCGACATCATTACATTAATTATAGTGTCGGAAGAATTCTTACATGGCTCCAGGTGCGCACCCACGGGGGTCAACTGGGTCCAGACTCTCCCAAAACTTCTTAAAATATATTTGTACATTTTCTCAATAAAACTATGCTTGTTTAACAGGGAAATGATTGATATAGCATGAAAATTTGATCTTACACAAAATCTGTACTCTTTCTCTTATATAAAAAAGTCTAGCTCTATTATTTTTCTCAAAATATAGGTGGAGTATTTTACAATTACTTATCGTTTTTTCAGGAACAGAATAACACCTGTTCAATACTACACAGATGTACTGACTTGTAGTATTGGACCCCTGATGACAAAAAGTAGGTGCGCGCGCGCATGAATCAATAGCTTTAGGCTTCTAACGCGGATATTTGATTTTGTTCATTATGATAATGCATACTTTGAATCAGGGGCGTCATTTAGGGAGGGAAGCAGGGGCAATTGCCCCCCCAATAGTTTGAGGAGTACATATGCTTTAGTAGATTTTCTACTAATACACTAGTACAAAGCGTGAGATTCTTATGTCAGTGGTGCTCTTGCCCCTCCCAAGTAAAATCTGAAATGACGCCCCTGCTTTGAATATCAGATGAATATGGAAAAGATTAATAAAATATATCTATTCAACAACTAAAGTTCTGCACTACAACGCCAAACATCTATTCGTTGTTTTGTATTTTCCTGTAATCAACTCGGGAGCTGATTGACTATTGAATGTTCTTGAATTGAATTATTTAAAACAGGACGAAAACAAAATCTCTTGAACGAAACTATTCAATTCAAGACAAAAATGACAATAGTGCTGAAGTCTATTTCATCAAATAGTCTTGAATGATCTTGAACAAGAGTCTTATTCAAGCTTGCTTTGACGTGTACAAGAAACAAGAGATTATTATGTCAGGACTCGATGACATTCAAAAGAGGTCTGCAATTTTATATCCACCTGTACAAGATATGCAGAAATGTTCGGCAATTTAGGGTTCAATATATAAGAAAATGAACTGTATCATTAGGGAAGGTTGCTACACATGGGGTCTCATACTTTAATGTTTTGTGTTCAGAATTTGCTTTTTAGTTTGAGATAATACATATTGGCACAGATTAAAACTGTTTAGTTAATAGCTCAATGAAAACCTTTTCAAAGCTAGACTAATGAATGTAAAACATAGGAATGAAAACTAATGTTCTGCACGGAACTTAACTGACAAAAGTTATGTTTGAATGTAAATAAAATTCGAATGATTTAATTTTATATAAAACAGAGACTAGCTTGAAAGGTGAGGTGAAATGAAAAAGGTAAAGAATATGATAATAAAGTATAAGCGCTAGCCTGAATAGTTCTTTGGTGACTGGTGTCATTCTTGTGTGGAATAACGAATGGGATCTTTACTGTGTCTTTCACTCTATGGTTAGAAACTGAAAAAAATTTAAGCTGGTTGACATCTGGAATCAAATCATATCAATCTGCTAGGGGCGTTGGATCGAATCTACGATGAGCATTGCTATTCATCTTTGCATGATGAATTAGATGTTCTTTTATACTGTTTCTGTGGCGATGTAACTTCAAAACTATAAGTTAAAAGGTATGTAGCTGTCTCCAATGCTATGAATGTTCCTCTTCTCTATGTTACAGCTAACGAATCTTCATAACGATTACCCCTTGAAAACGTGTCCTCTGTCGTTTTGTTTGAACGGTACAATGACTCTTATGTACAATGTCTGAGGAAGTTCTTGGCTAGGCGAAAGGGAAACTAGACTTACGTTTATTGGTAGCTTTTTTCCAATGACATATTTACTCAAGCTGTCTGAGAATGTAGAACATAAATAAAAGTTTAGTTTTAACTGAATTGAAGATTTTAATAATTGATATGTTTTACTTATAGAAATGAGAGTAACGTGATCAAATTATTATTATTAAAGTTAACAATTTATAATAGAAGCACACACAACTATGGGCTGCTTCACAATATAGCAGTTATAATTTATATATATTACGTTGCTTTGCGTTTCTCAAATTTAGTCGACACTTATACGGAATGGGACACATGGACAAGAGACCTTCCACATAATTCGTAGATCTGTAAAAGTAGTGATGAGCGCAAGAGTCTTGAATGCAAGACCAAGACCAAGAGCAGGAATCCCGATGCAAGACCAAGAGCAGGAATCCCGATGCAAGACCAAGACCAAGACCAAGACTAAGGTGTGCAAGACCAAGACCAAGACCAAGACCAAGGTGTGCAAGACCAAGACCAAGTCCAAGACCATACCTGCAAGACCAAGACCAAGACCAAGACTCTTGCACAAGTAGGGTCTACCGGCACTACTTGACTTTTTTTTATATAATGTAAAACAGAAGGAGATGGATTTCTTGGCTTCAGTAAAAATGCTGCTGGAGTGAATATGTTCCCAGTAGTTTATGCAATCCGTGTGAGTCGATCTGCCCCTGTAACTTATAGCAACAATATGCCGTTTTCTGGATTGGTTGTTCGCGTTTTCTGTAGATATTAGTCGTTTTCAAACCACACAGGTGTCATCTCGCACCATGTGGGCTTTTTTGGTGGACAAACACCGTATGCGTGGGTTTTCTCGGTATTTTTTCGTTTCCTCCTACTTTCTTCATACCACCATTTTAGTCATTTCTCATCATCACTACTTTCTTACCCTTGGTGCACAATCGTGAGACGTTAGTGGTGTTCTTCCAAATCTAAAGAGAAATGTAGTATTGAACATCGGTAATACCGTACACCATAGGTATCGACTACATGGGTATGACCTTGGCTCCGAGGCTCAAGCATCCGTTGGAAATTTTCAATGTGTACTGTTAAAACTAATATCAAAATAACATTTTCATGACATTGACAAAAACTTAGTGCACGTGACCGCAACTTTGATTTCATGGGCGGATGCTTATACATTGAATAATTGTTATTATTAATATAATATTAATATAATATAATTAATATAACTTTTAGCATCCTTAGATATACGGCACATCGAGGATTGAACGATATAACATTATACTACAATAAATTTATATTATAAAATTGACAGCGACTATTTTTGTGACTCCTAATCTCTTGAACCAGCCGACCGATCTGGATCAAATTTCCAACATAGATGAGGTTTGGGCCTGGGAGTGTTTTCATCATTTCACTTTCACGATAATACTTAAGGGAGGGGAAGGGGGAGTCATAAAATAATAAATAAAACTTAATAACTCTTGAAGCAAACGACCAATCTCGATCAAGTTTTTAACATAGATGAGGTTCAAGCATATAGAATGTTATCTGTCAGTTCACTTTGACGGAGCAATGTAGGGAGGAGGAGGAGGGGGAGATGTACAAAAATCAATATAAATAAAAATAAAAATGACTAAGTTTGTGACTTAACTAACTCTTTAACCGATTTCAATCAAATTTTTAACATGTATGAGGTTCGGTCCTGAAAGTATTTTAGAGTTTGTTTCACTTTGATGGTAGAACCTAGGGGAGGAGGAAGGGAGGGATATATATATATATATATATATATATATATATATATATATATATATATAATAAATTAAACTTAATAACTTTTGAAATGCCTGACCGATCTTGATAAAATTTTTGACATGGATGAAGTAGTTGAGGCCTGGAGCGATTTTTATCATTTTACTTTGACGGTGCAACGTAGGGGAGTGGAAGAAAATATATAAAAAATTAAAAATATAAGTGCTATTTTTTTGACTTCATCACTCTTGAACCAGCCAATCCATCTCAATCAAATTGTCAACATAGATGAGGTTCTGATTTGGGGTGGTTTTTTTTTTTTATAAATCACTTTGACGGTAGAACTTAGGGTAGGAGGTGGGGATGGAAAATGTACAAAAATAAATAAAATTTAATAACTCTTGAACCACCCTACCGAACTCGATCTAATTTTCAACATAGATGAGGATTGGACCTGAGGTAGTTTCTGTCATATCACTTTGACGGTGCAGTTTAGGAAGGAGGAATGAAAGATGTTTTAAAATGATCGAAAATGACCGATATTAAAATGGAATCTATAGTTTTAGGGGTCGCTGAGATAAACAGTGACACTTCCGATGCTATTTAAATCCAAGTTCAGCCCCGTAGCTTGGAGGAGGAAAGAGAAGATATATATAAAAACGATCTAAAATGACTAATATTATTGTTGAATCCATAGTTTTCCAGTTCACTGAGTTGAATACTGACACTTTCGATACCGTTTACGACCAAATTCAGCCTCGTAACTTGGGGAGAGGGAGATACATCATAATGATCAAAAATGACCAAATATTAGTTTCGAATCCATAGTTTTCGGCGTCGCTAAGGTGAACAGTGATACTTCCGATCCCGTTTAAATGCAAATTCAACACCGCGACTTAGGGGAGAAACAAGATATATAACATTATAAAACAATTGCCATTATAAATGTCGAACTCATGATTTTCCAGGTCATTGAGATGAACAATGACACTTCCGATGCCGTACCTCGCAACGTGGTGGTGAAGGAGATATACAGTTGACTCTTTTTTTAATTCGGAGTCCAAGGGGATATGAAAACACTTCGAATTATCCAGCAACATTCATTTTCACATATATAACAACAAAGAAACCAAAGTACTGTGCATCAAAAACATATTCATATGGTGTAGACTTTACCTTTAAAGCAGCTTAGATCCTATTATTTGCGTGATCGAATACCGCAAACTAACAAACGACATTGACTCCACATAATTCAAGCTACGTGTACAATGGAAAATATATTTACGTACAACACTACAACATACATTGAATAGCCCAAACAATTAAACACCAGTAACAATTTGAATGTTCTGTTCTCACTTTTAAGAAGTCGTAAACCTCATTTGCTTGAATTTGATTGTTTTTGTACGGTCAATAAATCTTGAATTTCATGTATTGCATGGAATACGATATTAATAACATTTGGCTGACTTTATCAATAATTCATCTTAAATTTTCAATCAATTCTGAAACAAGATGAGATTGGCACACATTCTCTATCTTTACTTCTTCCCCAACACATCTTTATCTTTATCATTACATAGATGATCTATTAATCTTTTGTATTACTCTTCCCTATGGCTGCATCTGGATGACTGAAAACATATTAAAACTGTATTTCTCTGTTTACATCTGTCCAACATAAAAATTTTCAACTGCATTTACTTCGAATTATCTAAAACATAGGTTCAAAAGTTCGATTTATCCACAATTTTTTAATATTGTTTTCAATAAAGTTTTCAAGGGGAATGGACTTCTGTTCGAATTATCCAATATTTCGAATTATTCAAGTTCGAATTAACGTGACTCCACTTTATAAGTTTATTGAAAATCATCGATATTAGTGCCGAATACTTAGTTTTTGGGTTTTCTGAGACGAACAGTGACACTTCTGATGCCGTTTAAATTCAAATTCAGCCCCGCAACTTGGGGAGGAGGAGGGATAGAGATATATAAAAATAATCGAAAATGACCGATATGAGAGAGCGCTTTACTAATAGTAAAAAGTGACTGACTTACGAAATATATTATTATTATTATTTAAAGTTTAACCCAACGAAGTGTGTAATTGATGCTAGTAATCCATATTCACAAGTGAGACTTCAAATAACTTGGAGTTTGATGCCGTTATTTTGTCTTTCCAATACAGGTCAAAAATATAGATTGAATTTACACAAAAAACGTAGACAGTTGAATCGTTTTCAGTTTCCACTCAAATTATTCTAAAATATTAAGAGGTTTTATTATAGTATTGGCAGGTTACTTGCTGCAACTGAGAAGCTTCGACGTTCGGTGGTCCTCAGCTAGTCTCTTCGTCTTGACGTAGAAAATTTCTGCTTTAATACCTTCCTTAAACTAGTCTCCTTCGCTCCCTCCCTCTCTTTCCTTCCACAATATCATCCAGCACGTCCCTCATAATACAGTTCCTCCTTAGCCAATATCCTAACCAGTTCCTCTTTTTCCTCTTAACAATATAACATTTTTCTTTTTTTCCCCCTGCTTCTAATTCTTTTAACACCTTTTCATTCATTGTCCGTTCAACACAGCTAATTCTCTCTTTTTTTTTCTCCATGCCCATGTATCGAAAGCCTGTGATTTTTTCATCACTTTTGCGTAATGTCAATGTTTCTGCCTCATAGAGTACATATTGGAATCTGTAACAATATCTCAATATTTAATTGGAAGTTTGATTAATACAAGGATTAGCTAATCGTGATTGAAAAGAACAATCTGACGCCTTTAGAGTGTAAAAATAATTTTGCAGTTTATGGTATTTCAATAATCTGTGTCGTCTTGATTTTCTTTCATGCGTCTCAGGGGTAGCCACCCCAGTTTGGTAAACAGTGGAGTGTTGGATCTGTTAAAAAAAAAATATAAACATATTACAAAACGTTGTGATTTAGGCTTATCTTACAAATAGTGAAGCGTGGGCACCCATTAAGAAAGGAAAGGTCATCACCTATGTTGTACACTATCATGATATTTACACAAAGTTAAACTATATTACATACAGAAACATGCATTATATTTTCGTTACTATTGGCGCATTGTAGAGTTAATTATCCCTTATATCCATAGTAAAAGTTACCTATAAAAAGCTTGAGATTTCTTAAATACAAGACTTGCAAGACTCTTGCATGCATGACCAAGACGAAGATCAAGGGTTCCAGTGCAAGACCAAGACCACCCCGGTCTTGGTCTTGGTCTTGCATTTGCTCATCACTATGTAAAAGTAAATTTTTATTCCCAGAAAATTATTTGCGAGAGTGAGAAATATTATGCTTTCTTGAGGCTTCGTTGCCAGACAAACAGTTATCACTATACAATTATGGTAATTTGATCTTCATGTATGGTATGCGGGCTGATGCCTTTACCATATGCATTATGTACAGGCTAACTGTAATTTTATTTCCTAAGTGCTTCTTTGTGTAGTTCCCAATTCCTACTGGTTCATAACACATTGCAACAGATTGTAGTGTGACTTTAAGCGCTAATTCCTCTTTTATCGTTCCGTAACTTGAATGTTTACCCTAATGAAAGTAAGGAATAAAGTTATTGGGCCTTATGCAAAGTTGTTGTGACGCGTAATTAGTGCCTACTAAAGAGTTCGATTCAGATATGTTTCCTACATTAGTCAGGCCTTCAGCATGACGCTAATCGTACGTCAAAACGACTCTGCATAAAGCAGATTACTTCTACAGCCTTTGCACTCAAAGTTTAAGGAATTCATTGTGCAATATAATTGTTCCACATGTGATAATTTAATATCATACCAAAATAAACTGCATGACTTTTTTATTTCGAATACAAAGGTGCGTTCAATAGAAAATGACATCTTTTTGAAGGCTGAAGATGAGAACTTCAATTTTGATTTTTTTTTTGCTATGATTTAATTTTATATTTTAAACAATTGTCGTTGTACTATATTACGAGATGTTGTACTCGTATTTTCTGCTAGTTTAGCGTGCCTGATTTCAAAGCAGTAAACATGTCAAGAAACGGTGAGAAAAAGTAATGGGTTTAAAAAGTAAAGCGATTCCTAAAGAGATTTTATAGTGTGTGGTTCTACGGAGGACAAATGTCGATTCTACTCTTGCGTGTGGCTTTCGCGTTCTGCGCCTGGCAACGTTGCATCTAAGAAAAATTACATGCACCTGGTACCACTGCTACGAACATTGTATTCACGCATAGCATGTCAGTGATAAATTTTGCTGTTCGGCTTTTTAATAATAGGTATATGTCCATAAAACACATTAGTCGTGTGGCTCAATCGACCACCTCAGCTCTTGATGAATTGAAGACTAATCCATATTATGTTAAGTACTCGGAGAAAATAGCTGCTCTTCAGCAAACTGCTCCCGAGGAACTGTTGCAAAGGATAGAAGATGCACAGAAAAAGAAGAAACCTACCAAAATATCGACAAATGATCGTGAATTTTCCTCTGCCTCTACTCCTAAGGGAAAAGTACCCCAATCGGTTGATTTTTCTTTTACAAAACAGAAGTCATTGAATGACGTGATGAAGCTTGACCTCCTTGCAGATAAAAGTGCGAAAGAAATCGAAGAAATTTGGCATAATTACTATAAGGATAAAGATGGCATAGCGGCAGTAATACCAACTGGTTTGTATGAAGAGTTGTTTGAACGAAGTAAAATTTATCCTGTGTTTCTCTTTCCGCTCCCGCGGAGCAAAGGCTACGAATTTATAATGTGCCAGTTTTCTGGACATGAAGTACATTTCGCTTCGTTGATAAATTATCAAGCTTACAAAGATAATGCTCCAGAGTGTCTTACAATAATCCACTACCCAGATATTAAAGACAAGGGAATAGTTTTAATGCGTGGTGAATTTGATAAGAACGTATTGAATACTCAAGAAGCACAGTGTCTTGCCAACCAATTACAATTATATTACAGTAAGCCAAATGAAAAGCGAGAGAGCCTTCTGCAAAGGTTTACAAATAAGCCAGATGATTTCAAGTATATGGACCTAATTGCTGAGTTAGAATGTTTTTCTCTTTAGTATGTCATGAATTTGATGGTAAACAAATGTAAAATAACCGCATAACAATAGTTTCACATCTTGATATCAAAATATGTATATTCAATGCTTGCTACCCTGTGTATTTTAATGTTAATAGTATAAATTTATTCGCAGATTTCAGTGTGCATATTAGTTTATTCAATCTAAATAGGGTGCAGGTGCAAAGTTGTCCATCAGATCAAAAGGCTAGTGCTTCTTCAAATTATATCCTAGTATTGGAGTCGGATTCAGTATAGCCCGCTTCCCCCAGTGACTTTTAATGAATCAGTGACTCTAACGATTCATATTAGTTCACAATGAATCGGAATCGCATGTTATAAAGATTTAAGATTTAAATTTTGTGGTAAAGAAGCTTTAGTACACAGACAAAGGATATGCTTTAGTATAAATACTAGTAGTAGTAGCAATAGTAGTAGTACTAATAGGGGTGGTAGCGATAGTAGTAGTAGTAGGAACGGGTTAGAAGCCCCGCAGGGTTGGGTGATTTCTGTTCTTGATATTATTATTGTTATTATTATTATCAGTAGTAGTAGTGGTGACGACGACTCTTTCAGTTCCGGTGACAAAGAACTGGGGGGAGCGGGCTATACACAAGCCTTGGAGTCCCTGGGATATGTCCAAATAATTGTACATTGGTAACGTCTGCAAACTGATGTACAGGGAAACGAAACTTATTCTGAAGTAGACTATAAAGGGACTATATGAACAAAAACATATGCTAGGTGGTCATAATATAAATAATGTATCTAACCTAGTTAAGACAAGGTGTTTCATGTGTGGGTGCGTCCGAATGGAATAGGCGGAGGTTCTAGAACACAGGTCCACCCATATAGGTTAGTAGCTAGCTTCGTTCCTTTCTGTACCGAAGTTTTAATATTTGATCACACAGTATTACCGAGCGAGCGTTAGCGAGTGAAGGTGGGTTAGAGCCCCGCAGGGCACATTGTTTTCTGTCTTTATTATAGTTAAATGAGAAGGGGGACCTGTGTTGTAGAACCTTGCCAGCAGGCGCGTCACTGATGGAGAGAATGAGCATAAATTAGGATAATGTAAAAATACTTCATAATAATAATAAACGTGGTTTCGCTCTAGGACCATACTTATAAAAGTTCCCTACATCGTGCAAAAGTACTCCTCCATTAGAAATTAGATGTTACACAGTCGTATTTGGAATATATTCACTCATTTTAATTCTAGAATAGCCCTTGAGCTTTAACATTACACTTGCAGATAAAATACTACTTTCGTGCGTTACGCAGAGATGCTTTAGCAGTGGAGGTTAATATTCTAGACTGTTCTCTCTGACATGCACTGTTATTTTAACCGTAAAATTATCATAGTTATGGTTTAATTATTGTACGGCAGTACTTTTAATATGTAACTGTAATTTTGCAGTTTGGCGTGGTATAATTCAATAGAAAATAACATGCAGGTTATTACAAACAGGGCGGTGCAAGTTCTTTCTATACGTGCAGGCGCGTCAGTGATGGGGATTATTTATGTAGCGAGGACAATTGAAACATACTGTGTTCTTTTTGATACCAGGTACCTTACACATGGGTCAGGTTTTTCGTTACGCATCGTAGAGTATATTAGGATAGTACTTGTATGCTGTTGTTCACACGTACCTTAATATGAAGTTTTGGAGTGATAAGAGATCCTACAGCACTTGTAATGGGTTTACGCTAATAACTCTACACTTGTAAAATAAAATAGCTATGTAGAAACACTAACTCCGGCTAATAATATCTTAAACAGTCCTTTTTCATACACAGTTTTTAGTCGTTGTATATAATACTTGAAATGATTTTATACTAGTAAGTTTACAGTTACAAACATAATTTCAGCTAGTATTTATGTCAGCCGCCTCCAAAAATTTCCTACTTAAAGATATGTCTTTATATGCAGTGTGTTCAGTTTATCCGTGTAAAATTTGTAAAATACGTTCTTGAACTTAACCTGGAATGAAAATAATGTATCTTGCGACCTTCTACGTTAAAACCATGAATTGCTTTCAGAATAATATTTATTCTATTGGTGCATAAATACTGTGTCTACTCGCGTAATTGTCGCACTTTTCGTACCAATTTTTAATGCGAAAATTCAAATGCGACAATCATGCAAGGAAAGGTGCCATTTAATTACCGCTATGATGAAAATCGAATTTCTATACATAAAGTATCGTGTGAACTTAAAGTTGAGGGTGGGAGTAGGTGCAGCAGTAAACATTCTTTTGCTCGGATTCGTGCAAAATAAAAAATTTCGAAGGAAATATTGTTCACAAAGACAAGACTCATAGACGGGGACTTTTATGCTGGAAATTTTTTTGGCAAATATTGTTACTAATCTCTCTCAGTTAGCGTACGCGTCTTTGGCGTGGGAGACCCAAGTTCGATTCCCAGTGGGAGCTCATGTGGTTTACATCCCACGTTAAGCTGTATGTCCACATCTCATATAGCCTCGCTGCTGAAAGGGACGCTAAACTCAAATCGAATCGCATGTGTGGCTTAAGACTATACCAATCAGTACATACGCCGTGCAAAAATCTGCCAGTCTAAATTAATATCTTATAGACAGTCCTTTTCATTTGCACCCAACTAATCTTGAGCATTTTTCTGATAGCTAGTGTAAAATAGCACTTGATTCTCTTGTCGCATATTCAGATAGTGTTGAACAGATTGATATTTTGCTATAAAGCGAATATTCATGTGTAAAACTTGCACCAAACTGTGCTAGTGCTTACTAGAAGTAAGAGTTGTAGTATTAATTCCGATACAGGGCCGGGCGAAATGGGTGTGTTCGTGTTGGGGCACATCGTAGTCAATACGTACTTATTGTGTGTTCGCTTACTGCAATACCACAAAAATTAATCTGTTAGCTTCATTATATAAATTATTGTTGTTTCCGCCACATTTACTACATGTGACAGATGCTTTGATGCACTACATCAAAACGAAATATTTACAACGTGTCGGCCGCTAAAACATTGTTGTAATCGTAGCTTTCGGAATAGAATTTGCATGTATCTGTATGTTGTTTCTGATGGTATCTTTCGCAGTGAATTAACTCGTATAATATATAGATTAAAATATAATAATAATAATAACTTTTGCACCGGAAACAAATTACGCAGTGCAAACAATAATGTAAGTACAGCTCACAGATGACGAGAATGACCCTAAAAGAGGGTTGCGGGGAAAGGTCAACGACACGGTCAAGTCCATTTTCGGTTTTTCAGGTGTGGTCTATACTTAGATGTCGTCTGCTACTCCGGGTTGTTATTTGTGTGCTATTCCGTGGTGTCATTTGAAACCTACGCGCGAAAAGTGGGCGAGCCCATACTTACGTCACACTACTTCTGCTAGGGTTCTTCTCGTCATCTGTGAGCTGTAAATGCTAGTTGGTTTAATACGATCCATATTGATTAAAAAATACTTACCTCAAAAAGCCTAAAATTATCCAGTTGTGAATGTTTCGGGAGGGCCAAGGGATTTGTAACTCCTCCCATTTAGGAACTTTTGCCACTATATTAGAAATGTTTGTTAGGATCCTTACGATGAAAAAAATAGTTGTTGGTCAACATACAAGTGCAACACGTGGGTCCTGGAGCCCTTAATCCTTTAGCACACGTGTATATTTACAGACATCGATGCGTTCTCTTTAAATGACCGTAGATCAGACCGTTAGTGCAACACTAGAACAACTTATATTCGATCGATTTGTAAGAGTGTAGGCTTTCAGTTTACGTAATGAACGAGACATTTCTGCGTATAAAGGAAAAATAATTGAGGGATATTTAAGAAAATTTCCCTAAGAGAGTCCCTTCTCTTGATTCTTTGAGTTATTACATGGTATGCAAACTAGATGAATAATGAAATATATTTTTGTGTTGTTTTATGTTCAACTTAAAGTGAAACTTTTGTCTTGATGCTTCATATAGCAGCAGAGGAAATACGTATTTGATAGTCTTCACAGGGTTCATAATAATTGATTTTCATGGTTCATAATAATTGGCGTCTGCCCATGCCAAAATTGCTACATTCCAAGAGCTTAGACTTAACTCATCTTTTTTAGTCTATATCTATCCTTTTAGCTGCAAGTAATACAGGACCAAGTCTTCGGAAAACCCATGTCGCCAAATTTTTAACACAAAATGTTCGTTCAGCTAATTCAGGTGTATGATTGATGTCAAAACAGATGCTCCTAGGTATAACAGTCAGATATTTCTCACAAGCAGTACAGAATTAATAACTGTTCAAACGTATGGGCAACTCATCTTCATTTTCACAAATATTTGAATTAGTAACAACAATTTGTGATTGTGTTGTCTATAGCGGTGATGACGTCCAGTCGTCAGTCTTAAAAGATTCATCTGTGTTCTGCCCCTTTTGATGGGATAATTTCCGAGGGTTTGCGTATCACTTCCAGTTAAAAGGCTAAATATAAACTGCATGAGAGATGAGGTAAATCTGAGCTCTTGGGGAAACCTTCCTGGGGGGAATTTCTCAATACTAGGAATCTGTTAACGAATGAGAGAATCAACGAGAATATTTTGTATCACTTGTTTTCTATAGAAAAGTCAAACGGATCATTGACACAAAGTCGTACTCGTACTTCCGTGAAAACCAATTATTATAAATCGTGTGTAAACTTTAAAATACTTATTTTTATCTGCTGCTATTTGATGGATCAAGACGAGTTTCAGTTGAGTTGAACACCAAATGGTACACACAAATACATTTTATTAATGTAGTTTGCAATGTTGCCACATAATAATTGTACATTGACACGAAGTCGTACTTCCATGAAAATCAATTACTATGAACGCAATGAATACATATTTCCTCTGCTGCTACTTGAAGGATCAAGACGAAAGTTTTAGTTTAAGTTGAACATAAAACAGGACACAAAAATATATTTTATTATTCACCTAGTTTGCAATTTTGCCATGTAGGAACTAAAAGAATCACGAGAAGGAACTGTTTTAAGGAAATCTTAAATATCCCTCAATTATTTTTCCTTTGTACTCAGAAATGCCTCGTTCATGACGTAAACTGAAAGCCTATAATCTTACAAATCGATCGAGTTAGAACTTGCTGCACTGTTGCACTAACGGTCTGATCTAAAGTCATTTAAAGAGATCCCATCGATGTCTTTAAATATACACGGGTGCTACAGGGTTAAGGGCCCCAGGACCTAGCGTTGCATTATATGTTGACCAACAATTTTTTTTTTTTTTTTTTTTTTTTTTTTAAATTCTAAGGAACGTTCCTAATATAGTGGCAAAAGTTCCCAAGTGGGGGGGAGGGTTATCACGCCCTTGGTCTATGCCGTCCTCAGCACTTACCTTTTTAAGTATCTTCTTTCTAATAGTACCAGAGGGTATAGTTCTGTTCACGTCATTTTTCTAGAAAGGTGTGTGATTAGGAAGTCAATGACTTCTGCCAAAAGGTTCGGAATTAGATAATTTTGAGTGCTTTTGGCGTAAATACTTTTCAGTGATTATTAATTTAAGCAGCTACTTCGAATTTCAGAATTACCAATAGTAATAGAATTATTAATGCTGTTCTGCTGGTTTTATACTAGTAACCTTAATCTTGTAAGTGTAAAATATTGTGTGGAGCTACATCGTTGGTAGAAATTAATAT
The DNA here is from genome assembly GCF_964235325.1 of Thermobia domestica. Lineage (NCBI taxonomy): Eukaryota > Metazoa > Arthropoda > Insecta > Zygentoma > Lepismatidae > Thermobia > Thermobia domestica. The sequence goes on along the minus strand of NC_137462.1, from coordinate 115,881,482 downwards.
GTTACATATCCGTATATGCACGTATTCATTTTAACCCTAATGCATTCTTGTACACGGTCAAAGAAAGCTTGAATAAGATGCTTATTCAGGACTATTTGAATCTTTGTCTTGAATTAAATTGTTTTGTTCAGGAGATTTCGTTTCGGCCCTGTTTTAGAGATTCCAATTCAAGAACATTTAGTAGCCAATCAGTACCCGAGTTCATTGCAGGAAAATACAAAAGAACTATATTGGCGTCTTGGAATAGAGCAGCAGTTGAATGGATATATATTTTTACGAATCTGTTCCATGTTTATATGATGTGCAAAATGGGCATTATCGTAATAAGTGAAGCAAATATTCGCGCTGGAAAATAATGCGAGCAATCTTCCTGATAATATACACGATTTATGTATATACCAAGCTAGCATACCCATAGTTACTGTTAAATTATGAAGGTAATACAGGTATAAATATTAACTACATAATTTAGTATATAAAAATATCAGGTGCAGATTAAGAATAGTAAGTCAAATTTTAAAGTACATGTATTTGAGTTTTTTTTTTTCTTCTTCTTCTTTAGTAAAACTATCTTGACTGTTTTGGGACATGCCCACAAAATTGCGTGCAGATTAGGGTGATTCTGAAATTAAGGGGAATTTTGGCATTGGAAAAATCTTAAAATTAAAAATCGGAGAAATAATGTATAATTTATTTTTTACACACCTAAGGGCTAAACAAATACAATCATTACAGTGGATGAGGTCAAGAAAATATATTTTTTTTAAAAACACGGTGATTTATTATTTTGACAAACACGGTGGTTACATTAATATCCACGGAGGTTACAAAACATACTCAGTGAAGATATATTTAAGTTTTATTCACTAGTAAAATGTAAGACTGTAATATTTTGAATTGAATGCTTAATATAGATTTGTCCACACAGCTAAAATTGCAGTAAACGTAAACCGGAATGTTCTATTTTCCAAGAAAAGCTGTTCCAATTCCGCAACAATGTCTTTAGTATCCACAGTGGCTCTATTTGCTTCTGAGGGAAACAAAATTATGAGTTCTGCCTCTATTCTGTAAAAAGACTCGATTTTTTATTCGGAGATGTTAGTAGACATTTTAAGGTCACGTAATGTCTGATGGTGTTTCTGGAGTACATAATTTCAACATAACAAAAGAGTTCGCTGTGTAAGTTCTGTCGTTATCCCAAAAAATTTTGGTATCGTTTTCGTTGTCACTGGCGGATTACACATCTTGATAACACAACGTTTGTTGAGATTTATTTGGTACTGGGTGCAGTAGTTAAGGAAAAATACGGAAGGTTTAACATGTAACTTCAATGAAACTTCTGAACATCGTTAGGTTAGAGTACGAAGATCTGAAAACAAGCTGTAGCAGTTCATAAATGCTGTTACATAAAAGAATACACTGTATGGTTGAAATACACTGAGAAAAAACATTGTAGGTGGCGTACTTTAAAAGATAGGTTACATGCGTAGTTCATGTAGTTTTTGGACTTAATGTAAAGCAGACGTATAACTGAAAACGCATGTTTTATAATACTTTATGTATAAGTGTTCCATCTATACGTACTTTCCGTATGAAACAATGTAGGCGGTCAGGATCTCACATACAAGCGGACGTATACAACATATAGCTGACGAAGGTAACATAAGTATATGTATGTGATATACGGAAAACTATTAGATGTCAGGCATCCTGCAACGGCATGATGTAACATCCAAGGGCAGTGCCTATGTAGCACACGGATAACGTATGCTCCGTACTCATATTAAGCAAGAGGATACTGTATATTTGTACAATATACCGCTGTACGGAGAACAGATTTTTCTCTGTGCGGCAGGCGCAGAGTTGTATTATCCCTCATGAAAATGACTGCATTTAGTGTCAGGATTACATTAAAAGCAGCTTAGTCTGCGCATATTTAATGCCAATGTGTTTCTTCCCCATGTCAGTTGATGGCACTTTCATCTCCTTTGGAAGCTATAACCAAAGGAGATTACCTCCCTTATTTCCCTTGTAATTCGCACACTGTCAACAGATGTAAACACGAAGCGTGAAGAACATTTTTTACACAATCACTGAGGCAACCATAATCTAACTCGTGATATCAATATATTTAGGAATAGATTACATTTTGTTGATAGTTAACATGAAACATTGAAGGATTTTACAACTGATTTCAACATATCTATTGTTTTTTTTTTTTTTTTCCATTATAAACATATGGAGAGTTAATAGTTTACTTGTAGCTACAAATGGCTACTTTATTGGTTGAAGCAAAAAAAAAGTGGAGTTGACTCGGGTGGAAACCCAACC